>NC_064829.1:79137885-79466135 GCF_024166365.1 Elephas maximus indicus
GTGGCACAGTGGTTAAGTGCTTGGCTGCTAACTGAAAGGTTGGTGGTTCAAACCCATCCAGCAGCTCTGAGGGAGAAAGACCTGGAAATACGTTCCCATAAAGATTGCAGCCAAGAAAACCCTAAGGGGCGGTCTTACTCAGTCACATAGGATCACTATGAGTCAGAATCAAATTGATTTGATTAAAAAAAAAAAGCAACAGTAACTGCACAATTGGGTTTTCTTGAGAATGAACCGGAAAGAAGATTTTGTTAGCTATTAAGGTGCCCAATTTACTTCACTATTTCTCTTACTGTAAAAACACGTTGGCATTAAAAATTGTCTTCTCATATCACCCTTAATCATTTTCAGTACATAAAATCCTCCTTTAGCTGTTTATGTATCTAAATGTTATATAATGGAAAAAAGTAGTTTTTTATACACATATTTGCTTTCTTCCTCAGTTACAAATAAGTATATATTTCACACTTTAAGAATTTTTATTGATATAATTAGTGAATTCTATATCATCTTTTCAAAATATAATTTTCCAAGTATGCCACATATGATTAGATAAAATTTAAATGAGAATATAGAAAACATGGAAGGATAATCAATTTACCCATTTGTTTGTATTGTTAAAATCTATCTTAAAAGAACAATTTGCCCAGATCCTACTACAGAAAATTCGTGCCTTAAATATTAATTATGCATGTCTTTAATTAAAGTAAGAGGCTTATATAGTAGGTACCCCACATGCTAGCAGATAGGATAGCAAGGCAAAAGTCTTTTTTATATTATAAAATTTTAGCGATGTGCTGGCTTCTTGCTGGAATAGCAGACAAACTCTTTCAACTTAGATAGATGTAGCTAGCTCATTAATAATGTTAACAACAAACAATTTAAACAACACTGGTTTTTTGTTGTTTTTACAGTCTGCAGCACAGAGTGGCAGAAAAGCCATTGTTTTTCTAGTCAGGCACGATTGTATTTAAATTTTCTTTCAGTCCATGAATTGTCAACCCAAATGGCTTTATCTATAAAAATACAGCAACCACACTGAGTTTCTTTGAATATAATTATTCCTGGAAGAGTAACCCGAGTTTTGCAAGCACTCATATTTTTATAAATAATCCTTTTGAAGACAATTTAGAAAGAAAACCACATGCTCATTTGAAGCAAAGATGGAAAGACTTCAGCTCTTTTACTTTGGACATGATGTCAGAAAAGAATAATCACTAGAAAAGGACACCATGGTTGGTAAAGTGGAGGTTCAGGGAAAACAAGGCAAATCCTCAATGAGATGGAATGACAAAATAATCCAACAATGGACTCAAACATGCCAATGGCCATGAAATTGGCACAGGACCAGGCAACATTTCATTTGGTTATATGTAAGATTTCCATGAGTTGGAGCCCACTTAATGGAAACTAACAAAATCCCAGAATCCATCTAATTTTTTGCTTTTCTATAATTTGTGATTTCTATAATTTCTTGTGATTCCAGTCCTAATTGTCTCAAGATACTTTTATACTTTCAGGTGGAAAGGTAAAGATCCTCAAAGCAAAACAAAGCACAACTTTTTGACAAATTTTTTTGGAAGTCCTTCTAGTGGCTTCCATCGACTTCTTAGCAGTCAGAAGTGCCAGAAAGTGACTTCTAGCTGCAAGGGATTCTGGGAGCATTTCATATGAGGAGCAGTACTGCCCCAAACGAAAGGGAGGGTGGGCATTTGGTAGGCAACTAGCAGTGCCTGCTGCACAGGGACCAGCAGTCTGAACGCCTGGAGGATTCTCTGGGCCATGGGTAAGACGACTATAGTAACATGCTGTTAATTTGCATCTGACCATATCTCTAGACCACTCTATTGTTGTTGCATGCCGTCTGGTTGATTTTGATTCATAGTGACCCCATAGGACAGAGTAGAACTTCTCCATAGGGTTTCCTAGGCTGTAAATCTTTACAGGAGCAGATTGCAAGGTCTTTTCTCCCTAGAAGGTGTTGATGGTTTCAAACCGCCAACCTTTCGGTTAGTAGCTAAGCACTTAACCATTGCGCCAGCACTGCTCCAGGCCACTCTATACTGAGAAAATAAAATGTCCATTGATTGTTTCTTCCACACTGGAGATTTTTTTTTTCTTGTAATTGTCATAAAATATCTTATTTCATTAGAAAAAATATCCCAATAAAAAATGGTATTTTATATTTAGTAAGATAAAATTAATTAAAAATAGTTTTTTATATCAAGCAATTACATTTTTAAAAATGCAGTAATAATTGATTAGAATGACTAGAAAAGAGGAGCCCATTATTAAAGAGATCTAAATAGTTAATACATTAAGAGGCATTAATGCATTAACACATTAGTAATTGTCTGAGGTTTAAGAGAATTGCTATCTTCTGATCTTCTTATTTTTCTTTCTTCTAGTGATGTGATATTGGAAGATTATGATTCACCGTACACTCAGTGTCTGAAAGTATTAAGGTGTCCTTTCACATTTAACATAACTGTGACAGCTGTCTGGCAATCATGGGAAATAATGATGTGGAATACATTCAAAAATGACTCGGGTGTCATCTGATACCATTTGTCATGTAGAGATTTCATTCCTGCTAAAATGTCCATGAAAATTATATGGATCAGTTTATTTTTCTTGGATTTATATATGGAGATAATCTCATACTTAGAAAAATGATATGAATTTATAAAGAGCGTATCAGAGAAAATGTACTTGATTAATAATTCACTCAATTAAGAAAAGAATCAATTATGCAACATGGTGGCTAGTATTATGTATGTTAGCTACTCTCTGAAATAATATTTATATGCAAATTTAGCAGATGTGATACAGATTCAGTATTTTGCATCAGTGGTTTGACTGAATATCATCAACAGTAATTTATATATATATTTTCACTGCATACACAGGTTGCCTCAAAGGTGGTCCCAAGATCCCAAGAGGCTACAAGACTACTAGGATAAGGACCCAACCAGTAACATCCATTCCTCTATGGGTGCTACATCCATTCCTCTATGGATGCTACATCCATCCAGTGAGATTGAATTGTACACACAAGACACCTACACAGTGTTGGCAGAGTCTTTATTACTCACAGAATGCAGACAGCAATCAGCAGGAACAGATTCACTCTGAGCCAGTCCCCTTGGGTTTGGAGATCTGTCCAGGCAGAAACTCCTCCACGCATGCCCCACTTTGCACCATAGGAGAGAGATTACGAAGTCCTTCCCCCAAGAGGCTTTACACTTTAGGAGCTACATCACATTGCACCAAGCACAGTTGCAGATTTCCCAGCCGAAAAACCCAAAGAGGGTTAGGATTAGAAATCTTTAGCCCTACTGCTTATCTGAACAGAATATTGGAAATCTTTAGCCCTACTGCTTATCTGAACAAACCACAAAATAGATCTGTGGTTTGTTCCAAAGCGTAAGGACACTAAACCAACCAAAATCAAACCTGTTGCCATCAAGTCAATTTTGACTCATAACAACTGGGGTAGGGAGAGCTACGGCTTTTGGGCTGTCTGAAGGGCTGGCTTCCTTCAAGTATACCCCTTTGTCTTTGTTTTACCTGTCCCACTTAAGAGCAGTCAATTTCATAAGCCCACTGCCCCCCTTAGACACAGAGACATGGGGACAGAGGTTTGTCTCTATAGGGTTAAAAACCCAAATGAAAAGGGTTTCTGTGCAACACCTGGGCACTATCTTCATGATATATTTGACGAGTCCAAACAGAGCCACTACCACAAGCAAGATGATCAGGCCTGCCAGTAGTATTGGCCTCAACCAGGATCCCCAACCAGTGGGCACCCAAGTACCAAATAGGACAAACAAGGAAGAGCCAGGTAGGCTTACTGTCTATAGCCAGCAAGTTTGCACTTAGATCTTATATATGTGTAGTTCTACCTGGCCAGAGGTATTAATCCAAGTGCAACAGCGGGTGTTTACTGCAGCGCAAACACTGCCCTCTTGTGCCAGCAAAAAAATCTAGTGCAGTTTAGTTGTCCAAGATAACTTTTAACTTTTTAAAGTGAGTTAAGAGACCACTGTTGTTGAATGGCATCAGTGGTGGAACTAGCTATCTCAGCCATCATTGTTCATGACAAGTTTCTGATCGTTTCCTCATTAGTATTCCACCCAGCCAAGGAGGAGAGGCCTGATAAAAGATACAAACCTGCTCTCCTGTATATCTTTGGGAAGTACCTGAGTGACTCACTGAAACAGTTTTAACGTGGTGGTTCAGTGAACTGTGTTGTTTCCTTTCGCTAGGGTCAATGGTACCCCTAGTGTCCCCACAGTACAACTTCCAGTCATTTGCCAATGCTCTAATCATTCATGGGCCCAGTCCAATCAGACTTCTTCCCTGGTATGACTGCATAATTCCTGGTATCTCCAGTTCAGTGAATATTAGACTTTATGGTATAGGGGACTCTTTTGGTTCAGGTACATCCTACAGTTGAATCACCACTGAAACAGTTTTCTCTGCTTTTTCTCACATGGGTGGAGGTGTGGACTGTGATGTTGGGTATGCCAGTGCAGTTAAGGACCAGAAGTACCAAATGGATCAACAGATGCGGAGGCCTAGCAGGGCCTGGATGGCAAATCCAGCAGTTTGTGAGGCTTCTCACTCATGCTACTGCCTGGCATAAGCATATGAGGCATTGTCCTTCCTGGCTGCTGTCCTACTCCTGCCAAACAAAATAAAAACATCATCAAAGATCCTTCCCGTCACCACCCCATGGTTGTCATGGGAAGGAGCTACTCCCTCTGTACCTGATGAGGAATGATTTTTCCATTCATAGACACCCAATCATTCTGATCTTTTCCTGCTACCATGCCCCTTCTTCCACCCCTCTGTGGTGCACTCCCATAACTTCCTGCCATTTTCTTCCAAAGAGATTCAATGGAAACAACCAAAATACCTCTTAGGTATCCTACTGCATGGCCAGCAGGGACCAGGGGCCCAATAAGCCAGATGTACCATTCTGAAAACTCCTCACAGCAGGAGTCACTATGGCCAGGGCAGGTCCATGCTGTCCTCACTTCCCACCAACCAGAAAACCTGTCAGAAGCTTGAAGAGAGAAAAAAGTCCATAGAGTCTCAGGATGAGTGGAGAAACATTCTTCCTCAGAGCCCTCCGTGAACTTCATCCTCCCATTCCTGGGGATATGGCTGCAACAATCTGTCTTACACCTGTATCCTCAATCTGCTGTACCCCTTAAGAGCACTCCAAACCCTGTTTCTTTTTGTACTTAACTGCAGAATTTAATCTCCAGAGGGCCAGAGACAGACTGGCTCTCCACCCTTAAAGCCCATTGGTAGTGTGCAATCTCAACAAATTTGTCTTCAGTTGGCTGTTGAAGCATTTCAAAATTCCAGCTGCATGAGGGTAACAAGGAATACGGAGGGTCCAATGGATGCCATGCAGTTGGGTCACATTTGAGTAGTGTCAGCAGTGCAATGTGTTCCTTGGTCAGATTAAATTGCATCAGGACAGCCAAAGATGTGGCATAGTCTCTTTTCTAGGGTGGTTATGATGGTCACTTCCCTTGGCCATCTAATTGGGAAAGCCAGGATATATCCAGAGAAGGTGTCCACTAGAGTCAGAGCATATTGGTAATCTCACAAAGAGGGAAGCTGTCCAGTGTAATCTGCTTGCCAAACACGAGTGGGTGCTGGTTCCCTGGGTATGACTCCCAGGTGTCCCTTTGTTGCTTGGCCCCACAGCTGACAGGCATCACAGGTAGGACTGACTCTGTTGCTGTGATGTGGGTCAATGCTATCCCTCGGTTGAGTGCCCAGCCAACCATTGTAGGAATTTTGCTGTGGGCAGTGCATTGATATACCCAAGTGGCTATGAAAGCTATGAGTGCTACTACTTCCACATCACAGGTGCCTCCATGTTCCAGCATCTCACTGATGTCATCTTCTTCGTCATGGTCCAGGTTCTGCAGGCAGGCACCATCAGCCACCTGATTCCATGAGTGCTCAGCCCTGTTAGGCCCCTTGCCACCACCATCGACATGGGTGACGTATAATTCAGACTGCTCAATCAACCTGGCGCAGATGTCAGCACCCCATACCAGAGAGCCTTCAATTGTCCAAGAATCTTCTAGGGCCCAAACATACAGCCGTTCTGTTGGCAACCACCCACGAGTCAGTATAGATATAAACAGACCCATCATGGGAGTGGGCCACTGTAAAGCATACTGCTTAAAGGTCAGCCCACTGGGCACTCTGCCTGTGTTCACTGTCATTTACCACACCACCAATGCTGGGATTGACAATGGCTGCTGACCATCTCACACTCCCTGGTTTTAGCTTAGCAGATCTGTCAGTGAACCAGTGGGTGCCAGAGGGCAGTGTGTCTTCAAGCCACAGTTCCCATTGTACAATGGGAGCCAACAAGTCATCTGGCACCATAAGAGGGGTACTCATTGTCAATACATTGTGTAGATGGGGTAACTCCCCAGCTCTGGGCTTTACCCTATCCTGAATGTATGATTTCCATTTGACAATGCTGCGTTGTTGGGCTGAACCTGGCTTGGCGTCCTTACTGATTAATCCAAGCAAGGATGTGCAGCCCTGGGTGAAGGAGAGTCTTGTGCCTTGCGTCAGGCACTTTGTTTCTATTAGAACCCAGTAACAGGCTAGTGACTGTTTTTCAGAGGAGCCTTGGTGGCATAGTGGCTAAAGGACTAACTGAAAGGTAAGCAGTTTGAACCCACCAGCCACTCTGTGTGAGAAAGATGTGGCAGTTGGTTCCCATAAAGATTTACAGTCTTGCCAACCTTATGGGGCAGTTCTACTCTGTCCTATTGGGTTGCTTTGAGTAGGAATTGACTTGGGAGCCCTGGGTTTGGGGTTTTGGTATAGCAAGTAGCAGCATAGGAGGAGTAGCAGCAGTAGACAGCTTGCAGATTCAAAACACTGCAGGGTGCCTTAACTCCGTCACTCTCTTTCTGCCATAAGACTAGCTTCAACCAGCATTTTCCCCTAAAACAGACACTTGAAGCTCAGTGGGTGAAAGTGGCTCAGCAGGTCCCATAGAGATCACCTCTGCCACTGCCTCCTGGAGGGATTGCATGCAATTTCCTCTCCACTCCCACTGGAGATGACCTGCCTTCCTGGCCACATTATAGAGAGGAATGAGCAGAACACCCAGATTGGGTATATGTTGTCTCCAAGTCTCCAAAAGTCCAATCAATGTTTGAGCCTCCTTTTTAGTGGTCTGGTAGGTGAGAACTCGCACCTTGGCCCTCATGGACTCTGGTACAAGGCCCAAAGACATTATTGTCTGACCAAACCCTAAATGAATCTTATCTGGGTTAATCTCCCATCTTGCCTGCCTTAGGCCTGCCACTAGTACTTCCAAAGCCCGTGTGGTTCTGTCCTCCTCAGGGGCAATGATCATCACATCATGGATGTAATGAGAAGCTTTAACTTCCTCCAGGAGGCTCAGGGTGGCCAGATCCTGTCTTATCCACCAGTGGCAGATGGCAGGGGAATTCAGGCACCCTTGGAGGAGATTATTAAATGTAGTGAAGCCTACAGTGGCATACTAAGCACCCTGGGTCTCCAACATCTGTTCAGTCACTGTTAAAATATCGGGCATGGCAGGGCAAAAGAGTCCACTTTGGCATTGAGAAGCTGATTATCCACAGTGAGACACCAGGAGAATTACCTTCCGTCCTTACTGGCCACATGGGGCTGTTGTAGGGGAACTGCTGCCCTCAGTGCCCCAGTCTGAACTAAATCCTGGATAAGGAGTGAGATCTCCTTTTCTCCAGAAGGGATCTGATACTGGTTGTTGTACCTCCTAGGCTTTCGGAGCGGCCTAGGCACCCTCAACACTCGGCCAAAGGAGATGGCCAGGATTTGTCCATTTTTGGGGGGTGCATAAACCATGCCTTTGGGCACACACTGACCAGGACCTGGGCCTACCCTCCAGCAGCATGGACAGGAAAGTCCTGAGGGTCCCAGAACATCCAGGGTCACCTCTACCCCAGGGCAATCTCGGGGGAGGAGAGCAGGCTCAGCTCACCAGGGCTCTCCTTGCTGTCTTTCAGCCCACCTTTCCCGCCTCCATTCCCCGCCATCACCATGTTCCCCCAGGTCCTTCCCAGGATCCAAAGAGAGGAGCACCTGGACAGAAAGGATGCTGGACAGGGAAGAGGAGCCACTGCGATTATATCCACAAATTACGTTGTTGCTGTTACTGTGTGTCAGAGTGAATTTTGACTTTTAGTAACCCTATAGGACCTGGCAGTGCAGTGGTTAAGCATTTGGTTGCTAACCAAAAGGTCAGCAGTTCCAATCCACCAGCTGCTTCTTGGAAACCCTATGGGGTGATTTTATTCTGTCCTATAAGGCTGCCATAAGCAGGAATTGACTCGAGGGCAACGAGCTTGGTTTGTTTCTGGTATAGGAGAGAATAGAACTGCCCCTAGGGTTTCTTAGGCTATATCTTTAAGGGAGCAGATTGCCAGGTCTTTTTTCCTATGGAGTGGTTGGTGGATTCGAGCCACTGATCTTTCAGTTAGTAGTAGTGTGCTTAACCACTGCATCACTAGGGCTCCTTGTTCACAGATATAGGGGTTAGTATACCAACCATATTTTGAGAGGACACAATTCAATCCATAGCAGCCTACATCCAATGTTATATTTACTATATTATTTATCATTTATGGTCTCACTCTCTAACTTGTACCTTTTTTTGGATGATTTATTGAGATTGTAGTTATTTTGGCTTAAATCTATGAACTCTGAACACATTGTAGTCACAAAGTCTTTACCAGATATGAAAACAAAAAAAATTCATCATCATTTTTATTCTCTAACTTGAAATCAAGTCATTAAGATGGTAGTCATTCAGATTATTATTTCCAAGAATATATATGTTAAGCATATGATTTATACTTCCCCATTTTATTATTTAAATTATTATATGATTAAAGCTATTTTTATTCTGCCTAAATCTTTCTTTACATTAGAAAAACAAATTTTGTTTAATTTAGTTTAATTGTTTAATTTAGTTTCCTGGGAGAAATGTGGTAATGGTATTTCATTGGCTCTAAGGCACCATACCCTGGCCTGGACACCCAAATGCAGAGTCATATCTTGGGAACTGTTCTTCTGGAAAATGAAGTTATCTAAGGCTCACTGGTTTCAGAAATATTGTCGTCTCAGGGCCAAGCCATGGTGTGAGGTGAAAAATTAATTCACCTTGAGTACCTTGGCCTTTGTTCTTGGTTCCTGAGAGATAACCCCTGGAACTTCCTGAGTAATGGAGGTCCCTTATATTATCTAGGCTTCCAGACTGTACCTAAGGGTTTGTGCTAATGAAGTGGAGGCTGTCCAGCAAGAAAGAACATCCTGTGACCTGATATCAGTGGACTTTAAGGGGTGAGGCATGTTTCAATCAGTCATGTCTATGCAATGAAGCCCCAATCATGCCTAGGTAGTGAATCTCTAATTATGTCTGTGTGATGCCTGTGTGATGAAGTCCCTAAGGAGCTCTGGTAGTACAGTATTAAAGCACTCAGCTGCTAGCCAAAAGGCTGGTAGTTTGAATCCACCATTAGCTCCGCAGAAAAAAAAGATGTGGCAGTCTGCTTCCATAAAGATTTACAACCTTGGAGACTCTATGGGGGGCAGTTCTACGCTGTCCTATAGGGTCATTATGAGTTTTAGTGAAGTCCAAGCCCTATGTAAGTAAAAAAAAAAAAGGCCTCAGTAAAAGCTCTGGACATGAAAGATCCATGGGTTTCCTGGTTGGTGAAAGATATCCATGTATACAGGAGGGTAGCATGCCCTTTGAAAGCTCTATGTGTCTCTTCATTTATATTTTCTTTGTTGTAATAAAACTGTAATTTAAGTATAGACCCTTCTATGAGTTCTGTGAGTCATCCTAATGAATCATCAAACTTAAGGGAGTACTGGGAGGCAGCAGGTTAGAGGAAAAGGCAGTGGAAACCATGACCTTACAGCTGGTATCCTGAGGGAATGGAAGGCAACTCAGAGTTTGTAGCCAACAGGTCAAGAGAGGGTGTTGTGTGGGCTTCCAAACCTGCAGCTGGCATCTGTCTATTTGGCAGTCTGAAAAATGGTGTCCTTTTAAATTGTGAGACCTGACCTAGCTTGGGTTGGCTAGGGTCAAAGAGAAACACTGCTACGTCGGCAGCTGGTGTTATAACTGAGTGAAGGAGTGGAAACATGGGGCTTCTGATTTATGTTGATTTTTATCCTTATAATTGGTGTCAGAAAAGGTGGGATTTGATATTTTCCATCCGCATGAGTAACTCATTCATAGAGGCCCTATATTACAATGAAAGATTTGGTTCTTTGTCTTTTTTCCATTTCCTTCAAATTGTTCATTTTGCACAGGGAAGGTACTCGAATACAACTTCTACCGCATCAATGAATCAAAATATGGAAGTGGGGTTACCTAGGGTCTGGACCCAGGGGGTCTAAACTTCGACTTTGGGTTGCTTTAAGATTGAGTGGATGGGTCTTAAAGTATCTATAAACATTCTGAAAAATATAACACATCTTCTACACTTACATTCTTTTTGACAAAATTTCCATATTTTAATCAACTTTTCAGATGCCTCCAATCATGAAGATTGAGATTTACTGTCCCAGACAAGCTCCTCTAACTCAGCGACTTGGCAGAGCAGTCTTGAGTTCCTGCCTGGAGCACACTATTAACCACACCATCCCCGAGATGAGGAAGGTAAAATTTCCTGGTGGAAGAACATTATTTTCCCTTTCTCCTGAGATATAGTGAATACCTGTATTTCTTGGAAACGTTTACAGGTTTGCATGTTGCTATGATGCTGAAAAGGTTTCAGCAGAGCTCTAGACTGAGACTGACTTAGGAAGAAAGATTTGGTGGTTTACTTCTAAGAATCAGCCAACGAAAACCTTAGAGATTACAACGGAATATTGTCTGATCACCAATCGATCACAGGGATGGCATAGGACTGGACATCATTTTATTCTCTTGTGTATGATGTTGCCATGAGTCAGGGCCAGCCAGGTGGCAGCTAAAAACAACCAGCTACATAAAACGAAAGGAAAAAATATCTCTGTGAGAGAACGAACAAGGAACAAAGCATATGAAAATCATTTATTGACTGTGTGTGTGTTGGTGTTAATTATTGAATTGTGTTCCCAAAAAATACTTGTTGTAAATCCTAAGCCCCATACCTGTAGTTTGGGGCCCAGGTAGCACAGTGGTTAAGAGCTGGGCTGCTAACCAGAAGGTCAGAAGTTCTAATCCATCAGCAGCTCCTTGGGAATACTCAGGGACAGTTATACTTTGTCCCATGGGGTCACTGTGAGTCAGAATTGACTTGACAGCAATGTGTTTAATTTCTTTTCTTTCTTTTTTTTTTTTAATACTTGTAGTTTAAAATGGAGAAAAGCTTGAAGTTGTCAAGGATTTCATTTTACTTGGATTCACAATCAATGCCTGTGGAAGCAGCAGTCAGGAAATTAAACAAAGTATTACACTGAGCAAATCTGTTGCAGTAGACTATTTTAAAGTTTTAAAAAGCAAAGATGTCACTTTGAGGACTAGGGTGTTCCTGATCCTAGCCATGGTATTTTCAATCCCTTCATATGCATGCGAAAGTTAGGCAATGAATAAGGAAGACTGAAGAAGAATTAATGCCTTTGAATTATGGTGTTGGTAAAGAGTATTGAATATACCATGGACAGCCAGAAGAACGAACAAGTGTGTCTCGGAAGAAGTATAGTCATGGTGCTTTTTGGAAGCAAAGATGGCAAGATTTTGTCTTAAGTACTTTGGACATGTTATCAGAAGGGACTAGTCCCTGGAGAAGGATGTCATAATAGGTAAGATACAGGGTCAGCAAAAAAAAGGAAGACCTTCAACAAGATGTATTGACATAGTGGGTGCAACAATGGCCTCAAACATAGCTAAGATTGTGAGGATCTTGCAGGACCAGGCAGTGTTTCGTTATGTTGTACATGGGGTCCATGTGAGTGGGAACCGACTTGAAGGCACCTAACAACAACAACATACCTGTAGTTATAATTCCATTTGGGAACAGGTTTTCTTTGGTATGTTTATGAGGCAGTATTAGTGTTTGGTATGTCCTGAGTCAAATTCTTTTGAGACATAAAAGAGATTAAGGAAGAAAGCTAGAGAAGCAGAGATGGGGGGAGATAGATGCCACACCATATGAAAATTGCCAAGAAAACAAGGAACAAGGGCCTTCCCACAGAGGCAACAGAGGAAAAAAACCTTCCCCTAGAGCCAGCACTCTGAACTTGAACTTCTGATCTCCTAAAAGTGAGAAAATAAATTTCTGGTCATTAGAGCCACCTGCTGTGGTATTTCTTTTATTATGGCAGCAATAGATAATTAGGACAGTTGGCGTGTGTGTGTAGGAGAATATGTATGTACACAAAAGATGCTGGGCAAACCTCTGGCACTTGACACTTTTGCTGAGTATCAATAGCTGCCATAGCCTCTTCCCAAGTCATCCATAGTCTGCATGTTGCCCAAGACTCCCAATTACAGATGGGCAATTTTCCAAGCGAACAAGTGACAGCACTTATTCCATTAATTTCCCCAAATGTGTTTGGAAATAACCAAGAAAGCAAATGACTGCTCGTGCACAGAAGTATCCAAAAGGCTCACCCTTCCTGTCTATTGTGGACAGTCTCCTCTCACTTTGAGTTCAGAAAATAAGAACAAAAAAATGTGATTATATGAATGAATGCCTTAACAGCTCTCAGCACCTTGATGATATAAACCACACCACACCCATTTCTACACACCCTTCCACACTTCTTACACCTCTGAATGCAGCTGTTATTGTTAGTTGCTGTCCAGTGGAATCTGTTGCATGGCAACCCGTGTGAATGCAGTAGGCATTCATTTAATGCTAGTAGAGAAAATAAATAGATGGGCATGCACTCAAATTTAAGCCCATCAAGTGGCAATATAAATCATTTGTCATTTTGCATTTTAATACAGAATCCATCTCTTAAGCTAGTTCCCCCCCGCCAATAATTATTGACCATATTTGACTTATACATTCTGAAGATAAATACTTTTTCCGAGGTCTCCCTACCTGGCTTGCCTGAGAAGCTCTATAAAGGCCTGTTCAATAGGCTTCCCTGCCTCAGTTCTTCCTCCAGTGAGTCCAGTGACTCATTCCCTGTTTAATGCCTTTTTTTGCCATTTAAATGTGCAGCTGACTTGTCTATGCAAACGACACATTTTCATATGCAGCGCACATGCGTCTTCTTAAAGAGCACTCTACACTGCCTTCTCCAGGCAAATTCATTCTGCTCATTCACTTTCGCATTTGTGGTACGCACAGGGCAAATGCATTGGACATAAAATGTTTTATAAGGCATAAAGCTTTTTTTTTTAATTTAAAAAGTTTTAGAGAAAAAATGATTCATTGTTTCAACTTACTGCTTTACAGTATGCATGAGCTAAATTTTAGTTTAGCAATTGGTGTACAAACAAAAACTGAGGAGATTTGAACTCAAATTTAATAATATGGAAGAAAAAATACAGGCTGCTAAGATATTTCTAAGTCAATCCATCATTTTATCTACCTCTTCAGGTACTCTAAATTGTGTAATGGTAGCATCCATTATTTAATACTTCTCCCTGCAGAGGGAGAATTGAGTCTTCTTGCCTACTCCTGCCCAGTGTCTCTGTTTACAATTTTTTAGTATACAGTTATTTCATAATTTGCAGCTCATTAGATCCTCATTCCCATCCCCATAGGCTCGTAGCACACAGGTGTGCAGACTTGAACATGGCCCCCATGATTTCTGTCTCTCCTGGTGTCAGGCCCTTTAGAATCTATTCCTCTTGAACGTGGGTGGAATGTGTGACTTGCTTCTAACACTGTTGTTTTTTGTTGTCTTCGAGTTGATTCTGACTCAAGGTGACCCCACATGTGCAGAGTAGAACTGCTCCATAGGGTTTTCAAGGCTGTGACCTTTCAGAAGCAGATTGCCAGGCCTGTCTTCTGAGGCACTTCTGGGTGGGTTCAAATTGTCAACCTTTTGGCTAGTAGTTGAGAGCTTAACTGTCTGCACCACACAGGATATAACAAAGTTGATGGGATGTCACTCCCATTATTACATTATGTTATATAAGACTGTCTTGCTAGCTGATTCATTCTCTCTCCGTCTCTGACTGTGAGAAAGCAAACTGCCATGGGTTTTACAACCACAAGGAAATAATTTCTGCCAATAACCTGCGGGAGCTGGGAAGTGAAAGCTTCCTCAGTCAGGGCTCTCATCAAATCGCCTACACCTGGATGCAGACTTGTGCGAACCCAGTTAAACCATGCCAGAATCGTGACCCATGGAATCTGTTGGATAATGAATGTGCGTTGTTGTAAGGTCCTAAATTTGTGTAATTTGTTATACAGAAATAAAAAAGGAATGCAGACACATTTTATTATACTCATTTGAGTAGACGAAATCATCACCAGACAGCTAGAGAGCAGACCCAAGGAAGAGACAAGTTTGCTGATACAAACAAGATCAGGATCTCTGCTGACTCCCAGGATAAAATGTGTATACTGTGTCATAAGCATCTTTTTCCTTTAAACCCATTGCCTCAGAGTGACAGAGAGAGCTGCTGTTGACAGCAGGATATGCTTTAATTCACTATGGTAGGCAGCGATTTTGCTATACTTGCAGCGACATAGACAAGTGTTTTCGGAGAAGAAGCTATGGATGCATTAGTCCTACCTGGGGCAGATCATGACTGAGGCAAAGACCAGTGAGTCCCATGTGGCACATCAGTGTTGGCATTCAGATCGATGAGCCCATAATGGTTCATTTCCTTCTGCTAGGCTAACCTCCACAACCTGGACCCACTCCTGTCCACTTGCCTAAGGAGACCTGCAAAGTATGGAATCACATTCCTAAAGTAAATAAATAAATAAATAAGGAGCAATTTGGCCTTTCAGTCCTGGTTTCTGAGCCTCTATTCATTGACCTTCCCCCACGTGTCTGTCAGTTTGTCATACTAAGCCATGATATTTTCAATTGCATCATGTGCATGCAAAAGCTGGACAATGTATAAGGAAGTCTGAAGAAGAATTGACACCTTGAATTGTGATGTTGGCAAAGAACATTGACTATACCATGGACTGCCAAAAGAATGAACAAATCTGTCTTAGAAGAAGCAAGGATGGTGTTTTATAAACTTTGGACATGTTATCAGGAGGGCTCAGTCCCTGGAGAAGGACATCATGCTTGTAAAGTACAGGGTCAGTGAAGAAGAGGACGACCTCAATGAGATGAATTGACACAGTGTCTGCAACAATGGGCTCAAGCATAACAGTGATTGTGAGCATGGCACAGGACTGGGCAGTGTTTCGTTCCGTAGTACGTAGGGTCACTATGAGTCAGAACTGACTTGACAGCACCTAACAACAACAACATTGGTTGACCTTTACCTGAATTGACGAGGGACCCTGCCCCTTTACCAAGCTTTACTCAAATTGGGTAGGGGGCCCCACCCAGTAGTGAATTTACTGGTATTGGCTGGTGGGCCTTACCCATTGGAAGGATTTATGCCAGAAATGATGTGACTCTGATGCTGCAGTCTTGAGCTAAGACCTCTCTTTGCCATTCAACAATTCTTAGAAAAAGAGATAAATCAACCTGTAAGAATATAATCCAGCGTTTATTTTTTTCAACAATTATAATGTTGCAAACAAGTCCCTAATAGCATTGCATATATTGTTGTTGTTAGCTGCTCTTGAGTTTGCCCCCAATTCATGGCAGTCCCACACACAACAGAATGAAATACTGCCTGGTCAGATTCTGAACTGGACAATGTCCCACTGTAATCCATAGGATTTCCAGTGGCTACCTTTTGGAAGTAGATCGCCAGGCTTTTTTCCTCTCATTTGTCTTAGTCTGAAATCTGTTCAGCATCACAGCAACACACAAGCCTCCATTGACAGATGTGTGGTGACTGGCCATGTGGTGCATTGTCTGAAAATCAAACCGCGAGCTCCCACATGGAAGGTGAGAATTCGACCACTGAACCTCCAATGCCCCACTGATGTATATAAAAAAATAAAAAAGTTTTAATGTGTGAAGCACTAGAAAAAAGAAGAAAAAATATGTGTGTTTCTCCCTTAAACACCATTTCCCTTCCTGTGCCACACTGCCACTTGATGTCTTGTTAAGTTTCTTTATCTTTTCTTTGGAGTGAGGTGGTTGACCTGGATTGGGGCTGGGGGAGATTTTTCAACACTGACTGTCTACAGGTCACTAAAGCACTCTAGAGAGAAGGGCATTTTAAAGCAACAACTCCAGTAACTCAAGATGGTTTACAACCAATTACATAATTATGTCTTCAAATATTTATAAAGACCAGCAATCATTGCTATGAAACCGAAAGCATGATTATTTATGTCTAAGCCTCACTTAATGGCTGAAGATGATGCAATAATTCCTTGCTGTAGATTGCTGGTGTCTCTGATCAATCATAAAAACAACTATCAAGGAAGCTGAGGATAAAGGTGGAAAAGAAGGATGGAAACAAAGAGAAAAGGTTCTTCCACTTGCTTCTTCCCTGTCAGGTTCCTGTATTCTTTAATATTCATTGTATCTCATCAAAGATGACTGGTGCTGTAGGAAATTCACCTGCTTGTATCTCTAGTTCCTATTGGAGAAGGCTATGGTTTATCCCAGTAAAACCTTTACGTCTTGCTGTTATTCCTGTTTTCCTAGTCATCTGTCCAGGAATCCGAGTTGCATGATAACTATATGCAAAAAAATCAGAACATATGGTGCAGAAAACTAATTACTGTGTCAATATTTCACTTTGTTGTCAGTGATGGAATCTTTGTGGCATCCTACAACTGTAGCTAAGTAGCAATGCCAGCATGTTAAATACTATCCTTGGTGACATGCCTGCTATATAGGGCTTCAACTTATTGCAATGTCTTGGGGAGTTATGCTTTTGCTGTATTTATGAAGTAGTATAGCCTCTAGAGGGGTGCTAACTGACCTCTTAAACAGTCATGCTTCATTACGATCAAGCCTAATTAAAAGCCATATGCTCCCATGGTTTTCACACCATAGATATACAACTTAATATAAAACCTGCCCAAAACCCGAGCTCTAAATGAAAATTATTACTTACCAGGATAGCCTCATCACTCAAACAAAATCTATTTGGCAGGATTGGACAGAGAGTTGGGGTATGGATACAAGTGAATTCCAGCTAAGTATGATGGCTTAATATTTTTTGAGGACTCATACAGTGGTGATGTCTATACATTGTTGTTTTTATAAAGATTATCTCATTAAATTCATAAAACAATATACCAGACAGGCATTATTATAAGCACCTACTTGACAAGTGAGTAGACTAAGGCAAGGGAGTTTCAGCATTGTGTCCCAAATCAACCAACTACTGAAAGATGACCTCGGGATTTGAATACCCTTATTCTGGCACTAGAACCTGTGCCATAAAACAGTACTGCATAATCTCCACCCAACTGCTATGACTCTATTTCCCATCAATATGCTGCATCTAATCCTGTTAAGGAAACTTAACCCAGGTCATATTTGAAAAAAGTTTGCAGGAATAATAAAAGGTGTATATATATTTTGATCCAGAAGTTCCTATTGTGGACATTTTGCAACACATGTATGTAGATGTGTATATGAGTTTTTCTGGCATGGTCATAGAAAAATGTAACAATGTAAAGTTCTATCAGGTGTTTCTTGTTGCTAGGTGCTGTCATGTTGGTTCTGACTCATAGTGACCCTATGTACAACAGACTGAAACACTGCCTGGTCCTGCACCATCCTCACAGTCTTTGCTATGTTTGAGCCCATTGCTGCAGCCACTGTGTCAATCCATCCTGTTGAAGGTCTTCCTCTTTTTCACTAACCCTCTGCTTTACCAAGCATGATATCGTTCTCCAGGGACTGGTCCCTCCTGATGACATGTCCAAAGTCTTGCTATCTTCACTTCTAAGGAGCATTCTGGCTATAGTTCTTCCAAGACAGATTTGTTCTTTCTTCTGGCAGTAGTTGGTATATTCAATATTCTTTGCCAACACCACAATTCAAATGTATCAGTTCTTCTTCAGTCTTCCTTATTCATTGACTGGCTTTTGCATGCATATGAGATGATTGAAAATACCATGGGTTGGGTCAGGCACACCTTAGTCCTCAAGATGATATTGTATCAGTAGAGGCAAGATAATTAATTATGAGAAATCTATATAATGAAGTACAACACAGCCATTAAAAAGAGCAAGGGGAAATTTATTAATTCAGATGTGGTGAAAATACTATGATATATTATCATAGATAAAATTACAGTGCAGAACAATGTCTAAGCTTTGTGTGTGCATACGTATACGCAAAAAATTCTGGAGTGATAAGACTGTGATAGTTAATGTTATGTGTCAACTTGGCTGGGCCATGATTCTCAGTATTATGTAATTACCCTTTATTTTGTGATATAATGTGATCAACTCCATGATGTGATCTGATGTGATCAGCCAATCAATTGTAAGGGGAGTTTCCCCAGAGGTTTGGACTGCACCCAATATATATATGGATGTTCTGACAAAGTTCAATTGCTTCGGGCTAGTCATCATGTGACCTTTGTTTCTTGGGACTTGAGCCAGCAGCCTGTCACTTGACCTGCTGACTTTGGAATTTCCCAACTCTGCAGCCCTGTGAACCAGCAGCCTCTAATCTGATCTGCTGATATGGGATTAGTCAGCTCTGTAGCCCTGTGAGCCAGCAGCCTGCCCTTTAACTTGGTTCTGGGGTTGTCAGTCCCTGCACCCACGTGAATCAGGAGAAGCCTCCATCCAACGCCTGACCCAAGGACTTTGGAATTTGCCAGCCTCAACAACATTGTGAGCCATTTCCTTGAGATAAATCTATCTATCTATCTGTCTGTCGGTCGGTTGGTCTGTCCGTCTGTCTATCATCTATCTATCTATCATCTATCTATCATCTATCGTCTATCATCTGTCTATCTAATCTATCATCTATCTTCTATCTATCATCTATCTATTTATCAACTATCATCTATCTATCATCTATCACCCATCTATCTATCTATCTATCTATCTATCTATCTATCTATCTATCTATCTATCTATCTATCTATCTATCTATCTATCTATCTATCTATCTATCTATCTATCTATCTATCTATCTATCTATCTATCATCTATCTATCTATCGTCTGTCTATCTATCTATCATCTATCTAATCTATCATCTATCTATCATCTATCATCTATCTATCATCTATCACCCATCTATCTATCATCTATCTACCTACCTATCCATCTATCATCTATCTCTCTATCATCTATCAATCTATCAATATCTATCTATCATCTATCTATCTGTCTATCATCTATCTATCTGTCATCTATCTATCTATCATCCATCTATCATCTTTCTATCTATCATCTATCTATCATCTCTCTATCTATTTATCATCTATCATCTATCTATCATCTATCACCCATCTATCTATCATCTATCTATCTATCTACCTATCTATCCATCCATCTATCATCTATCTCTCTATCATCTATCTATCTATTTATCATCTATCAATATCTATCTATCATCTATCTAATCTATCTATCATCTATCAATCTATCTATCAATATCTATCTATCATCTATCTGTCTATCTATCATCTATCATCCATCCATCTATCTATCTATCATCTATCTATCTGTCTATCTGTCTATCTATCTATCTATCTATCTATCTATCTATCTATCTATCTATCTATCTATCTATCTATCTATCTATCTATCTATCTATCTATCTATCTATCTGTCTGTCTGTCTGTCTGTCTGTCTGTCTGTCTGTCTGTCTATCTATCTATCTATCTATCTATCTATCTATCTATCTATCTATCTATCTATCTATCTATCTATCTATCTATCTATCTATCTATCTATCATCTGTCTATCTATCATCTATCTATCTGTCTGAGCCAAACCAAACCATTACTATTGAATCTATTCTGACTCATAGTGACCCTGTAGGACACAGTAGAACTGCTCCATAGGGTTTCCAAAGAGTGGCTGGTGGATTCAAACTGCTGACTTTTGGTTAGCAGTCAAGCTCTTAATGACTCTGACATCAGTGCTCCAATATATACATACATAAATATGGTTTTGGTTCACTGGTTTTGCTTCTCTAGAGAACCCAGCCTAAGATGAAGATCTTAGATAGGAATTTGGGGTCTTGGAGTCTAGGATTGGAGGAGATTTAATTTCATATTTTATACTATTTAAAAAAAAATTTTTTTGTATAAGCAAATCCAGTTGCTGTCAAGTCATTTCTGACTCATGGCGACCCCCTTATGTGTGCCTGAGTAGAACTGCACTCCATGAGGTTTTCTTAGCTAATTTTTATTTTTTTTACTGTACTTTAGATGAAGGTTTACAGAACAAACTAGTTTCTCATTAAACAGTATGCATATTGTTTTGTAACATAAAAAAAATACTTTTTTATTATATACATATTGTTTTGTAACATTGGCTAACAACCCCATGACATGTCTATACTCTCCCTTCTCAACCTTGGGTTCTCTATTACCAGCTTTCCTGTCCCCTCCTGCTTTCTAGTCCTTGCCCCTGGTCTGTTGTGCCCCTTTAGTCTCGATTTGTTTTATGGGCCTGTCTAATCTTTGGCTGAAGGGTGAACTTCAGGAGTGACTTCATTGCTGAGGTAAAAGGGTGTCTGGGGTTCATACTCATGGGGTTTTTCCAGTCTCTGTCAGACCAGTAAGTCTGGTCTTTTTTTGTGTCAGTTAGAATTTTGTCCTACATTTTTCTCCATCTTTGCCTAGGACCCTCTATTGTGGTTTCTGTCAGGGCAGTCAGTGGTGGTAGCCAGGCACCATCTAGCTGTACTGGACTCAGTCTGATGGAGGAACTGAGGTAATGGTGACTGGACTCGGTCTGGTGGAGGCCGTGGCCACCAGGCACTCCTTGGAAACCCTATGGGACAGTTCTACTCTGTTGTATAGGGTCACTATAAGTTGGAATCAACTGGATGGCAAAAGGTTTGCTTTTGGTATTTGTATGTGTATGTGTTTATGTATGCAATTACAGAATTACAGCTCCTGCCTTGGAGGGGACACTGGTCACCTAATAGGTGGTTATAACACAAAGCTGTAGGTATACAGAACATGATGTGAAACTAAAGCAGCATTTGGTATTTTTTGTGATAACTGGATAAAATTATAAAGAGAACTGTGTTGTATTAAGAGATTACAGAATCTGGAGTCAGAAAGTCTTCTTGTTTCTAGTCTCTATGACTTTTTCTTATCACAGAGAAGGTATTAAATTCTATAACACTCCATTTCAGTAGTCTGGAAAAAAATCAAAACACTATAGTGTTGTTGTGAAGTCACACACATACACACATGCACACACAATTATGGTTTCAACCACAGCTAGTAGCTGTTCACTGAATGTTATTTAATTGTGTCTTTATCTATCTTCCCCTCCTTCCTGATGCCTTCAAATAGAGTAGGTACAATATTTAACTTCTGGACTTGGTACTGTTGAAAGGTATGGCAAACCTGAGCAGGTGTCCAAAATGTGGTGTCAAGAATGGCCTGGATTATGAGTATTCTAAAGAAAATAGGGAAGGAAGGATGCCAAAAAATGTGCTGATTTCAAAATATCACCTTAGGCCTGCTCTATGAACAGAAGGTAAAAATGAAATTAACAAAATAAAAAGGAAGCTACTTTATTGCTTTTGTTTCTCCCTGTCTTGCACTCTATTTTAAGCCTTCTACTTCCAAGGTCCAAGGTCAAACTAATAAAATTCACATTTTTAAGCTACTTTATAGGTTTTTTTTTTTTTTTTTTTTATAGGTGGGCTGGCAAGAGAGTATATCTACTACTCTCAAAAATATTTCTAGAAGAAGAAAATGTGATCAAAGTTTCAAACAGAACTCTCTTTTGAACTAGAAACTATTAATCATTTAGGACTGTCTGTACTTCTTTTTTGAAAACCCTGGTGGCATAGTGGTTAAGTGCTATGGCTGCTAACCAAAAGGCCGGCAGTTCGCTCCATGGAAATTCTGTCATAGAATTTTGGTATTTGTATGTGTATGTGGGGTTGCTATGAGTCGAAATAGACTCCACGGCAAATGGTTTTTTTTGGGGGGGTGGGAGGTACTTCTTTTTAAACTAAATTTTAACCATTTAAGACTCACTTTCTAGTTTTATTATTTCTTGATACTCTGACACATTATATTATGATGGTATAGGTATATTGTTGTTGTCATTAGGTGCTGTCGGGTTGGTTCTGACTCATAGTGACCCTATAGGACAGAGTAGAACTGTCCCATAGGGTTTCCAAGGAGCAGCTGGTGGATTCGAACTTCAGACCTTTTGGTTGGTAGCTGAGCTCTTAACCACTGTGCTACCAGGGCTCCAGGTATAGGTACAGTTGTAGGTGTGGGTATAGCTGTAGGTGCAGGTATACCAAAAAACCAAACCTGTTGCCATCGAGCTGATTCCGACTCATAGCGACCCTATAGGGCTAAGTAAAACTGCCCCATGGAGTTTTCAAAGAGCACCTGGTGGCTTCAAACTGCTGACCTTTTGGTTAGCAGCCATAGCTCTTAACGACTATACTCCACCAGGGTTTCCTGGGTATAGGTAAAGGCAAAAGCAAAGGGAACAGGCAAAGACTTTAGGGGGAGCTTGTATATGGAGCAACAGTGAGGATCCAATGATGTGGGGTTGTACTTAGTGAAGGAACACAGCCAGAGAGGCTGATGCAAGGTAACAGAGGGCCTTACAGGGCCTTATAATGTGGTTTTGCTTTGCTTTTACTATGAGTGAAATGAGAAACGGTGGACAAGTTTTCAGCAGAAGAATGACATGAGCTGACTGATGCTTTAAAGTAGGCACTGAGTAAATATCAAATTGAATTGAACTGAATTGTTTTTGAGGAAAACCTGCAACCCTTGCAAATTCAGCATCTTATCAGACACTGATATATAACAAAAGGCACAAGAGGCGTTATTGGGAAAGATGCTCAGGACAAGGTGAATACAGTTAATTTACATGAAAGCAATTGGAGTTTAGAATTTCTTCCTTAATGGGCTAAAAATAATTTCTAAATAGAACATCATTTGAAAGTGTACACAGGCATGCATAACATACTTACACACACAGATACATGCACAGAAACACAACTTTAAATCAGAGGTTGAAGTCGTCCACATTTTTAAAAAAGGAATTTTCATTGGGGAATTAAACTCTCAAAGACCAGACCTTGTTCACAGTGACAATTAAGGCTTTATCCTTCTTTTGGAGTATCTTAAAGTGGATGCTATTTAGATGCAAGCTTGATGACAATACAGAAGAGTTTGCATATTCTAAAGATAGTTAGAAGAAGTCAAAATACATGCTCTCTCTTTGGCCAAAATTCTTCATTACTGTTAGCACCAGATAATCAGAATTATATGTATATATTTAAAAATGTAACAGATTTTATTTAGTCACAAGGTAATTTTTATTGTTATAAACAGAATACAATATTTTAATTAATTTGGCTGACAGGTTGGGCTTTTTCTATCATCACCAATTGTCATTTGGTCTTTAAATATCTATGTTTAATTCGTTTCAGCATACAGCTTTCAGACTCCATCCGGCCTTCCTGCTGTCTTCGCAGTAGCAGCTGCTAGCTATTCCCAGAACAAGACTGGTATTATCAATGACACTAGTACAGCAAATCAACCAGGAAATAAACAAAAACAGAATCATGGTTCTATTAGGAATGCTAGGGAGGAAAATCAATGTTTTCTGAAAGGGAGAGAAAAAACAAACCCGTGACAATTGAGGTAGAGCTTTTTCCTTTCAAGCTTCTCAGCGAGAATTTAGCTGGAAACTAAAACAGGTGCATCAATACAAGCACTTAAAAATTCCTAACTGTAATCTGTGAAAGACCAGCAGATGAAAAGCAACAACAACAAAAAAAGATAAATCTGCATTATCAGAGAGGAATGGACTTGTTGTCTTGCAGATTATTTTGAGTTTACTAGAAAATCCTTTAGGGAAACCAACAAATACTTTTTTTTAACACTAGTGAGGGGACTTGGAGGGAGTTTGAAAAATTTGCAGTTTTACTCGTTCACTCGGAAATTAATATTAATAGGACAGCATGATGAACCCATACTAAAATTAATGGTGTACAAAGTAACATGGAACAACCTTCTCAACGAGGACAACTAGAAAGCTGGTATTGTGTGTGTGTGTGTGGTGTGTGAGTTTATGTGCATGTATAAGGGGATTGAGAGCTTCCGAGAGCTAACACAGCAGGAAAGAATTGAAGAAATAAAATATAAAAGAATAAGAAAAATGATAATGTTGAAGTTTGAGTTTCCTCATTTCCCCAGTGGGTATCTGACTATTCCAGAAAGAGGCTTGCTTGCAAAGTTGAACAGCTGAGCTGAGATTTTTGAAAACTTTGCAGGATCATGTGCCTGGCAAACATATCATGCTTTAGATTGGGAGTCAAGACTTACACCCTTGACTAAAGAACACAATGTTTGTCCTTTATTCAGTGTTTGTTCTTTTGAGGCCCAGTTAAAAGTCATGTCATTTCCTATTATAAAAGCAATATAAATTTTCTACTGCATCTGGAAACCTACAAGATTAATGGTAACTCCTCCTCTCTGCAGACAAAAAAAAAAATCATACATCACCTTAAATCATTTCTAAAACTTTTTGTATGCAATTTCTAATATCTATCTATGCATCTATGTCTAACATAATTTATGTTACACTCACATTGTATATACATATGCTTGTATACACACACACAATGAAACTGAAAATCAAGAGAAGTAACAAATGGTAGAAGCAGAACCACAGGGGTCCCAGATAGTGTACACATAGTGGCATTACATAACACAGACTATAAATAAACTATTAGTAAAAATTTTCATAGAATTGAAGGCAAAATTGAGCTGCTTTCAGAAGAATGCCAAGTAGAGCATCAATTAACCTGGCAACAGTGACAATGGAAGCCAAGAAGCAATAAACTAATATTTTCAAATACTTAAATAAAACAATTGGAATTCTGGAATTCAATACCCAGTTAATCTAGAAAGAAGGTGAAATAAAGATTTTTTGGCAATAAAATCTGATATAATTCATCATCGGCATGTCTATATTAAAGAAAATTCTAGAAGACTCATTCAAGGTATCAAAAAATTATAAAGCAAACGTAATATTTGTTAGACTTTAATATGTTTATACACATAATTAAAATATATGGTAATAGTAGTATACGTGTCAGCATAGAGGGTAAGTGTATTTAAAGAGTTCTAAAATTTTTTTTTTTATTGTACAGGAAGAGGTAAAAACAATACCTTGTATTAGACTTTGACTAATTAAGGAGGTATGTTTTAATTTCTAGGGTAACAATTAAAATAATGTTAAGTGTATATCTATGGCAAGGAAATAGAAAAATAAAATTAAATAATCATATTGTAAAAGGAGGCATGAAAAGAGATAAAAATGGAACACAACACATGTGGATAGTATAATGTAAATAGTAACATGAGAGTTTGAAAAGCAAATCTGTGAGTAATTGCCTTAAGTACAATTAGAATAAGCACTCTGATTAAAAACACAAGAATATCAGATTTGCGTATAAAAAAAAGTATATGCTGCTTAAAGAAACTCGTTGCTGTGGAATTGATTTCAACTCATAGAAACCCTATAGGACAGAGTAGAACTGCCCCACAGAGTTTCCAAGGAGCACCTGGTGGATTCCAACTACTGACCTTTTGGTTAACAGCCATAGCACTTAACCACCATGCCACCAAGGTTTTCTTCAAGAGATATACAAAATATGAACATTGAGAAAGTTTGTACATGGATGGAAAAATACACACCTATACACAGTTTCTTTCTTATTGTTGTCGTTTTTGTTAGGTGCCATCAAGTTAGTTCCAACTCATAGCGACCACAGAATGAAACACAGCCTGATCCTGTGCCATGCTCACAATCGTTGTTATGCTTGAATTCATTGTTGCAGCCACTGTGTGAATCCATCTTATTGAGAGTCTTCCTCTTTTCCACTGACCCTGTACTTTACCAAGCATGATGCCCTTCTCCAGGGACTGATCCCTCCAGACAACATGTCCGAAGTATGTAAGACTCAATCTTGCCATCCTTGCTTCTAAGGAGCATTCTGGTTGTACTTCTTCCAAAATAGATTTGTTTGTTGTTTAGGCAGTCCATGTTATATTCACGGTTCTTCACCAACACCACAATTCAAAGGCATCAGTTCTTCCATCTTCCTTATTCATTGCCCAGCTTTCCCATGTTATGATCCAGTTGAAAATACCGTGGCTTGGGTCAGGTGCACCTTAGTCTTTAAGGTGAAAACTTTGCTTTTCAACACTTTAAACAGGTCCTTTGCAGCAGATTTGCCCAATGCAATGCGTCTTTTAATTTCTTGACTACTGCCTCCATGGGTGTTGATTGTGGATCCAAGTAAAATGAAATCCCTGGTACTATAATCTTTTCTCCATTTATCATGATGTTGCTTATTGGTCAGGTTGTGAGGATTTTTGATTTTTGTTGAGGAATAATCCATACTGAAGGCTATGGTCTTTGAACTTCATCAGTAAGTGTTTTAAGTCTTATTTACTTTCAGCAAGCAAGTTTGTGTTATCTGTATAAGGCAGGTTGTTAATGAGTCTTCCATCAATCCTGTTGTCCTGTTCTTCTTCATATAGTCCAGCTTCTCAGATTGTTTGCTCAGCATACAGATTGAATAGGTATGGTGAAAGGACGTAACCCTGACACACACCTTTTCCGACTTTAAACCAGGCAGTGTGCCCTTGTTCTTTCTGAACAACTGCCTCTCAATCTATGTACAGGTTCCTTTTGAGCACAATTAAGCATTGTGAAATTCCCATTCTTCATAGTGTTATCCATAATTTGTTATGATCCACATGGTCGAATACTTTGCAAAGTCAGTAAAACACAGGTAAACGTCCTTCTGGTTTTCTCTGCTTTCAGCCAGAATCCATTTGACATCAGCAATGATATCCCTGGTTCCATGTCCTGTTCTGAATCCGGCCTGAATTTCGGGCAGTTCCTGTCGATATGCTGCTGCAGACACTTTTGAATGATCTTCAGCAAAATTTTGCTTATGTGTGATATTAATGATAAACAAAAAAACCAAACCCGCTGCCGTCGAGTCGATTCCGACTCATAGCGACCCTATAGGGCAGAGTAGAACTGCCCCATAGAGTTTCCAAGGAGCACCTGGTGGATTCAAACTGCTGACCTTTTGGTTAGTAGCCATAGCACTTAACACTACACAACCAGGGTTTCTAATATTAATGATATTGTTTGATAATTCCACATTATCTTATTAGATTGCATAAAATCTACAAGATTGAATATATCTTCAATTTTTAAGCCTATCAAGAGGTAGGCACTTCCAAAAACTGCTTGTAATAATGAAAAGTGGTTTAACTCCTATAAAAAAACTCCTATAGATGGAATTTAATAATATGTACTTAAGCGGAATATACAGGTACTCTTGTAACTCAGCAATAGTATTTCTGTGACTAAATCTAAAGAAACCGTGATGAAAATACAAAAATATATATCCACGAATGTATTCAGTGCAGTGCTATTGATAATACAAAAAGACTGCAAGTAAGGGAGTCAGATACATGGTGGTGTTTCCACACAAATGAGTATTCGGCTGTTAAAATGAATGAAAGATATTTCTATAGAGTGGTATTGATGGATCACCAGGATATATTGTTAAGTGAAAATAGTACAGTGGAGAAAACACTGCACATAATGTGGCCATGTATCTACAGAAGAGTGATATGAATATAATGTATGTATAACCAAACCAATGTATGTATAACCAAACCCGTTGCCAA
The DNA here is from genome assembly GCF_024166365.1 of Elephas maximus indicus. Classification (NCBI taxonomy): domain Eukaryota; kingdom Metazoa; phylum Chordata; class Mammalia; order Proboscidea; family Elephantidae; genus Elephas; species Elephas maximus. The sequence continues at coordinate 79,165,870 of NC_064829.1, forward strand.
TGAGTTGATTCCGACTTACAGCAACCCTGTAGGACAGAGTAGAACTGCCCCATAGGGTTTCCAAGGAACAGCTGGTGGATTCAAACTGCTGACCTTTTGGTTAGCAGCCAAGCTCTTAACAGTTGTGCCACCAGGGCTCTGTATGTATAACACACAAGCATAATTATATTGAAATTGGAAGGATACATCAAAAACTAATAAATGTGTTAACTGCACAACCTAAGTGCATATCAAGTTGTTGGCTAAATTACATAGAGAAAATATTTTAATTTTAAGATACATTAATGTAAATGTGTACAATAAGGACAAAAAAAAGGAGTATAAATATTAAACTGTTTTTTATGGTCACGTTGTTAGTAATTATATTGGTAATCGTATTTAGAAATAATAACACAGAAAGTAGGATAAGGCAAGTGTATCATTATTTTAGTGTTGTTAGGGATTAAATTTTTCAGTGTTAAAGGTAATGAATACAATATAAAATCAAATAAGATTAAAAAAAAAAAAAACCTTGCAGTCCTAACTTTTAACAGAAAGTGTCGTTATGGATCCAGGATAGACTTTCTTTTTAAAATAGTATGCCTTTTTTTCTGCATGTAATTGCTGGAATGACCTAGAAACGATGATAAACCAGCATCAATAAGCAGCTCTGTACCCAGAGCGTGCACACTAAATACGATTTCTCAGGAAGAGGAAAATTTTAGAGACATGGCTGCATGCAGTTCTGGCACAAAACTGTACACGACGAGTGTGAAACATTGCATCATGCTGAGTGGGGGACAAAAAAAAAAGCTGTCAAAGACTATGGAGGTTATGGCAAAGAGGAACGGATCATAATTTAAGAGGATGCTGCTGACCCAGCTTGGGGCAGTTTGAGCATTCTGTAATATATTGAAACACATAAATATGCTATGATGCATGAGGCCATAATTCTACACCAATATTTATTGATCAGCTTCAGAAGATTCTAGGAAACAAAGCAATCGCCCAAAAAAACAAAATTAAAGGCAAATAAACCTAAATACTTTCTGCCTTTTCTGCATAAACAGTACCCCAGACTTTCCAAGTAGTTGACGAGGAATGCAAGAATTAAAATGTCACTATTTTATAATGACCAATTAAATAACATTTCAAGGCAGTGGGGACAAATGATTTCTTAAAACCGACCAGTAAAAAAGAAAAAAAAAATGACAGCGAACTTTTTAAAATAGATTTTATTTTTTAAAGCAGTTTTAGGTCTACAGAAAAATTGTGGAGAAAGTACGAAGAGTTCCCGTATGCTTCCCTCCCCGCTGCACACTGCTTCTCCTGCTATTCTTATCTTGCACTCCTGTGGTATAGTTGTTACAAATGAGGAACCAAGATGGATATGTCATTATTAAGTAAAGCCCACAGTTTACATTGCTGTTGTTAGTTATCTTCAGGGATATTCCAAATCATGGTGACCTCATATATGCAGAGTAGAACTGCGATGGATTTTCAAGGTTGCGGCCTTTCAGAAGCAGATAGCCAGGTCTCTCTTCCCAGGCACCTCTGAGTGGGTTCAAACTGTGTGCCTTTCAGCTGGTAGTTGAGTGCTTAAATGTTTGTGCCACCCAGAAATTCCTGTAGTTGACACTAAGGTTAAGAATTTGTCCTGAAAAGTCCTATAGATTTTGATAAACACATTCTGTCATGTGTCTGCCATTACAGCGTCCTAAACGATAGTTTCACTGCCCTAAAAATGTCCTGTGTCCCACTCATTCTTCCTTCCCCCTCCACCATGGATCTTTTCGTTGTCTCTGTAGTTTTGCTTTTATCACACAATAGGAAACTTCTTTTTAATGGTATGTTAGCTTAAAAAGCCTGAATCCATTCAATAATCTTCATATAGAGACAACCAAACATTCTTTGTTTGTAATAGGAAGCACAAAACAGCAACCATTATTATTGCCAAAATAAGAAACCAAATCTAATCAATCCTCTAGATGAAAATAATATCTACCAGTCGCCACGGATTCAGTTCCAACTCATAGCAACCCCATCCGTGTCTTAGTAAAACGGTGATTCATAGGGTTTTCCAGGGCTGGTTTTTGGGAAGTAGATTGCCAGGCCTTACTTCTGAAGCACCTCTGAGTGGGCTTGAACCTCCAATCTTTCAGTTAGCAACCAAGCACATTAACCATTTGCACTTTCAGGGACTCCCTCCTCATACCATACATAACATTAATCCCAAGTTGACTGTAGGTTTAAATGTTAAATGCTTCTGTAAGATAATATAGAAGAATAACCTTGGAGTAGGTTTTTTTAATTGGACATAACTCATATTATAAAGGAAAGAATTGATAGTTTGGACTATATTAAAATGAAGAACTTCTGTTCATTAAAAAGCAGCATTAAGCGAGTGATAAGGCAAGCCATTATGTGGGAGAAGATATTTGCACACATGGATCCAACTGAAGTTGTTGCACAGAATATTTAAAGAGTTCCTTAAACTCAGAAGAACAGACATCTCGATAAACAAACAGGCACAAGACTCAGAGAGATGCTTTAAAAAAGAGAGTGTCCAAACGGCCACGAACATAAGGCAAAGTGCTCAGTCCCATTGACACTCAGGTAAGTGAAAATTAAAACTGGCACCTGTGATAGGACCGTACTATGCGTAGCCCAAAGTAGAATTTTATTTTCCTTTGTAAATCTCAAAATTTACCCTGCAGCATCTAGGTGCTTTGAAGTCTTTATAAACAGATGAATGATATCTTCAGATTTGCTTTTTGGATGACTCATTCTGCTGCAATGTGAGGTGCAGATCTCAGGAAGGAGAGCCAGTCAGAACACTGAGTGCTGCCGTAATAGTCTCCATGGAAGCAGATAAAGGTCTTCACCAGGCAGGGAAGGCTATTTGGGGTTTAGAGAATATATATTAAGAAAGAAAGAAAGCAGAGAAGGGGTGCTTGCCTGACAGTGTGGTAGGAGAGAGAAGAGGCAGAGAGAACGGCGATTGTCTATGAGTACTTGAGTCTTGGGCTCACACATCCCTTTATCCTGGAGGAAGCATGTGACACCTGCCCATCTCTACGCTGATGCCTGTCTTTTTAGGAGAGAAAAGACATCAGCCACGTGAAAGAAAAACCCATAGAGACCAAAAGAGAATTACAACAGGACATTGTTGGATGCATTACTTTTAATCTAATTTCGGGACTAAATGGCTATGAAGGGAATAAATATTTGAAATACAATGAGAAGGGTCACACTCATTTTTCTAGGTAAGGGCCTGAAGTGTGTCTGTCGCAGCTTTATTTGTGGTCAGAGTTATGTTTCTTCCTGGGGGTTAGCTGGCTGATCCGTTTAGCTTCTCTTTCTCTGCAACGTACACAGCTATCTTTCTATGGACTTACTGCCTGCAGTTTCTAAATTCTATGAGTTTCGCACTTTCCCTACATTATACCTTCTCTGCTTTGATGAATTTTTGATCAGGATAATTAACTTTAAAAGTGAGGCTGAGACTGAAATATATGTATTTTCAATTCCCCTGTGACAATTCTTGTCAAACATTCTCTTCTCTCTATGCCGTGGCTGGAGGCTTTCTGTTTGGCCAGGTTCCTCACGTTCTCCAAGGTCCTGCCCAGAGGCCCTGAAGGAAGCAAGCACACAGGAAACTGAGAAACTGCACATGATCCTGTGTTGTCGAAGCACAGGTGTGCATAAGGAAGTGCAGAAAAGTCTCTCAAATCTCTGGCTGGAGAAGGGCCTAGGAGTGGGAAGTTTTACTGACCATCTCTGAACACTGCCAAGAGATATTGTTCAATTTACCATGTCTTCACCTAAGTTGTCACTTTCTATTGTTCCATTTGTGAGCTTTTCCTTCCTTTACACACCACTATGACTTGACAGCAGCAACAACATGTTATCCGTGGGGGCGCTGAATGGTTCAGACAGTTAACATACTCAGCTGCTAACCAAAAGCTTTGAGTTCACCCAGAAGCACCTCGGAAGAAAGGCCTGGCAATTTACTTCTGGAAGATCAACTACTGAAAAGCCTATGGAACACAGTTCTACTCTGACACACGTGGGGTTACCGTGAGTCGCAGTCAACTCAACAGTAACTGGTTATTTTATCCAGACTTATATTCTTCACAGTATACATTTTATGATTTTTAATGTCATTTTAGGAATACTTTGAATACTTTTTATAAGATCTTGACAGAGAGATCAGTGCCAATTTATCACAGAGACATCCACAATTATAGAATTAAAGAAGAAGATTTTTACTTAAGGTTTGGAATCAAAATGTTATAAAAAAACATCTTAGAATAGTGATGAGTTGGTATCGTTTTACAGATACTAACTATTCAGTTTCTTCAAAATTGAGTCATGAATTTTTAATTCATAGATAAAACCATATCAATTTATGACCTAAAGCATGCATAAAAGATAAGTAAAAATTATGCTGCTTTTCATATTTAAAAAGTCTGTATTTCACAGTCTCCACAAAGGTGTTTTTGTCTTGTTTTATCTACGGTTTAATTTAAATGGCAAAGCAAAATTTTTATATGCTTTTTTTCCTTACCCTTCATGAGAAGCACATTTTATTTAATCTGTCATTTCACTGGTAGAGTTTGTTTGCTTTTTAGTATACAGTTGGCATGTGTGCACTGCTCCTTCAGAAAGAAGCCAGTAACATTTTTCAAAGGAGGCAAAGAAAGCTTTTTTTTTTTAAGGATATTGCTCATGGAGAAGGTACATCTAAATTATTGATGGACTCATTCATTCAAGAGTTGACCAGGTGACTGCTGTTACACGTCCGCCTTCCTCTGGGTTCTGCCTTAGGCACAACGCCTGCCAGTTGTTCTGTCTCCTGCCAGAAACCCTGGCCTTGTTCTTTCCTCCTTTTCCTGTAGGGCGATTTCTGAAAGCTTGGCTGTTTCCTGGTACAAAGCAATAACCCAAAGCAGAGCACAAAATCTGATGAAAATATTCTATGAGGGCGTCTGGCAATTGAATAATGATAGCTGCAATTATGACATTTGGAAAAGAAAACAAAGCATCTATTAATAAGTAGCCACAGGAATAGCTGCACAGGAAGAATTCCGAGAATTATTTTCTTGAGATGTACAAATTGATAATATAAGCTTACAACATACCCTGATTTTTTTTTTGTTCATTCTATGCCAGGTAGTAAAAAAAAAAAAAAGTAAGGATTAATTGGAAAGAGAGAGATGCTCTTGCCTGTATCTATTTAAGGAAGGGGTTTCCTTTATTTAAGGTTTTATTGCTTTTTAGGGGTAAGCACAGGCAAGAAAGGAATGAGAATGAGGAAGTAGGTTCACAGCCTCATTTTGTTGTTTTGATGCTGCAGAAAAATTTCTTGAGAACTATTTTGATCTATTTTTGCCCCGTGAGTGAGGCTAGAGGTTGGAAGAAAATGAGACAGACTACATCGCTTTTATTCCCCAAATATTCATTCCCAATAGTCATTGACAAACTATCCATATTTGCCCTTAACCAAGCCTGGTAAAGAGGGAAGGGGCGTCACACTCCTGGGGCAGAGAATGGTGTTGTAACAACTCAGGATCTTTCTTTTCTCTAAGCCTACGAGTCTGTGGGAAAGAAAAATACGCCAAGATTAATATTTTTGAGAAAGATCCAAGTTTAATTTGCTCTCACTGTATTCTCCAGCTGAATAGAAATGGTTAACTATTTCCATTACAGTGGAACTAACCCAGCAACAACAACAAAATCTGCATTTGTTTTTCTGATGTTAACTTATCCTTACCTGCCTGAGATGATGTATATTCAATAAGTAGCGGTATTGTTTGAAAATATTGTTGCTTTCGATTTTCCATTGTTCTCCTTAGGATTTATACACCGAGGCTAATACATTAAATTGGTCAATATCAGTTTTTCCAATGTACTCCAGTTTTATAAAATATGAACTGAGCATAAGAAAAAAAACCAAACCAAACCCAGTGCCATCGAGTCAATTCCGACTCATAGCAACCCTGTAGGACAGAGTAGAACTGCACGGTAGAGTTTCCAAGGAGTGCCTGGTGGATTCGAACTGCCGATCCTTTGGTTATTAGCCATAACACTTAACCACTATGACACCAGGGTTTCCGAACTGAGCGTAGACAAGTATTAAACTCTTGTTAATAATTTGCATGCTAAAGTGTTTAGGGGTAATTAAAAAAACAAGAGGGACTAATGGATCAATGTTGTTGTTTTTGTTAGGTGCTGTTGAGTCTATTTCAACTCATAGTGACCCAGTGTGACAGAGAAGAACTGCCCTGTCTTAGTCATCTAGTGCTGCTCTAACAGAAATATCATAAGTGGATGGTTTTAACAAAGAGAAATTTATTCTCTCATAGTCTAGGAGGCTAGAAGTTTGAATTCAGGATGCCACCTCTAAGAGAAGCCTTTCTTTCTCTTTAGGCCCTGTGGGAAGGTCCTTGTGATCAATCTTCCCCTGGTCTAGGAACTTCTCAGCACAGGGTCCCTGGGTCCAAAGGACATGCTCCCCTCCCGCTTCTTCACTTTTGGTGGTAGGAGGTCCATCTCCTCTCTGCTTGCTTCTCTTTTATACTTCAAAAGAGATTGACTCAAGATATAACCTAATTCTGTAGATTGAGTCCTGCCTCATTAGCATAATTGCCTCTAATCCTGCCTCATTAACATCATAGAGGTTAGGATTTATAACACATAGGATAATCATATCAGACCACAAAATGGTGGACAACGACACAATACTGGGAAACATGGTCAAACCAAGTTGATATTCATTTTTGGGGAGACACAATTCAATCTATAACATGTCCAACAGGGTTTTTTTGACTGTAAACTTTATGGAAGCAGATCACAAGGTCTTTCTTCCACAGAGCCGCTGCATACATTTGAATCACCAAACTTTTGATTAGGAGCCAAGCACTTAACCATTGAGCAACTAGCTCTCCTTAATGAATGAAAAGAGGAATGGGTATTTTACTTAAATTCACGATGCTCATGGAAGTAGTAGTCAAGAAATCAAATGACACATTGCATTGGGTAAATCTGCAAAAGACCTGTATAAATTGTTGAAGAGCAAAGATGTCACTTTGAAGACTAAGGTATGCCTGATCCAAGCCATGGTATTTTCAATCATCTCATGTGCATGTGAAAGCTGGACAATGAATAAGGAAGACTGAAGAATAATTGATGCCTTTGAATATGGTGTTGGCAAAGAATATTGAATATACCATGTACTGCTAGAAGAATGAACAAACCTGTCTTGGAAGAAGTACAGCCAGAATGCTCTATGGAAACAAGGATGGCATGATTTCATCTCACATACTTTGAACGTGTTAAGGACATACTTGGTAAATATATATATATATGAAACAAATCCGTTGCTGTGGAGTTGATTCCGACTCATAGCAACCCTATAGAACAGAGTAGAACTGCCCCATAGGGTTTCCTAGGAGCAGCTGGTAGATTTGAACTATCAACCTTTTGGTTAGCAGCCAAGCTCTTAACCACTGCACCACCAGGGCTCCATATATATATATAACCCAGACCCACTGCCGTCGAGTTGATTCACACACACACACATATGTGTGTATGCGTGTGTGTGTATCACATACACATACATTTTTTTTTGTGTGTGCATGTGTGTGTATCACATACACATACATAAAAAAAAACCCACACATACGTAGTTAAAACAAAATAGGATACAATGTAAATTATAGAAATTAGGTGGTGTCTATATCAGCATTCACTAAAACGCTACTTTCAAATTTTCTGTACTTTGAAGTTTTTATAATGAGAATTTACAAATCCGTAAAGCATTGTATTTACTGAATAACGACACAGTGCCTTGTTATATATTCGTAGACATGAAACCCTCAGTAAATTTTATTGAATTTACATAAATGAGTGATATTCTATTCCCCCCTTTAATAATATTTCATCTAACAACTAGGAAACCCAGGAAACTGTGGATTCCTTAGTGACCGCTTGAGTGGTGAAGAGAAGGTACCATTTCGTATGGTGAGTTTTCAAAGCAAAACAACCCTACTCTCTGTATAAATAATAATCTTAATTATGTGGCACTCACCATTTGGAGGAATCTTCCTGGGGGATTTAGAAAGTAATGCACTTGCCTGGGGATTTGTGTACTCTGATTCATAAAATCTTCCCTGGGTTTCTGGTCCAAATCCAATTTGGCACCAAAGTGGAAAAGTACTGAACTCTTGAACGACCTCTCAATGTGCTTCGGCAAAGTTGCATTAGTGATCCAAAAATAGAATATTTCTTTCAGATATTTCCTACATATCTCACTCGTGGAAGATGGAGCTTCGACTAGATAGATTTTTAAAGTATTCTTACCTTAATCGTCTGTGAATTCTAAACAGTTTATAAATAAACATGTAAAAAAATACATTTCTTAATCAGAAATATGATGTAATTAGGAAATCTTAAATTTCTCAAATGTAGTTTAAAGTTTATATGTTTTACTATTTTATACGCAAACAAAATACTTTCCCAAAATATGCAGAGTGTTCCAAAAGTGAATGAACAAAATCACCATTTTTAAATTAACGGCAAAGACAAAAGCTATCCAGCTCTCGTTCTGTGGTTATAAAAGTTCTCTTTCTCAAAGCAGTGTGGTGGAAATGGGACAGCTCTATGCATCCTAGCAGAATGTTTAAAAGAAATCTGCTGGCTTTGGGAGTTATTTGCGTTGTGTGAGATGCCCAACAACAACTTGCATTGCCATTGCTAGGGGCTTTCAAGAGAAATGTCACTCCTCACAGCAAGTGATGAGATTTGACATATGGCATCAAAGCATCGTTAAAACTACACCTGCTGCAGAAGAGGTTGTGTCTTTCAGGGGATTTTCAGGCAGAAAAGGTTACACTGAAAATCTGAAAGGCTAAGGCGTATTTCTTTCCTTTGCAGACAATTAAATGCTCTAAAAAAAAGTAAATCACACAACTACATGTAAGGAAAAAATCTTGTCAAGTATGCTGGCTGAAAAAAAAGCTTTTTGAGTATAAGAATTTATTTTATGTCACTGGAACATGCAATATAACCTAAAAAAAAAAAAATTTTTTTTTTTTTAATGTATCTGTAACTATTGATTTCCATGAGGAAAGTTTTGTCATAAAACGTAGACATATAGGCCTGCAAATGCCATGGTTTTGTTATTCGGGCAAAGTCTATTTTGTAAGAGACATACTGTTTTTCGTTATGTTTCTAGTTATTGAAGGAAGGCAGTATATTTTATTGCATATTAGCTGTGTGGAGATGATTTATATATTTTATCTTATGATGTATATAGATAAAGAAACTATGTCAGAGTGGGTAAATACTTTCTCCAGGCTCATACAACCAAAATGGTAGAGTTGGAATTTAAGACTAGATTGGCAAAATGCAGAAAGTTTATTTTTGTTTCTTTATGCTACACTATTGTTATGGATTAAATTGTGTCTCCCCAAAAGATATGGGGAAGGACATAGTGCTTAAAGTAGATGGTCAGCAAAAGAGAGGAAGACCCTCAATGAGAAGGATTGACACAGTGGCTGCAATGAAATGGGCTCAAGTATAGCAACAATTGTGAGGATGGAGCCAGACCAGGCAGTGTTTCGTTCTGTTGTATGTAGGGTCACTATGAGTCAGAATTGACTCGATGGCACCTAACAACAAAAAGATATGCTGAAGACCTAACGCTTGTACCTGTGAATGTAATCTTGTTTGGAAATAAGCTCGTTGAAGATGTTCTTAGTTAAATTAACATGAGGAGTACTTAACATGAGGTGTACTGGAGTAGGGTGAGTCCTATTTCAATATGACTGGTGTCCTTAGAAAAGGAAAAAGACACAGACAGACACAGAAGGGAGATGGCCATGGGAAGACAGATGCAGAGACTGAAGCAATGCAGTTACAATCTAAGGAACACCAAGGACTGCCCTGAACCATCAGCAGAGAGGAAAAGGAAAGGAAGGATCTTTCCCTAGAGCCTTCAGAGAGAGTATGGCCCTACTAACACCTTGAATCCAGGTTTCTGGCATCCAGAACTGCAAGACAAGAAATGTCTGTTGTTTTAACCACCCAGTGTTTAGTACTTTTTTATACTAGCCCTAGGAAACCCAAACAACTCTCTACTGTGCTCAGATTGGGCTCAGCCAAAGGGAAATATATGATGGTCTCTAAACTCAAATATTTAAAGTCTACTTTGGGAGACAGGGCGTATTCATAAAAGAAAAAGAGAAACATAAGGTATCATCTATTAAACATTAAATAACTAGTATCCCCATGCAAATGGGGAGGTAGTAAGAGGATGAAACACCCAGGAAAGGATTCCTTGGGGAGATGGCTTCTGATATGCGCTTAGGAGAATACACAGCGTTCAAGCAAAGGGCTTGACAGACAGGATAACAACGGAAATGTGAGCAGTAGATGTGTGTGTGTGTTTTTTTTTCCTTCTTTTTTTAATCTTAAAACAAATCATTTACTGAGTTCCTAAGATGGCTTCTCTTGCTGCTATTAGTAGACCAAAATACACTTTATTTGTCTCCATATCTCTAAAAAATTGTCTTATCTTCTCCTCTCTCTCTCTGAAGAAGATGCATGATTTATGGAGAGAATACATATTTTTATAGTAAAATGTTTATATCATTACCAAGGTTTCATCTTTATAAAGAAATATTTTACATGTCAGTAAGAAAAAAAATGTACTTTCCACAAGGAAAAACAAATAGCCTTTTATATGTGAAATCAGATTTTAATTTTCCTACATTCCAGAAAGACTGAAGGGTACCGTTAAAGATATATCCAATGGAGTGAGCAATAGACATGTAGTGAAAGGATAAATTGAAATATCAACCAAAGCAAGTGCATATCTTAAACTACATATTTCAGAGTATATATGAATGGAACATTTAAGGTAGAGTTATTTGAGGATACGCATGATTTAATTTTGTTATGAACTCCATCATTTAAAATATTTCTGCAGTGTTTACTATGTACAGATAATATGCTAACTGCTGAAGATAAGATGATAGAAATGTAACTGGGTAATGAATATTCAATTTAAAAAAAATTCCACACATAAATGTTAATTGAAAATTCTGACAAGTACCAAAAAGAAAGCATTATGAAAGCATATAAAAGAGAATCCTGATTTAGCGTGAGTTGGACTGGTTTTAAATGAATGAAAATTTGAGAAAAAATATTCTGGGTACAGAAAATTTGCATCAAGGCTTTGATTCACGTGGAGAATTGCATGTTTGAACAAACAAGATGGCATCATTGTAGAACAACTTGGAGTGATGGGGAAAGGGAAGCATTATAAGGATCCTGAGGTAGGCAGGGGTCATATTATACAAAGCTTATCAAGCAGGTTAAATCGTTTTTCATTAACTGCTTAATGCAATCAGATTTTGTTTTTTCAATAGGTCACTCTGGGTCAAGTATGGTGAATGGATATGATAGCTCAATGGACTCAGGAGGATTGATGGGTGTGGAAAAAAGATAATGGATTTAACAGACAATTAGGAAGGGTTTTTTTTTTTTTTTTTTTCCCCCCTTTGGTTTCCTGATGGCTCGATGGTTAAGAGCTCAGGCTGCTAACCAAAAGTTCTGCAGCTTGAATTCACCAGCCACTCCTTGGAAACCCAATGGAGCAGTTCTACTCTGTCCAACAGGGTCACTACAAGTTGGAATCGACTCGACAGCAGTGGGTTTGGTTTTTGTTTCCTGAGAAGGTGGTGGAGTAGTGCATTATTCTGCTTCCCTCTCTCAGGCCAGGCCTGTGAATGCCATAGAAGAAATGGGGAAGTGTATGGGGCTGAGGTAGCAAATGTGGGAAAACCCTGAAGTTGCACCTTGGTGTAGAGAAAGTTCAGCACAATAGGTAGATATTTTAAAAGAGGAGCCCTGGTGGCACAAAGATTAAGTGCTTGGCTGCTAACTGAAAGGTCAGAGGTTCGAACCCACCCAACAGCTCTCCAGGAGAAAGACCTGGCATTCTGCTCCCATAAAGAATGCAACCTAGAAAATCCTGTGAGGTAGTTCTACTCTGAATTCAACAGTGAGTCAGAATCAACTTGAGAGCACCTAACAAGTTTAAAAGAGCCTGTTTATTCAGGGGGTGTTTTCATTTCCTCTCCTCCACGGTAATCAGGATGGAACATGACCTGTCCTGTCATGATTGAGGAACAGGAAAACAGAGTGCATGTCTAGTGGGTTTTGTGTTTGATCATGGCAGCAGCTCCAGAGCCTACTGGGGTGAGGTGTGGATAGCAACTCATTCAGAGACAATTGAGGGTGCCTTCTTTCTGACTCCCTCTCATCACCTGGTCTGCTCAGCCATGAATGTCAAGAAATTCAAGATGGATTAGGAAGATAACTTGCAATGAGGGATATCATTGCTGATGTCAGATGAATCTTGGCTGAAAGCAGAGAATACCAAAAAGATGTTTTCCTGCATATTATTGACTGTGAAAAGGCACTCTCCTATGTTGATCATAACAAATTATGGGTAACATTGCAAAGAATGGGAATTCTGGAACACTGAAATGTGCTCATGTACCTGGACCAAGAGGCAATTGTTCAAACAGAACAAGGAGATACTGCACAGTTTAAAATCAGAAAATGTGTGTGTTAGGGTTGTATACTTTCACCATACTTATTCAATCTGTATGCTGAGTAAATAATTCCAGAAGCTGGACTATCTGAAGAAGAATGTGGCATCAGGATTGGAGGAAGACTCATCAACAACCTGTGATATGCAGATGACGCAAACTTGCTCCCTGAAAGTAAAGAGGACTTAAAACACTTACCGATGAAGATCAAAGACTACAGCCTTCAGTATGGATTACATCTTAACATAAAGAAAAAAATCCTCACAACTGGACCAACAAGCAATATCATGATAAGCAGAATAGTTTGTCTTCTTGAGCCACCCTTTGAAATCTTCTGTTCAGCTCTTTTACTTCATTATTTCTTCCATTCTCTTTAGCTCCTCTATGTTGAACAGTAAGTTTCAGATTCTCTTCTGACATCCATTTTGGTCTCTCACTTTTAAGTCTGAAATTAAAAAATTAGAGTAAGTTAAAATAATTTTGAAACCAGATTTTGATGCCTGCCTAAATTATATCTGTAGGTGTCAGAATAAAATAGCATATTTTCCAGCAGAGTTATGAAAAATTATCCCACAAAGCCCTTCTTAAAATACTCCTGAATGAAAAACTAATGAGCTAAGCCATCAACTCAACATGACAGAAAAAAGTTGCGAAACCAGTTACAAGCTACAAAGGTGTCATTTGAATTATTCTTGAAAAAATTGTATGTTAAATAATGTTAAAACAAAAAATCTAAAAAATAAAAATAACTGTAGAAAAAAATTTAATCTCTATTAAAAGTTGTAAATGGAATTATGGATAATGAAATATTTTATAAATGGGAGAATTTTATGTTTTAATGTTGTTGGTTTCCTTTTAATTACTAAATTAATGCAAGGCAATTAAAATAATTTTGGCAGAATATTTTTAAGTACTCAATGAAAAAATCCTAAAATTTATTTGGAAAATAAAGGTCACTGAATGGTTAAGACTACTTAGAAAATAAAGATGAAAATTGCAGAGATATATAAGGTATTGACAGAGCACCAATTATGGAACAAATATTTCTTCTTAAATAGGTTAAAAAAAAATTATGTAGAATATTGGAGCCAACATCCTTTGGAAAATGTAATTAAAATCAAATGAGGTTAACTAACTTGATTAATCTCATAAATTAATTGCTCTATTGAGAAGAAAAGAGTTTTGCTTTCACATAATATTTTTTATCATTAAGAAATACATGGGTGAATTTTTCTTCTGCAAGATGGAGCAATGGAGATTGGATTTACCCATCTGTCTGGAACTTAAAACAACAAGTATTGGACAAAATATATGAAGCAACAGTCTGCAACACACTGGACATCTGGCAACAAGAGGACAGTGATCCCTGAGAAAAAGAAAATAAAGAAGGTGAGTGTGATGGTTAAAGTTGCGTGTCAACTTGCCTGGGCCATGATTCTCATCAGTTTGGCTGTTATGATGTAGTTTGGTAGTCATATAGTGGTGTAACACCTCCATGATGAAATCTGATATAATATGATCACCTCCATAACGGGATCTGCTATGAGTGACCAATCAATTGAAAGGGAGTTTCCTTTGGAGTGTGGCCTTCGTCCAACATGGGTAGACTTTCTGGCAAGGCTCACAGGTTTTGCTTGCTCTGGATCCTGCAGCTGGCTCCTGTTCATTTGACCTCTGGTTTTTGGGACTTGAGCTAGCAGCTTACATGGCACTTTTGAGATTTGTCACCCTCTGTGGACTGGATCTGGGCTTTAGCAGCCCCTGCAGCTATGTGAGTTGGGAGAACCCTCCAGCCTGACCCATGGATTTTGGGACTTTCCAGCCTCTACAACCGTGTGAACCATTTCCTTGATATCTCTCTCTCTCTGTGTATAGATATGTAGATGCTTCACCGGTTTTGCTTCTCCAGAGAACCAAGCCTAAGACAGTGAGTTCTATAATTGCCCCATATTACTACTTTGAGAGAGCTTCCCACTGTGAGGCAGAGGGAGCATATTCATTTTCTACGAGTGTTGCAACACATTACCACAAATTTCACGGTTTAAAACAAGATAAATTTGTTATCTCACAATTCTGTAAGTTAGAATTCTAACGTGGATTTTTCTGTGCTATAACCAGATTGTTGGCAAGGTTTCAGTCCTTTCTGGAGGCTCTAAAGAAGAATTATTTTCTTTGTCCTTTCCAGCTTCTAGAGACTGCCCGTACTCACTGGCTTGTAGCCCCTTCTTCTACCTTCTAAACCAGCAATAGTGGATAAAGCCCTTCTCACATTGCATGCCTTAAATACACTCTGATATCTCTCTTGTGCTTTTAAGAACCTTTGTGATTACATTGGTCATATCTGAATAATCCAAGATAATCTCCTTATTTTATGAACAGTGGATAAGCAACATTAATTTCATAAGCAACACTAACTGCCCTTTGCCATGTAACATATCATATTTATAGGTTCCAGGTATTAGGATGAGAACCTTTCCTGGGGGAGCATTATTATGTTTACCACAAAGGGGAAACCTAGACAAAGCCTTGGAATATCCTTGAGTTAAGGTGATGAGAACTAAGAACATGGCAGATAGAGGTCACAGGATAGTGTAATGGCTAGAAGAAAGGTGTGCAAGGAGAGAAAGAACTCTGCATATTCGCAGAGGGTTTTCCTCAGGTATTAAGCTGATTACAGATATGCTGTGCATAAGGACCGTCTGGGCAACATCTGACCCCACATATGACAGTGGGGCAGGAAGGAGGGGCTTGCTTGGAAGTTGCCAGAAGGCAGGCCAGCACTGAATTTGGGGCTCAGGCTGCAGCCACTTCTGTGGCTGGCAAGTGCCCTGCCCAGCTGTGCTGTGGATCAGTGACTGCGGAGAGGCGCTGGGCTGTGGCCGATTAGATCTGTCCCTTGAGACTTCAGAATCCAACCGGGCTCCCCGGGGCTGCTCAGAGAGCACTGAGCACCCAGAAGCAGCCCAATGCAGGTGCAAGTTTGCAAACCCTAAGCCTCCGGGTGCTAAGGGAGAGACAGAGCAGCTTGTGTGGGGTTAATTTGATATGTGTATATATATATCAAATATATACAAACATATATACTATATATAATATGGTGTTTGCACAACATCCAAATCACCTAACGTCCTATCTCAAAGAAGGTATCATGAACATTAAGCAACGCATAGCGGTGCTGATTAGTGCATGTCTGAGAAGAAAGTACAGGAAAGAACAACTCCTAAGGATTAGTGCTAACATTCGCCAAGGCACCCACAGGGCTGGGAAAAGTGCCTTATCAGACCATCCTAAGGGAAGATTTCGTAATACTTAGGGAATTCAGTAGAGTACACAAAAATGTCTTTTCTCAGTAATGTAGAATAATTAGCCCTAGATTGAACGCTACTCTGATACTACATAAAAAAACTCATATCCAACTTAAAAACAAGAACCGAAAAGACCATACAGCTACTAAATAATGAAACTATATACCAGAACTAAACTCAAGAATGTTTTTAGGAATACAGCCAGCCCCTGGGTTATAAATGTCCAATTTATGTACAACCTGTGGTTACGAACCAACCCCTGTAAAGCCTATCATATTAGAAATTTGAGGTGCATGCGATGGTTTGTAATAACAAACGGGTGCTGCTTTGCAACATACATGGAAACATTATTATAATTACTACTCTATTGTTATGTTAAAGATGTTTTAGTGTATCTAGAAATGTTTCTTTAATGTTGTTTTATGCAGAGAAAGGTACACTATATATTACCTATTAAGATGAACATTTGACAACTGATGTTAGATACAAACCATACCTAACTGTTCCAACTTATGGACAAATTCTACTTAAAGACAGATTTAGGAGTGGAACTTGTTTATAATCAGGGGACTGCCTGTACAGAAATATCCAGCACCCATCAAGGTAAATTTCAGAATGTATAGCATCTGCTCAAAAGTTACTAGGCATGAAAAAGAGGCAGAGAACTCTGACCCATGATAATGCCAATCAATTGAACCTGATACAAATGTTAGTTTAGCAGACAAAGACATTAAAATAGTTATTACAACTCTACTCTGTGTGTTCAAAATTTAAGTAGAGTTGTGGAGGATGTCTTAGTTTCCTAGGGCTGCCACTGCAAAATATCACAAAATGGGTGGCTTTAGAAAATGAATTTATCTCACATTTCTGGAGGCTATAGGTCTGAATTTAGCACTCTAGGGGGCTATTTTTCCTTGCCTCTTTCAGCTTTTGGTGGCCCAGTGTTTCCTGATGTTCCTTGTATTTTAGATGAAACCTCACATGTTGTCTTCCCTGTGTGTGTATGTGTGTGACTATCATTTCTTCCTTGTTTTCCTTTAAAAAAAAAATGCACTACTCATAAGGGATTAGGATTCATCATACTACAGTATGGTCTTATTTAACTAATAACAAAAGAAGGATCCTAGTTTCAAACAAGGTCATATTCCCATGTAAAGAGGTTGAGACATCAACATGTCGGGGGGGGGGGTGGCAATTCAATCCATAACAGAGGACAGAAGAAACTAATTTCTAGAGAGAGAAAAAAACTATATTAGGTAAGAAAAAAAGCATCTGATAGAACTGATAGCATATTAGATACCACCAAAGAAAATAGGAATAATCTTGAATATATAGCAATAGCAACTTACCAAAATGAAACACAGAGAAAAAAGAGTATAAAAAATGAACAGAGCAGCGCAAGCATTGGGGCAGCTTCAGGCAGTCTAATATATGTATAATTTGAGATTCAGAAAAAAGAGTGGTGCAGAAAAAAATATTTAGAGAAATAGGCTGAAAAACTTCCCACTATTGAAAATTATAAACCCACAGATTGAAAAAGTGCAATAAACCTCAAGCATAAGAAATCTGAAGAAACCTACACCAAGGCACAGAACAATCAAATAACTCCACTCAAATGATAAAGAGAATCTTGAAAGCAGTTACAGCCAGAGACTACATCAGCCTGAGACCAGAAGAGCTAGATGGTACCTGGCTACAACCGATGACTGCCCTGACAGGGAACACAACAGAGAACCCCTGAGGGAGCAGTGAGATGCAGACCCCAAATTCTCATAAAAAGACCAGACTTAATGGTCTGACTGAGACTAGAAGGACCCCAGTGGTCATGTGGCCCCCAGACCTTCTTTTGGCCCAGGACAGGAACCATTCCCAAAGCCAACTATTCAGACAGGGATTGGACTGGACAATGGGTTGGAGAGGGATGCTGGTGAGGAGTGAGCTTCTTGGATCAGGTGCACACTTCAAACTATGTTGGCATCTCCTCCCTGGAGGGGAGATGAGAGGGTAGAGGGGGTTAGAAGCTGGCGAAACTGACAGGAAAAGAGTGGAGGGAGGGAGCGGGATGTCTCATTAGGGGGAGAGCAATTTGGAGTATGTAGCAAGGTGTATATAAGTTTTTGTGTGAGACTGACTTGATTTGTAAACTTTCACTTAAAGCACAATAAAAATTAAAAAAAAAAAGCAGAGGGGAAAAAAATACAGAGAAACAAAGGTAAAGAGGATAGCTGATTTTTTTGTAGGAAAAAATGCAAGTGAGTTGATAGTGAAACAACTTTAAAGCACTGAAAGAAAAACAGAACAAAACAAAACTGTCAACATAGAATGTTGTAGCCAGCAAAATACATTTTGAAAACAAAGATTGAATCACCAGCAATCTGCACTAAAAATGATAGAAGAATCCCTTTAGGCAGAAGGAAAATTATACAATATAATTTTATAATATCCTTCAAATCCCAATTTATTTGTCTTTCTGGAAAACTTCTGACTACTGTGGCCAAGTTGGTAAGCTATCCCTTTTTAAATCAACATCCCTTTATAGTTCCTTCATAAGGGGCTCTTTCTCGCTCTCTCTTTCTACGTCCTTTGATCCATTAGTTGTTTATTTGAAATGACAAGATTATGAGCTCAGGTACCATGTAGTCCTTAATGTCTTTATTTTTTCTGGAATCTTACACTGTTATCTAAACCAAACAACGGACCGAGAAAAATAAAGAAACTCAATTATGGACATATCATCATGACAAAGAAAATAACAACAAACAAAGAAAACATATTTGTAGACTGTGGTTTATCATACATGATATTAAAGGATTTTATCTTTTGAAACATATAGACATCGGAATATATCCTGCTTAAAATATTATCATGCATTTAAAATTCTCTCAATGTCAAGGTAATGGATGCAAACAGCATGGATATAATGCCTGTATCTCAATCATGGTAGATATTTCATTTTAATGTAATTTTTTTCCCTTCAAGACACTACAATCGAAAATAAAGTGAGTGGGTGACAGGTGTTTCTCCTTTACCCCTCCCGTGCTCTTTTGCCACTCCAGCTGACAAATCTCATAAAAATGTCAGCTCTCCACTGGCGAAGTGCGCTGCACCTGCTGGCCATGTGCTTAGTGACTACTAACGTTTATATATCGCTGTGCTCCAAGTCAAAATGATAAAATGCAACTCAAAAAGGCACCTCATTGCATCTCTAGTGCTTTTTAACGAAATGTTTTCTTTTCCAATCTTAATGCAAAAGGGCTGTTGCATATTCAATACAGCAAAGTCATGGCCGTCTAGATATTCAATTTAATTTTGAAAAGGGTGCCGAGAAATATTAAAATAAGATATATGCACTTAACCAGACAAACAGAATCTCTTTAAGACACTTTAGGATTGCTTAACTTTCACAGAATGTGTTAAGCCAGTTAAGATTTCATTCTCTACTAAGGCTATACAAGTTAATAATTCGTCAGTTCATACAATTCCCATTAGTGATGTGAAAAGCTGTTGGTGATGGCAGAAAGTAGCATTTACGCATTGATGCATGCAAATGGGTCTTTGGCACAGCCTTTCATTTTCATGAAAACTTTCACATGCTTGCTGTGTAATTTTTTTTTTCCTCAGCCTGCTTTCATATGACAAATACACTACTCAATTTATCAAAATAACATGAGAAAAAAGCTTCTAATTTTTCCTTTAGAACAAATGATATTTTTCGTAATAATAATGAAGATACAGTTCTAAAAATTAATATAAGAGATGGCAATGAGATTTATCTAGGAAGTCTAACATTTTTAGTTTTAAATAGATCTTTACGCTCATATTTTTTAACTCATGCCTTATCTTGTTCGTATATCGCCAAAATCTTCACCAAAATCTTCTCCTTAAAGGCTGACATACAATTCCAAGGAAGGGATGCTAAACTGAATTAGTGTGTCACTTCTCATATTATTTGTAGGAGTTGTGAGTTTTCCTTTGCAGTGTTTTTTGTCTTTTTAAATTACTCTTGAGTCAATATTTCCACGTGGAATTTTTAAACCTAAAAGTGGAGACAACCCAAGCATTCATCAATGAATGGAAGGATAAATACATCGACGCAACAAATTATCCAGTCATTAAAAAAAAAACAAAAACCTAAATGCTGATAGTTGCTATGACACAGATGAACCTTGGAAACAATATACTAAGTGAAGGAAGTCAGACACAAATCTCACATGTTAATTGTCCAGAATAGGCAACTTCACAGAGAAAGAAAGTAGATTAGTGATTGTAATAGGTTGCCTGGACGGTTGGGATGGGATGTGGCTGCTAATGGGCATGGGGTTTCTTTTTGAGATGTTGAGAATATTCTGGAATTAGATAATGGTGATGGTTCTAACCTTGGTGTATACTGTGTACTAAAACCTACAGACTTTGCCCTTTAAAAAGGTTAATTTTCTGGTATGTAAATTATATTTTAAGAAAAAAAACTTAAGTAGGTATCAATATTGTAATTTTTAATATGACATCTCTCCAAAATATTTGAAGTTTGGAAGTTTTTATGTTCTAAATTTATTTTCATCTTTCATGTCAACTCCGATAGGTTAGTAATAACTTCCTGGAGATATCCTTTAAGATGGATCCTAAACTGGGGTCTGCATCCAGGATCAGTGGAAATCATGTCAAGATCAATCAATACTAGTCTGTCACGTGTTACAGTATAGGTTACAGTAAAACAGGTTGTGTTTTACTCAAACTGCAATTGCAAAATGTGGGAACCATTGCAGTTATTAAATTCTTTTAAATATGATTGAAAATTTCTCAGTGAATTGCATTTCTAGGATAATCTGTGACATGTAGAATAGGCCCTGGTTGGAAACACAGGTTCTATCATATAGGAGAATATCTGAAGTCTTCCCCCTACTAAACTGTTTATAAGAATGAGAAAATGACTCTAAATAAGTATATATGATGTAATCTTATTAACACAGTTATGTTAAACACATACTTCATATATACTTTGATTTAAATATAAGGGAAATTAATGATTTTTCAATGTGGATAGGTGGAATTTTAGAGATGACTAGCATGTTCCTTCTACTTAAAAAAGTAAGGAGTCCCTGGGTAGTGCAACTGGTTAAGTGCTTGACTACTAGCTGAAATATTTGTGGTTTGTACCCACCCAGAGGTGCCTCAGAAGAGAGGCCTGGTGATCTGCTTCTAAAAAATCACAGCCTGGAAAACCCTATGGAGCAGGTCTACTCTGCACAGATGGGATCACCATGAATTAGAATCAACCTGAAGGGCAACTAACAACTTAAAAAGAATTGATGCTTTTAGTGTCAAGAAGGGGACTCATGAATCTAGTCATAATCAGTAATTTTATTTTTTTTAAACAACTCTGTCACGGTATATGTAGAGATTACCAGCGTATAAAGTAAAAGACATATAATTTTTAAGCACAGAACACATTTCATATTATTTACTTCAGATGGCATTATTTCGAGGTGAGAAGCAGCCATCTTTCTGATAACTAAATAATCCTGGGATATTAAACTACGATTAATACAGGCTTTGGAAGTAATTATTACTTTTTCCATTTGACTACATCAAGGAAACTTAGAAGCATAATAATTCTTGAAGATTTTTGTGCCTTGGTTAAATACGGAAATTACCTAACCCAAATAGTTTGAAAACTTGCCTGGGTGCTGTTTTATATCTTAACAAAGTTATATAATGTGTTGATTATGAATACTCCTTATCAACTAGTTTTGCTGTCCTTATTTTTTCATATTGGACATATTAAGTCATAGAAGTACATTCAGGACAGTTTCAAAAGCATCTTTGTGTTTACAAATATCTTCTTGTAATTAATCCACTACTTATTCTACCAAAAATTTGTATGTTTGCATAGCTGTAAATATTTGCTTAGATCTGTATAAAATTTAATATTCAAGTATAATTTCATTAATCTGTTATAACTACATGATCATATGGTTATCCTTTAGCTTGTGATACTGTGTGTCGATATTAAATAAAAAGGGAAATAATTATTTTCCACTCAACGTTTTTTATCCTTTTCTCTGGGATAGAATGGATTGTGAATACCTAAGCTAGACTAGACCATATGAAGTATTCCAAAATTCTATAAGCCTGTGAGAGCTTTAGATTGATCAAATAGAGGATAACACATCACCATAGAGGTTTCTATTTGGAATCTCTTATGGAGTAATAAATTCAATAGTGTTTTTAACAGCTAAGAATCTCGATAAAAGGTTACTTCAAGGACATGTATGTTGTCACGTTTTCATCATCTTTTCAGGCTCATCTCAATTAAATATCATATATTATTAATTTCCTATACTCAATACACAAATTTTTTATATTCATGACTTTGTATAATTTGAATCTTCTTATTGGGATATTTCTTATATCTTCGTATCACTGTAAAAATCTCAAGAATAGAACCCAACTCACTTTTTATGTCTTCCAGTGTTTTAGTCTAGTGTCTGACACAAAAGTGGCATTCACAGGTATTCATTAGGTTGAGTAATACTTATTAATGGGATGTTTTCAAGATTATAAGTACTGTAAAATGATCAAAGATGGTGATCTCCTTGACAATTTAGTGGGAAAAGAAACATGGTGCACATATGTATTTGTGTGTGAGTGTGTGTGATGGAGAGAAAGACTGTTCCTCTTCCTACCTATACAACAACTGACTGACTTTAATGTCCACATGAATCAAACTCCCATCTGTTAATGCATTTTAGATATATGTTATATCGAGGCTTTCCTTTTTAACTTGATAATTTCAATTTAATATGGAAGTCCATAGTTATATTCAAGTGAAATAAATGTACCAAATGGTGTGTAGAACCTTAAATTGAGCAGTAGAATTCTTTTGGCAGTTAGAATAACGACCCCACAGATTGCTACAATTCAAACACTTGAATAGTCTTTTTCTTGCTCTGGGCATATTTAATTCAGATATTTGGAAAATCGCAATGCTTGGCTAATGCCAACATTAAAAAAATGAAAATAGTCAGATTTTAATTGGTATATAAATTTCCCAAATGAATATTCATATTTATAGCTCAGTTTTCTCATAGGAGGGAGTAATCTCTTTACAGAACCTTATTTGTTTTGGAAGAAGAGTCTCATTGGAGATGAAATATTCCCTCTATAAAATCATAGGTATAGTACATTTTGAATTTTTAAATTTTTTTTTTTTTACAGTATGCATCACTTTATGAAGAATAGTTCCAGAGTACATGAGGTAAAGCTCATTATACTAGGAGTGACTTTGCCATATTTCTGGGGTTGTCTCTGTTTAGGTGCATTTCGATCTTAAGCATTTAACTTTTCTAAGGCCAATTTCTCCATCTCTTAAGTTAGGAGCTTGATTAGAGAAAATGCAGAGCTACTGTGATTAATGCTGCTGAGTTTGGACCAAAAAAGAACAGCTCCGATCCCAGCTATGCTACTTCTAACTTAGGCAAACTACTTAGTCTTACCATCTGTAGTATCCCTTCTATCTTTAATCTTGGCGATAATACTTACTAAATATTTAGTGTGAGCATTAAGTGGGATTACTAGAGAACTAAATACATATCCCCAAATTAAAGCTATTATTATTTTATAGTAACTAATTATTTATTATTAATAATTTTTAATAATAATAATTATTATTCTATAGTAACTAATCCTTGGAAACTCTATGGGGCAGTTCTTCTCTGAACTATAGGGTCACTATGAGTTGGAATTGACTCAACAGCAGTGGGTTTTTTTGGTTTGGGTTATAGTAACTAATGCCTCTTCCAGCTTCATCCTTTCATGAGACCACACAGGTCATGAATAATTAACAATAATGGATTGGTCAAGGGGGCTAGGTAGTATTCATTGTTGTTGTCTTGTGCTGTTCAGTTGATTCTGACTCACAGGATGTCATTTGTTACAGAGTAGAACTGCTCCAGAGAGTTTTCAAGTTTGTAGTCTTTACAGAAGCAGATCACCAGGCTGTTCTTCATTGACACCACTGGATGGGTCTGAACTGCCAACCTTTAAGTTACTGGTCGAGAGCAAACTTTTTGTGCCTTCCAGAGACCTTAGTATTCATTCAGGGATCAAGGCACAAAAGAAACTGTGGCATGGCTTGTGATTCAAAAGTAGGAGGAGATTTAGGTTATTCTCAGCAACATCAAGTCAATCTCAGATTAATTTACATTTATTATGCTCTGTCACTTATATCACCTGTCCGTTGCTCATAGCTTGAACACCAAATCAGTGGCTCAGAGCCCTTGCATGGTGAACATACGCTACTGAATTTCAGACTAAAAACATGGTAACATAATCCTAATGTGCATTAACGTGGAGTTGGCCCAAGCAAACTGTAATCCACCCGTATGCCTTATGAGGGAAGGCTTTCTGTTTTGGGAAATATGGCCTTCTCATCTGAGCTTGGGAACAAGGAGTGTGAAGAAACATGCTCAAAGAGAGTGTAATGTCCTACATGATGCAGCTGAGGCATTCTAGACTTCCTGTACTCTCACATCTTTCTCTGTCCTTTCCTGGAATTCTCTAAATTATAGGATTGGTTATATAGAGAGTTTTAGCCTCCTCCTTTGCATCTGTGGTGAGTGAACACAAATTTTGGGCTTGGTTTCATTCATGCTTCCCAGGTAAGACTGTCTTGTCTGGACAATCTATAATCAGAAACACGCTAGTGTGTGCTATGATAATTTAGGGGAGAAGATAAGAACCAACATGGCTTAAAAAAGAAACATGTTCTATATTTTCTTTTCTTTTCCTGTAAAGGCTACTTAACAGATTCATGGCTCCAGCTGCCACACTCTGAAGCCCATGGTTGTGTTTGCAGAAGACCACGTTTCCCTCAGGCTGCTTCCAGCCAGGGCTGAGCATGCATGGAATACTGAGGCAGGCTCTTTCCAGGAAGACAGGGCCTGGAAAGAAGACATCTGACCTGGACTTTAGCTCACTCAGGGCTCTCAATGGCCTTGCTTTGCTGAATCTTTACAAGAATATTCAACACATTAGGACACTTCCACTGAAAAGTTCTTCCTTCCCTCAAGGTCAGAAGTAAATGTCAGTCTTAAGACTCTCCCATCCTCTCCCTCTCCATTTTATCCCACTGGCATTTCTCCTAACTAGTACTTAGATGAAAACCCTGGTGGCATAATAGTTAAGTGCTACAGCTGCTAACCAAAATGGTCAGTGGTTCGAATCCACCAGGTGCTCCTTGGAAACTCTACGGGGCAGTTCTACCCTGTTCTATAGGCTCGCTATGAGTCAGAGTCGACTCAACGGCAATGGAAAGTCCTTAGACTTGCAATCCATCTTTATTTCTACTCCACAGAAGACTGGAAGACTAACATAGCTCATTCTTTTTAATCTTTCAGTTCTGATGAAAAGTTAAAATAATCACATTCTTCAATTGGTTGTCCACTAAAAAACAGTTGCTGTCCAGTTGATTCCAACTCACAGTCATCCCATGCGTTTCAGAGTAGAACTGCATTCCACAGGGCTTTCAAGGCCTGATTTTTTTGGAAGTAGATCGCCAAGCTATTCTTCTGAGGCTCGTCTGGGTGGACTTGAACCTCCAAATTTTCCATTACTAGCTGCACATATTCACTGTGCCACCCAGGAGGTCCAGTGCTCGATTAAACCTCCTGAAAGTCTTCTTCATTTTGACTTGAGAAGCAATAGAATTTGACATTTACTTTAAAGGATGACTTAACTATTTCTTTGAAGGTAAACTACAAGGGAGAGTCTTAGTCTTGGCTCTCTAGAGGAGCAAGACCAGTAAAACGAATGTATAAATATATAAAGAGAGATTTACTTCAAAAAACTTGCTCATGCAATTGTGAATGCTGACAAGTCCCAACTCTGTGTCAGGTGGAAGGCTGAGGGAGCTTGCTGGCTCACATGGTTGTAGGGCCTGGACAACCCAAAATCTACAGGTCAGGCATCAGGATAGAGGCCTCTTCTGACTTATTGCAGAGGCTGGTGAATCCAAAATCTGCAGGTCAGGCAGTAGGCTGAACATTTCTGCAGGCTTATGTTCCAAGAATCAGAGGTCAGGCAACAAGAAGAGGGCAGAGTCAAAAGACAGAATGAGCTTTACCAGGACATCCATTTTTATACTGAAGGCAGGTCATTCTCCCAAGGAAACTGCCTTTCAACTGATTGGTTGCTCACATAAGATCACAAAATGGAAGTTCATTACATTATAAGGCAGTCCCCGGGTTACGAACATATGACTGACTTACAGCCTGCAGTTACAAACCAACCCCCATAAAGCCTATTATATTAAAAATTTGAGGCACGTAC
Organism: Elephas maximus indicus; assembly: GCF_024166365.1. Taxonomy (NCBI): domain Eukaryota; kingdom Metazoa; phylum Chordata; class Mammalia; order Proboscidea; family Elephantidae; genus Elephas; species Elephas maximus. The sequence goes on from NC_064829.1 coordinate 79,192,103, forward strand.
AATGGCTTGTAATAACAAACAGGAGCTACTTTGCAACATGCATGAAACACTTTTATTATTATTACTGTATTATGGTAAAGATATTTTCATATGTCTAGAAGAGTTTGTTTTTTATGCATAGAAAAGTACATTATATGCTATATATTAAGACAACATTTGACTAATTGATGTGAGATATGAACCATACTGTTCTGACTTACATACAAATTTGATTTAAAGACAGATTTAGGAATGGAACTCATCTGTAATCTGGAGATTACTTGTACTACATTACGAACAAGTCCAAGGTCTGCTAATCCATCGAAAATCATTGCCTAGTCAAGGTCACACATAACGTGAACTATCACAGGGAGTATGCACAGAAAAAGGAACTACGATTAGACATGCGCAATGAACTGGATGAAAAGGGATACTTTTTTTTTAGTATGGTAACTGTGCAAGTGGCAAGAGTGCTTATATTGTAGATGTATTTTGAAGGTAGCATTAGCAAGATTTTCAGAAGGATGTGTATGATACAGGAAAAAATACAGAAAAAAATGGACAGGGGGAAGTCTGATGATAGAAAAGATTTAGGGAAGAGTAGTTCGGGAAGCATCAAAAGAAGATGGAAAGAATACAGAGTCACTATACCAAAAATAATTTGCTGATGTTCAATCATTTCAGGAAGTAATCATTTCAAGAACTGATAGTAATGAAGGAAGAAGTCCAAGAGGCGCTGAAGACACTGGCAAAAAACAAGACTCCAGAAATTAATGGAATACCAGTTGAGAAGTTTCAACAAATGGGTGCAACACTGGAAGCGCTCACTTGTCTATGTCAAGAAATTTGGAAGACAGCTACCTGGCCAATCAACTGGAAGAGATCCACATTTTTCCTGTTCCAAAGAAAGGTGGTCCAACAGAATGTGGAAATGATCAAACAATATTGTTAATATCACATGCAAGTAAAATTTTGCTGAATCACCCAAAAGCAATTGCAGCAGTACATTGAGAGGGAGCTTCCAGAAATTCAAGCTGGATTCAGAAGAGAACATGGAATGAGGGATATCATTGCTGATATCAGATGGATTCTGGCTGAAAGCAGAGAATGCCAGAAAGATTTTATTGCTTTATTGACTATGCAAAGGCATTCAACTGCATAGATCATAACAAATCATGGATTAACATTGTGAAGAATGGGAATTCCAGAACACTTAATTGTGCACATGAGGAATATGTACTTACACTGAGAGGCAGTCATTTGAATAGAACAAGGGAATACTATGTGGTTTAAAGTCAAGAGAAGTGTGTATCAGGGTTGTATCCTTTCACCATACTTATTCAGTCTGTATACTGAGCAAATAATTTGAGAAGCAGGACTATATGAAAAAGAATGTGGCATACGATTGGAGAAAGACTCCTTAAAAACCTGCATTATGCAGATGATACAACCTTGCTTATTGAAAGTGAAGAGGACTTGAAGCACTTACTGATGAACATCAAAGACCACAGCCTTCAGTATCGATTGCATCTCAACATAAAGAAAACAAAATCCTCATAACTGGACCAATGAGCAACATCATGATAAATGGAGAAAATATTGAAGTTGTAAAGGATTTCATTTTACCTGGATCCACAATCAACAGCCATGGAAGCAGCAGTCAAGAAATCAAGTGATGCATTGCACTGGGCAAACGTGATGCGAAAGACCTCTTCAAAGTGTTAAAAAGCAAAGATGTCACTGAGGATTAAGGTGAGCCTGACCCAAACTTTGGTGTTTTCCATCGCCTCATACGCATGTTAAAGCTGGACAATAAATAAGGAAAACCAAGGAAGAATTGGTTCCTTTGAATTATGGTGTTGGTGAAGAATATCAAATATACCATGGACTGCCAGAACAAATCTGTCTTGGAAGAAGTACAACCAGAATGGACATTAGAAGGGAGGATGGTGAGACTTTGTCTCACATACTTTGGACATGTCATCAGGAGGGACCAGTCCCTGGAGAAGGACATCATGCTTGGCAAAGTGGAGCGTCAGTGAAAAAGAGGAACACCCTCAATGAGATGGCTTGACACAATGGCTGCAACAATGGGCTTAAGGGTACCAATGATTGTGAGGACCAGGTAGTGTTTCTTTCTGTTGTACAAAGGATCACTATGAGTCGGAACTGACTTGGTGGCATCCAACAAACAAACGAACGTTCAGTTTTTCCCACATGGATTTGAAACGTGGAGATATTATGCTTGCTATCTGATCATAGACAAAATTGAAATAAGAGAGTCATCCACATGGACATCTGTGTGGAAGGTATTTCAGGCATAAAGATGAGTAACTGCAAAGATTCTGATGTAGACTGGTGAGTGGAATTCACAGGAATCAAGTTGGCCAAGTGCCACCCCTAGCTGGTGAGCTAGGGGTAGAGCTGTAGCAGATAAGCATCAGAAAGGTCATGTGGGAGATTATGAAGAATGGGACTAAACCAAGTCATGCGTATGGAGCTGGAGTTTTGAAATCTTAGGTATGAAAGGCAGACCAGAGATATTATCAGCTAACAAACATTATGCAGGAGAAGATGAAGAAATGCCTTACTTTGTTGAATGCTTATAAAAACTCCATCTATACCCATAGAAAGCTAACTCCCTCAAGTCAGGATTGACACTCCCCTAAGTCTTCTTCCTAAATTAGCTGATAACTGGTCCAGGGACCTGGAGCTATTTAAATAAGGTCGAATCTTGGGCCTAACAATGTTCTCAAATTGACTTGTAGATGAATGTCATCTCCATTTCCTGGCTGTTTGTCCTTTACAGTGGCAAAGTGGGGTTCTGAATGAATTATAATATGACAAAGATTATTCATTATGTACAGTGTTTCCCTTTCTTAATGCAGCCCATTATTTTTGCATTAAACAGCAGATACTTGGCAGACTGTTTTTATTAGCCATAATAGTAAATAATATTTTCTTGATCAAATGTTGGAAAAGTACAGAAGGAGTGCAGGTGGCTAATTGAGGTACTTCTGTGATTTATTCCAAATGAGAAACTATGATCCTCTGATTTCTCTAATCCTGCTGCTTTGAGTAACTTGTATGAGGAGACAGCAAATAAAATGATTGGCTTCACATTAAGAGTGTCATCATCTGGAAAAATTTAAAAGGTGCATTATTATACCATCTTTCTTATCAGATAAGAATACACACACTCAACAGGATGCCTTTAAACTCAACGTCAATGCCACACTTTCTCGATTACTGCAAATCTTTAATCATGAGGTTGGGGAAGAAGTCCTCTCATTTTTTTTAAATTTATTTATTTAATTATTTTGGCTCCTCAGGTTTCTTTGCATTTCTGTGTAAATTTCAGAAGCAGATTATTCATTTTAATAAAAAGACTGCTTTCTGGGATTTTATTAGAATTGTATCAAATATGTAGATCAGCTTGGTAAAATTGACACCTTAGCATACTGGGGCTTCCCACACATTAACAATATTTAATCTTCCAATAAACTTTAGAACATTGTTCTATGTATTAACTTGGTTGGTGGTAACATGGATTTATGCATACATCAAAGATCTTCATACTGCATACTTAGACTGTGAGTGCATATTATTTTATGAAATTATATCAAACATTATACCATAGAGAGATTCTAGGAGTATTGCCCCTAAATTTAGGAGCAATACAAAGATGCTTATCACCTATAATTTGATATTATATCAGAGGTGCTGAGCAATGCCCATACATTTTTTGTTTACATTCTTACCATTTAATATCTCATAAACCTCACTGGGAGCCCTGATGGCACAGTGGTTAAGAGCTATGGCTGCTAACCAAAAGGTCTGCAGTTCGAATCCACCAGCTGGTCCTTAGAAACCCTGTGTGGCAGTTCTTCTCTGTCCTAAAGGGTCACTGTGAGTTGGAATCGACTTGACAGCAGTGGGTTTTTGGGTTAAATCTTTCTGATGTGGATATAACTGAGGATTCAAAGTTGTAAATAATTTGTTCAGGTTAACATAACTTTTAAGTGATTTTAAAAAAATGAGCTTTGAGTCCATTTCCGCAAATCTCGATTGTTAGCTTTTTTTTTTTTTTCTGTTGCTCTTTTAAGAATTTCATGCTTTCCTATGTATCAACACACCAAAAACATTTTAGAAATGAATCTATGTTATGTCTCCAATAGGCTGTAGGGTCTACCTTTGCTTCAGAGCACCAACGAACCAAAGGACATTTAATGCTCACCAGATGGTTTATATCTACCTAGCAACATTAAGGTGACCATAAAGATATCTATTAAAAATTAAGTGGTTAAAAAAAGATATCTATTAAGTGGATTATCAACACAAGAAGAACACTTTCATCATGTCAAGATATGATTATACTCTCACAGGAAAATGTTTAACTATATTAAGTACATCCTTATGAATGGTCCCAAAGAAATTAATCTAGAAGTTGCTGCAAGTTATTAAATGTGTTTTGGGATCTCTTTGGGGAACTGGCCTGAAGTTTACCGAGAGTATACAGTAGTGTTCTACATGGTAATAATGCAAATGCATATACACAGAACTGTCTTAGTTCTCAGGACATTCAGCACTAGGCTAGAGGCAAACACTGTCAGGGTCAGGGAGTTTCTGGAGTCTGGCTGTTAGAGTTTAGCATAAATTTAATTAAAGTCTTGTGATAGTTAAGATTGTGTGTCAACTTGGCTGGGCCATGATTCTCAGTGTTTATATGTGACCACTCCTATGATGGAATACACTGTGAAGTTGCAGCTGAAGCGGAGTTGACTTGGGGTGTGGCTTGTATCCAAATATAAGCAAACTTTCTGGTTTTTTGATCACTCTGGATCCTGTAGCTGCCACCTGTTCATCTGACCTCTGGTTTTCAGGACTTGAGCTATCAGTTTATCTGCCAATCTTGGGATACATCCATCTTCACAGCCTGTGAGCGGGAGCCCTGCCCTTCAACCTACTGACCTTGGGTTCACCAGTCCCCATGGCTATGTGAATCGAGAGAAGCCTCTATCCTGATTCATGGACTTGGGATGTTCCAGCCTCTACAATCGCATAAGCCATTTCCTTGATATAAATCTCTCTCTCTCTCTCTATATATATATATATTTTTTCTATTTATATATTTATATTCTTTACTGGTTTTGCTTCTCTAGAGAATCCAGCCTAAGACATTTGGAACCAAGAATGGTTCTAGAGAAACAAAATTGTAAGGATGAGTTTTCTAAATTGGTTCTCAAGTCTGGCTAGCCTCAAAGATGTTGATGACTCTGCATCCAGCAGTAAAGAGGACAGTGCTAATCCATGCTGTGAGGTGGCTGTACAAATATGCAAAATATCACCACCGATAGATCAGGCATTGATTTAAAGATGAGGCTTTGGATGAACACGTGTGATAGCTTTCTACAGTTTCATAGATTGAGAAGTATAAGGAAGCTAATTGGTTGGTCTTACTAGACAAACTGGTGAAAGAACTAGATGCACTCAGGGCTTCAGAGTCAAAGCTCAAATGCTATATAAGCGACTTCAAGTATTCCACTTGTGCTTTGAAAGGAAACCTTATTTCTTGTAGTAACAGAGCTGAAATTGCCGAAAACCAAACCCAGAGTCTTATTGTAAGAGTGGCTGAATTACAATGCCAGCTCAATCTCCAACCTTGAGAGGTATCTGAATTTAAAGTAAGGGCATTGAATGGGAAGAAAGGGGGTCCTGAAGCTTGGAATGGAGACAGATGGGCAGATAATCAGGAAGCTTTAATCATTATATAGTGTCCTTCTTTATCTTTTCTGGTGGATTTTGCTTTAAAGTCTATTTTGTCAAAGATTAATATTGCCACTCTTTCTCATTTTTGGTTGTTGTTTGCTTGATATATTTTTTTCCATCCTTGGAGTTGTAGTTTGTGTCTTTGAGTCTAAGATGTGTCTTTTGTAGGCAGCATACAGATGGATCATTTTTTTTTTTAATCCATTCTGCCACTCTCTGTCTCTTTATTGGTACTTTTAGTCCATTTACATTCAGTGTAATTATTGATAGGTATGAGTTTAGTGCTGTCATTTTCTTTTTTTTTTTGTGGTGTTGACAGATTCTTTGTCTACTTTTCTGTGTAAGTCGTTTTTCTTTATGTGTTTTCATCTTTTCCTTATTATTGATTTTGTAGTTGCTGAGTCTTTATGTTTTTGTTCTTTTTTTGTTTTGATGGGTAGATATTAGTTTCCTTTGTGGTTACCTTAAAATTTACCTCTATTTTTCTAAGTTTAAACCAGTGTTTTATTTCTTGATATCCCCTTAACTTCCTCTTCATATAAAGTTCTATGACTATACTATTTAGTCCATCTTTTTTGTTTTAATGTCATTATTTACATATTGGCAACTCTGATTCTCTATTTTCATTGTTTTAGCTTTGATTTATTTTTGGGACTTCTCTGTCTTAGCCAATATCTGGTTTTTCTGTCCTGTGTTGTAGTCTTGGGTTGTTATCTGGTATTGTTGGTTCTCAAGCTGAAGTATTTCCTTTAATAGTTCTTGTAATTTTGTTTTTGTTTTTACAAATTCCCTTAACTTTTGTTTATCTGGAAATACCCTAATTTCACCTTCATATTTCAGATACTTTTATTGGATATACAATTCTTGGCTGGCAATTTTTTTCCTTCAAGGGTTTTTATATGTCATCCCATTGCCTTCTTGCCTGCATGGTTTCTGCTGAGTAGTCAGAGTTTAGTCTTGTTGACTGTCCTTCGTAGGTGATTTTTTATTTATCCCTAGCCACTCTTAAAATTTTCTCTTTATCTTTGGTTTTGGCAGGTTTGGTTATGATATGTCTTGGTGACTTTCTTTTGGGATACCCTGTGCGGAGTCCAGTGAGCTTCCTGGATGGATACCATCTCAACTTTTACGATATCAGGGAAGTTTTCTGCCAGCAAATCCTCAACAATTCTCTCTGTATTTTCTGTTATTCTCCTCCCCCACCCCCCGTCTGTTGCTCCAATCACTTGTAGGTTATTCCTCTTAATAGTGTCCCACGTAATTCTTAGGTTTCTTCACATAATTCTTAGGGCTTCTTCTTTCATAAAAAATTCCTTTATATGATTCTTTCTCAAATAAATTGGTATAAAGTGCTTTATCTTCAATCTCACTAATTTTGATTTCCATTGACTCAATTCTGCTACTATGACCTTCTATTGAGTTGTACAATTCTGAAATATTATTGTTAGTCTTTTGGATTCCTATTTACTGTCTCTGTATGAATTCCAGTGACCTATTAAATTGGTCATTTGGACCTCGGATTGCTTTCTGAAACCCCTATTGCTTTGTCTGTGTGTTCCTTGGCTTGGTCTGAGTTTTACTTGATTTCCTTCCTGATCTCTTGAAAAACTCTGTATATTAATCTTTTGGATTCTACCTCCTATAGTTCTAAGATCTTTTCTTCCTTTGAAAGGTTTTCTGGCCTTTGTTTTGGCTGCTTGCTGAAGCCATCTTGATCTGCTTCCTTATGTGATTTTATATTGACTGCTGTCTCTGACCCATCAATAAGTTATTATATTTATTTATTGTATGTTTGCTTGCTGTTTCCTAGCTCTTTGTTTTGTTTTGATATACCCAAATAGGCTGGGTATGTGAGCTACTTTGCTTATTGGTGTCTTTGAACTCTCACACCCTGTCACAATGAGGTTAGAGCTGCTATGAGGTGTGCGAGCCCAGGAGTCCATTTACTTTTATTGTGGGAATTTAGTTCAGGTGTCCAGGTCATCTGTCACCAAGTGTGTGTTGCAGACTCTCACCTACAGTCCTAGCTGGGCAGGGCTATATATGGGTGATTGAAGCAGGCACAGGTGTCTGGCTGCAGTAGGGGAGTTATGTGCTAAGCAAATGTAAGGGGCTGATGGCTGCCCCTGAGTACCTAGGTGGAAGGCTTGTCCCTGTCCCCTAGAGTGTATAGGTAGGTGGCTTTTGCAGCTGGACTTTGGGCACCCAATGCTGTTGGCTATAAGGACTGGGAAGTGCTACTTATTCTCAGATCCCTGTCCTGGGTGGCTAGGAAGAATGGTTCAAACCACCAGTCCTCAGGCCCCTGATGTAGGTGGATGAGGATGCTGTTTAATGGGCAGGGTGGTGTCAAATGTCACAAATTTGCCACTCCCCCTTGGCTGCTGTTGTTGAACATAGTCTTCAGGTATAAAACCTGTTGTTCAATGCTAATGAGGGCCTATGCTGTTGAATAAGCTCACACAGGTATAGGCAGGGGTGAAGGACATTTGAAGTCCATGGTCCCTTATGCTTGTGCCTAGGCAAAGGGGTGGTGCCTGCCCTGAATTCCTGACTTAGGGCAATTGGTGGGTTTTTTTGTTTATTTTTTCCCTAAAGCTGTGAGGCTGGTTTGGGTGCAACAACTCCCAATTGTTGAATACTGCCTGACTGGTTTCAGAGCAGAGTGGGGAGGGATTTGGGTGAGGGGAAAAGAGAGATTTCTCTGCTATGAGGGGAGGGGTTATTTTGAATGCATGTGGTAGGTTAGATGATTGCACCTAACTTTTGCAGATCCACTACCACGTCCCCTTGGCTCTAGAGACTTGTGAAGACTTTCCTTTGCTTGGTTTCTCCCAATGTGGTGAAATGTGTCCCGAGATCTACTGCTTACCTCAGCCATGGGCACCAGCTGATCCAGCCCTCGGAATGTTTGCTAGCTCAAGCCTACTGCTTCTGAACTGTCTCTTCCTCTCCCTGCTCCTCAGTCTGCCTCCTCAAGTTTGTCTTTGATGTTCAGGGCTCCTAGATTGTCATAAAATTTGATTCACTTGTTTTCTTGGGTCTTTGTTGTAAGAAGAACCACAGGAATCATTTGACTGTTCAGCCATCTTGGCCTCCCCCCTCTCAATTCTGAAATTTTTAGCTGCCATTCTCCCTGAGGGATACTTGCAGGTAAGGAATAACTCATGATGTCTAAGTCTAAATTGGAACTCCAAATAACTTCACTAAAACATAAGAATTAAAAAACAAAAAGATACCTGAAAACAAAACCTCAAAAACACTTCATTTTTTTGCCAGAATCTTGGATTTGTATTTTAGTGAACGATGAAAGACCAATTTACTCATTGGAAATTGATATGAACCTCACCTTAGACGGCCCCTTTGATCCTGACATCCAGGGTTTGAGGCTTCAGGCCATCATAGACTTCTGTTGAATTTACTATGAGTAAGAGTTGATTTTTTTTTAAGAGTTGAATCTCTTTAGAACATTAATAGTGCACACAAGTAGCCCAGGTCTCCAGAGACACATGGGAGTCCCTGCACGTTTTTAACAAAGCTTTTGAGAACTTCTAAAAACATTTTTTTGGTGAAGGACATATGATGTTAAATAACTTAGACAGGGCTACCAAGTGTGTTCATGGAAGCCCAGTAATACACTATATTAACTTCCTGAGCACAGGTGTGCATGGATCTGACACTCAAAAGCAGACTTTTCCTTTGACTCTAAAAAAAAATATATATTAAACATAAAATAAAATACAGTTTTGTTCCAAGGGTTGTATTATGCAGGATGGCTTTCTGATCTGATATTAATTATAATTCTTGGTGTTAGGGTCCTGGGATTTATTTTTGGCTCAGGTATCAATTATTTATTTTTTTAAAATAAGTCTCCAACATCCATCATTCTATTATACCCATTGAATGTCAACACACATTAAATGTCTCATCTTTTTTTTTTTTTTTCTTTTCCCCAACCACAGGCACTAACCTAGTTTCCTCTCAAATATTTCTGTGTCCATCATTGGCTAAGATATCCTCACATAACACAAGCTCACAGCCCTACTGCCACTTTTAACTTAACTCTAGTTATTCTACTTATCTAAATAAAAACCAAAGCAAACTCTCTTCTTTGGAGTCGATTCCTATTCATAGTGACCCTATAGGCACAGTAGAACTGCCCCATAGTGTTTCTAAAGCTGTAGTCTTTACAGAAGCAGACTGCTGCATCTTTCTCCCATGGAGCAGCGGGTGGTTTTGAACCACAGACATTTTGGTTATCAGTTCAGTGCCACCAAGGCTCCTTATATCTAAATAACCTCACCTTATGTTGATTCGCCTTTTGAACTTTTCCCTCATCCTTTACTTCCTCTACTTTTTTATAGCCAATCACCTCATCATGTTAAGTCTAGATTATTGTCATTAATTTTCCTAAGTTTATTTTTTCTTATTCTCTGCATCCAGAAATAGTACCAAGTCAGAATCGACTTGGCGGCGCTGGGTTTGGGTTGGTTTAATAAACAACACTGTTGTAAGCATAGTGACACTCTGCTGGCAAACAAATGTAATTGTGCAGAAGGTCTTCCATCATTGGATTCTGATGTGCCTCATAAAAAGATTGTCCTGCTCTTGTTGTTTTCCTATTTTTTTTTTACAAGATATCAGATGTACCATACACACCATTCCTTTAGGGAACAAATAACAGGGTAATATTTAAAAATGACTTTAATTAAATAACTTAATGCCTCTTGTGGGATTTTGTAATCGAAAGATCAAATCGTCAAAACGGACTCAAAGGATACCTAATTCTTACCCAGCACAAAACTTTGCTAGTATTGCAGAGGATAAAAAGACAGGAGTGGGAGGTATTTGGCATGAAAATATCAAAGCCTCCTGTCTTTAAGATGCAGCTTCCAGTGGCCCTCAACACACTGTGACAGGTTCTAGTTCAGGAGTGACGAGAGGTGACTGAGAGCTGGTCAGGGAAACTACTGAGTCTGGGGTCCATCGTTTTACATATTTTGCTTGTCAGGTAGCCCTGGTTTGTCTACATGGATTAACTTTCAGTGGCATCGGGAGAATGGGACGCCCAGCGAAGTGGGTATTTTATCAGTGAACTGTTTAAGAATTGTCAGTGCACAGTGATAATAAAAAGCAAATTGACTTTTAGTAGGCTTTTAGAATTGTTGTTAAATAACAATATACCACCTGAGGGCCTGCACCTGGGTAGGCTGTTCCCATTGTAGTCCATAAATTGCACACTTATATATATCAAACAACCTGGAAACCAAGTCTAAAACCTGAAACCAAACACACTGATGTTGATTGGATTCCAAATTCACAGCAGCCCTGTAGGACAGAGAACTGCCCCATAAGTTTTCTTTATAGTAGCAGACTACCCTAGAGCAGCTGGTGGATTTGAATTGCTGACCTTTCAGTTGGTGGCCAAGCGCTTAACCACTACACTACCAGGACTTCTAGAAGCCAGGTCCCATTGCCCTCTAGTTGATTTCAGCTCATAACAATCCTATAGGACAGAGTAGAACTGCCCATAGGATTTCCAAGGAGTGACTGGTGGATTTGAACTGCCAACCTTTTGGGTAGCAGCCAAAACCAGGTACAAAGTACTAAAAATACTCCTAGATCAGGCTTTAATACATACCTACCTCCAAAACGAAACAAAATTTATTGCCATTGAGTCAATTCCTACTCATGGTTACCCCATGTGTTACAGAACAGAACTCTCCCACAAAATAGTGGTTAAAGAGTTCGGCTGCTAACAGGAAGTTCTGTGGTTCAAACCCACCAGCCACTCTGCTGGAGAAAGATGTGGCAGTCTGCTTCTGCAAAGATTTACAGTCTTGGAAACCCTATGGGGCAGTACTATTCTGTCCTACTGGGTCACTAAGAGTTGAAATGGACTCAGCAACAATGGGTTTAGTCTTTATGCAAGCAGATTGCCAGGACTTTATTCTACAGTGCTGCTGGGTGGGTTTGAACCACTAACCCTTATGTTAGTGTCCAAGTGCAAACTGTTTGCACCAAGCAGTGACCTTATAGCTACCCCAGCGCATAGTAAATTCTTTATCTCCTAGTTAGCAGAATCCCATCAGCCAACAATGTACAAAGTCAGAGTTATGCTGAGTCCAGGATATGGTGAACTATGTAAAATGAATTGTTTAAGACAATACTTCTAGACTAGGTGGAAAGCAGTAGGTACACATGGAGAATAAAGGAAAGAAAAGATATTTTAGGTAGGACATTACCTGCAGTGAACTTCATGTAAAAGTTGTTGTTTGTTATTAGGTGCTGACGAGTCGGCTCCAACTCATAGCGACCCTATGCACAACAGAACAAAACACTGCCTGGTCCTGAGCCATTATTACAATATTTGTTATGCTTGAGCTCATTGTTGCAGCCACTGTGTCAATCCACCTCGCTGAGGGCCTTCCTCTTTTCTACTGACCCTGTACTCTGCCAAGCATGATGTCCTTCTCCAGGGACTGATCTCTCCTGACAACATGTCCAAAGTATGTAAGACGCAGTCTCGCCATCCTTGCTTCTAAGGAGCATTCTAGTTGTACTTCTAAGACAGATTCGTTTGTTCTTTTGGCAGTCCATGGTATATTCAATATTTTTTGCCAACACCACAATTCAAAGGCATCAATTCTTCTTCAGTCTTCCTTATTCATTGTCCAGGTTTCACAAGTACATGATCCAGTTGAAAATGCCATGGCTTGGGTCAGGTACACCTTAGTCTTCAGGGTGACATCTTTGCTCTTCAACACTTTAAATACGTCCTTTGCAGCAGATTTACCCAATGCAATGCTTCTTTTGATTTCTTGACTGCTGCTTCCATGGCTGTTGATCGTGAATCAAAGTAAAATGAAACCCTTGACAACTTCAATCTTTTCTCCATTTATCATGATGTTGCTCTTTGGTCCAGTTGTGAGGATTTTTGTTTTCTTTATGTTGAGGTGCAATCCTCACTGAAGGCTATGGTCTTTGATCTTCATTAGTAAGTGCTTCAAGTCCTCTTCACTTTCAGCAAGCAAGGTTCTGTCATCTGCATAACGCAGGTTGTTAATGAGTCTTCCTCCAAACCTGATGCCCTGTTTTTCTTCATATAGTCCAGCTTCTTGTAGTATTTGCTCAGCATGCAGATTGAATAGGTGTGGTGAAAGAATTCAACCCTGACACACACCTTTCCTGACTTTAAACCAATCAGTATCCCCTTGTTCTATCCAAACAACTGCCTCTTGATCTATGTAAAGGTTCCTCATGAGCACAATTAAGTGTTCTGGAATTCCCATTCTTTGAATGTTATCCATAATTTGTTATGATCCACACAGTCAAAAACCTTTGTGTAATCAATAAAACACAGGTAAACATCCTTCTGGTATTCTCTGCTTTCAGCCAGGATCCATCTGTCGGCAATGATATCCCTGGTTCCATGTCCTCTTCTGAAACCAGCCTGAATTTCTGGCAGTTCCCTGTCGATATACTGCTGCAGCCGTTTTTGAATGATCTTCAGCAAAATTTTGCTTGTGTGTGATATTGCTGATATTGTTCTATAATTTTCGCATTCGGTTGGATCACCTTTCTTGGAAATAGGCATAAATATGGATCTCTTCCACTCAGTTGGCCAAGAAACTGTCTTCCATATTTCCTGGCATAGATAAGTGAGGACTTCCAGCATCGCATCTGTTTGTTGAAACATCTCCATTTATATTCCATGAATTCCTAGAGCCTTGTTTTTTGCCAATGCCTTCAGAGCAGCTTGGACTTCTTCCTTCAGTACCATTGGTTCCTGATCATATGCCACCTCTTGAAATGGTTGAACACTGACGAATTCTTTTTGGTATAATGACCCTGTATATTCCTTCCATCTTCTTTTTTTTGTGTGTGTGTTTTAAGTCAATATCTCTTTTTTTAAAAAAATAATTTTTATTGTGCTTTAAGTGAAAGTTTACAAGTCAAGTCAGTCACATATAAGCGTATATACACCTTACTCCATACTCCCACTTACTCTCCCCCTAATGAGTCAGCCCGCTCCCTCCTTCCAGTCTCTCCGCTTGTGACGGTTTTGCCAGTTTCTAACACTCTCTACCCTCCCATCTCCCCTCCAGACAGGAGATGCCAACACAGTCTCAAGTGTCCACCTGATACAAGTAGCTCGCTATTCATCAACATCTCTCTCCAACCCATTGTCCAGTCCCTTCCATGTCTGATGAGTTGTCTTCGGGAATGGTTTCTGTCCTGGGCCAACAGAAGGTTTGGGGACCATGACCGCAGGGATTCTTCTAGTCTCAGTCAGACCATTAAGTCTGGTCTTTTTATGAGAATTTGGGGTCTGCATCCCACTGTTCTGCTGCTCTCTCAGGGGTTCTCTGTTGTGCTCCCTGTCAGGGCAGTCATTGGTTGTGGCCGGGCACCATCTAGTTCTTCTGGTCTCAGGATGATGTAAGTCTCTGGTTCATGTGACCCTTTCTGTCTCTTGGGCTCCTAGTTGTCGTGTGAACTTGGTGTTCTTCATTCTCCTTTGATCCAGGTGGGTTGAGACCAATTGATGCATCTTAGATGGCCGTTTCTTAGCATTTAAGACCCCAGATGCCACATTTCAAAGTGGGATGCAGAATGTTTTCATAATAGAATTATTTTGCCAATTGACTTAGAATTCCCCTTAAGCCATAGTCCCCAAACCCCCACCCTTGCTCCACTGACCTTCGAAGCATTCAGTTTATCCCAGAAACTTCTTTGCTTTTGGTCCAGTGCAGTTGAGCTGACCTTCCGTGTATTGAGTATTGTCCTTCCCTTCACCTAAAGTAGTTCTTATCTACTAACTAATCAGTAAATAAACCTCTCCCACCCTCCCTCCCTCGTAACCACAAAAGTATCTGTTCTTCTCAGTTTATGCTATTTCTCAAGATCTTATAATAGTGGTCTTATACGACATTTGTCCTTTTGCCTCTGACTAATTTCACTCAGCATAATGCCTTACAGGTTCCTCCATGTTATGAAATGTCTCACAGATTCGTCACTGTTCTTTATCGATGCGTAGTATTTCATTGTGTGAATATACCACAATTCATTTAACCATTCATCTGTTGATGGACACCTTGGTTGCTTCCAGCTTTTTGCTATTGTAAACAGAGCTGCAATAAACATGGATGTGCATATCTCTGTTCGTGTAAAGGCTCTCATTTCTCTAGGGCATATTCCGAGGAGCGGGATTTCTAGGTTGTATGGTAGTTCTGTTTCTAACTTTTTAAGGAAACGTCAGATTGATTTCCAAAGTGGCTGTACCATTTTACATTACCACCAGCAGTGTATAAGAGTTCCAATCTCTCCTCAGCCTCTCGAACATTTATTATTTTGTGTTTTATGGATTAATGCCAGCCTTGTTGGAGTGAGATGGAATCTCATCGTAGTTTTTATTTGCATTTCTCTAATGGCTAATGATCTAGAGCATTTGCTCATGTATCTGTTAGCTGCCTGAATATCTTCTTTAGTGAAGTGCGTGTTCATATCCTTTGCCCACTTTTTGATTGTGTTGTTTGTCTTTTTGTGGTTGAGTTTTAACAGAATCATATAGATTTTAGAGATCAGGCGCTGGTCGGAGATGTCATAGCTGAAAATTTTTTCCCAATCTGTGGGTGGTCTTTTTACTCTTTTGGTGAAGTCTTTAGATGAGCATAGGTGTTTGATTTTTAGGAGCTCCCAGTTATCTGGTTTCTCTTCATCATTTTTGGTAACGTTTTGTGTTCTGTTTATGCCTTGTATTAGGGCTTTTAACATTGTCCCTATTTTTTCTTCCATGATCTTTATCGTTTTAGTCTTTATGTTTAGGTCTTTGATCCACTTGGAGTTAGTTTTTATGCATGGCGTGAGGTATGGGTCCTGTTTCATTATTTTGCAAATGGATATCCAGTTATGCCAACACCATTTGTTAAAAAGACTATCTTTTCCCCAATTAACTGACACTGGGCCTTTGTCAAATATCAGCTGCTCGTATGTGGATGGATTTATATCTGGGTTCTCAGTTCTGTTCCATTGGTCTATGTGCCTGTTGTTGTACCAGTACCAGGCTGTTTTGACTACTGTGGCTGTATTATAGGTTCTAAAATCAGGTAGAGTGAGGCCTCCCACTTTCTTCTTCTTTTTCAGTAATGCTTTACTTATCCGTGGCTTCTTTCCCTTCCATATGAAGTTGGTGATTTGTTTCTCCATCACATTAAAAAATGTCATTGGAATTTGGATTGGAAGTGCATTGTATGTATAGATGGCTTTTGATAGAATAGACATTTTTACTATGTTAAGTCTTCCTATCCATGAGCAAGGTATGTTTTTCCACTTAAGTAGGTCCTTTTTAGTTTCTTGCACTAGTACTTTGTAGTTTTCTTTGTAGAGGTCTTTTACATCTTTGGTGAGATTTATTCCTAAGTATTTTATCTTCTTGGGGGCTACTGTGAATGGTATTGATTTGGTGATTTCCTCTTCGATGTTCTTTTTGTTGATGTAGACGAATCCAAGTGATTTTTGTATGTTTATCTTCTAACCTGAGGCTCTCCCGAACTATCAGTTTCAGTAATTTTCTGGAGGATTCCTTAGGGTTTTCTGTGTATAAGATCATGTCATCTGCAAATAGGGATAATTTTACTTCTTCCTTGCCAATCCTGATGCCCTTTATTTCTTTGTCTAGCCTAATTGCTCTGGCTAGGACCTCTAGCACAATGTTGAATAAGAGCGGTGATAAAGGGCATCCTTGTCTGGTTCCCATTCTCAAGGGAAATGCTTTCAGGCTCACTCCATTTAGAGTGATGTTGGCTGTTGGCTTTGTATAGATGCCCTTTATTACGTTGAGGAATTTTCCTTCAATTCCTATTTTGGTTAGAGTTTTTATCATGAACGGGTGTTGGACTTTCTCAAATGCCTTTTCTGCATCAATTGATAAGATCATGTGCCTTTTGTCTTTTCTTTTATACATATGGTGGATTACATTAATGGTTTTTCTAATATTAAACCAGCCTTGCATACCTGGTATAAATCCCACTTGGTCGTGGTGGATTATTTTTTTGATATGTTGTTGAATTCTATTGGCTAGAATTTTGTTGAGGATTTTTGCATCTATGTTCATGAGGGATATAGGTCTGTAAATTTCTTTTTTTGTGATGTCTTTACCTGGTTTTGGTATCAGGGAGATGGTGGCTTCATAGAATGAGTTAGGTAGTATTCCATCATTTTCTATGCCTGAAATACCTTTAGTAGTAGTGGTGTTAACTCTTCTCTGAAAGTTTGGTAGAACTCTGCAGTGAAGCCGTCTGGGCCAGGGTTTTTTTTTGTTGTTGTTGGGAGTTTTTGATTACCTTTTCAATCTCTTTTTTTGTTATGGGTCTATTTAGTTGTTCTACTTCTGATTGTGTTAGTTTAGGTAGGTAGTGTTTTTCTAGGAATTCATCCTTTTCTTCTAGGTTTGCAAATTTTTTAGAGTACAATTTTTCGTAATAATCTGATATGGTTCTTTTAATTTCAGTTGGGTCTGTTGTGATCTGGCCCATCTCGTTTCTTATTTGGGTTATTTGTTTCCTTTCCTGTATTTCTTCAGTCAGTCAGGCCAATGGTTAATCAATTTTGTTAATTTTTGCCAAGAAACAGCTTTTGGCTTTGTTAATTCTTTCAATTGTTTTTCTGTTCTCTAATTCATTTAATTTTTTTTTAATTCATTTAGTTCAGCTCTAGTTTTTATTTTTTGTTTTCTTCTGGTGCCTGATGGATTCTTTTATTGTTTGCTTTCTGTTTGTTCAAGTTGTAGGGACAGTTCCCTGATTTTGGCTCTTTCTTCTTTTTGTACGTGTGCATTTATCGATATAAATTGACCTCTGAGCACTGCTTTTGCTGTGTCCCAGAGGTTTTGATAGGAAGCGATTTCATTCTTGTTGCATTCTATGAATTTCTTTATTCCCTCCTTAATGTCTTCTATAACCCAGTCTTTTTTGAGCAGGGTATTGTTCAGTTTCCAAGTGTTTGATTTCTTTTCCCTAATTTTTCTGTTATTGATTTCCACTTTTATGGCCTTGTGGTCTGAGAAGATGCTTTGTAATATTTCGATGTTTTGGATTCTGCAAAGGTTTGTTTTATGACCTAATATGTAGTCTATTCTAGAGAATGTTCCATGGGCTCTAGAAAAAAAAAAGTATACTTCACTGCTGTTGGGTGGAGTGTTCTGTATAAGTCAATGAGGTGAAGTTGGTTGATTGTAGCAATTAGGTCTTCCGGGTCTCTATTGAGCTTCTTACTGGAAGTCCTGTCCTTCTCCGAAAGTGGTGTGTTGAAGTCTCCTAGTATAGTTGTGGAGATGTCTATCTCACTTTTCAGTTCTGTTAAAGTTTGTTTTATGTATCTTGCCGCCCTGTCATTGGGTGCATAAATATTTAATATGGTTATATCTTCCTGGTTAATTGTCCCTTTAATCATTATGTAGTGTCCTTCTTTATCCTTTGTGGTGGATTTAACTTTAAAGTCTATTTTGTCAGAAATTAATATTGCTACTCCTGCTCCTTTTTGCTTGTTCTTTGCTTGATATATTTTTTCCATCTTTTGAGTTTTAGTTTGTTTGTGTCTCTAAGTCTAAGGTGTGTCTCTTGTAGGCAGCATATAGACGGATCATATTTCTTTATGCAGTCTGAGACTCTCTGTCTCTTTATTGGTGCATTTAGCCATTTACATTCAGCATAATTATAGATAAGTATGTGTTTAGTGCTCTCGTTTTGATGACTTTTTGTGTGTGTTGTTGACAATTTCATTTTTCCACTTACTTTTTTGTGTTGAGATGTTTTTCTTTGTAAATTGTGTGTTCCTCATTTTCTTAGTATTTGACTTTATGTTTCCTGAGTCGTTACGTTTTTCTTGGTTTTTATTTTGAGGTATGGAATTGTTAGACCTCTTTGTGGTTACCTTAATATTTACCCCTATTTTTCTAAGGAAAAACCGAATTTGTATTGTCCTATATCGCCTTGTTTTCCTCTCCATATGGCAGTTCTATGCCTACTGTATTTAGTCCCTCTTTTTGATTATTGTGATCTTTTATATATTGACTTCAGTGATTCCCTGTTTTGAGCATTTTTTTTCCTTTTTAAAATTAATCTGAATTTGTTTTTATCATTTCCCTATTTGAGTTGATATCAGGATGTTCAGTTCTGTGACCTTGTTTTGTGCAGGTATCTGATACTATTGATTTTCTGACCAATTTCCTTTAGTATTTGTTGTAGCTTTGGTTTGGTTTTTGCAAATTCTCTAAACTTATGTTTATCTGTAAATGTTTTAATTTCACCTTCATGTTTGAGAGAGAGTTTTGCTGGATATATGATCCTTGGCTGACAGTTTCTCTCCTTCAGTGCTCTATATATGTCATCCCTTTGCCTTCTTGACTGCATGGTTTCTGCTGAGTAGTCTGAACTTATTGATTCTTCTTTGTAGGAGACCTTTCTTTTATCCCTGGCTGCTTTTAAAATTTTCTCTTTATCTTTGGTTTTGGCAAGTTTGATGATAATATGTCTCGGTGATTTTCTTTTTGGATCAATCTTATATGGGGTTCAATGAGCATCTTGGATAGATATCCTTTCATCTTTCATGATGTCAGGGAAGTTTTCTGCCCACAGATCTTCAACTGTTCTCTATTTTCTGTTATCCCTCCCTGTTCTGGAACTCCAATCACATGCAGGTTATTCTTCTTGATAGAGTCCCACATGATTCTTAGGGTTTCTTCATTTTTTTCAATTCTTTTATCTGACTTTTTTTCAGCTATATTGGTGTCAATTCCCTTATCCTCCAGGTCAGCCACTCTGCATTCCAATTGCTCGTTTCTGCTCTTCTGACTTCCTATTGCATTGTCTAATTCTGTAATTTTGTTGTTAATCTTTTGGATTTCTGAATGCTGTCTCTCTATGGATTCTTGCAGCTTATTAATTTTTCCACTATGTTCTTGAATAATCTTTTTGATTTCTTCAACTGCTTTATCAGTGTGTTCCTTGGCTTTTTCTGTAGATTGCCTTATTTCATTTCTGGTCATCCCTGATGTCTTGAAGCATTCTGTAAATTAGTTTTTTATATTTTGCATCTGGCAATTCCAGGATTGTATCTTCATTTGGGAAAGATTTTGATTCTTTAATTTGGGGTGTTGTAGAAGCAATCATGGTCTGCTTCCTTATGTGGTTTGATTTCGACTGCTGTCTCCAAGCCATCTCTAAGCTTTGTAATGGTTTATTTTATATTTGCTCACTGAGTCTTATCTTGTTTTGTTTTCTTTCAATGTACATAGATGGGCTACTAGATTGCGCTGTCTTGATTGTTGTAGCCCTTGAATCACTTATGTCCTATTACCAGCTGGTTTGGGCTGTTACCAGATATATAAGCCTAAGAGTCCATTCACTATTCTTGAGTAGAATCTGATTTTGTGTCACCAACTGTGTGTTGCAGACTGTCACCTATCCACCTAGAGGAGTAGTGGCGATAGCTGTGCGCACCAGATTCTAGCAGCTGCAGGGGGTCACACTCTGGGGGGGGGGCAGGATGCTGACAGGCTTCCCCCAAGTGCCAGTGAGTTAGGTGTGTCCCTATTCCTAAAGCACTTTGATGGGTGGGCTCTGCAGCTGTACCTTAGGCACCCAGTGCATGTACCTCTACAGATTGGTAGGCGTCACCATCCTCAGATCCCTATGGCAGGAGGCTAGGTGGTCTGGGGGGAGCTTCAGCCCTCAGTTCCCTGTTGTGGGTCAGTGAGGGCTCTGTTTAATATGCAGAGATATCAGTCCTGGGAAACTTGTCTTTCCAGTAATCCGCTAAAACAATTACAGTCAGATCCCTATCAGAATTGCCTTTGCATTATAATAGTCACCTTGTTCCCTGTAGGGATGAAAGCCCAAGACTGTGGATCACATATGCTTGGCTGGAGCTGGTTCTGTATTTTTAGTCCAATTTCGGCAAGTCAGGGAAGAATTTTTGGTCCCTGGGTTTTTTGTAGCTGCTTCTCTCTGGCCAGGAGAATGGGTTAGGAAAAGACCAAAAAAAAAAAAAAACAAAACTACAGAGCATTTCACCCTCTGGCTCAGGAAATTCCAATGATAATGAAGCTACCTGGGAAGGGGAGGGGAGGTATCAGATAGATAGGCGAGAGTAGCACCCTGGAGTATAGACAAAGTTACTTATCTTGCTTGGTGATGAATATTTTATCTGCAATTCCCGAGGGGTGTGTAGCCTGTGTGCATTGGCCAGGTCGAGATTGCCCCCAAGGGTCAGGCCTGCGTCCTGTGCTTGTGCTGCCTCAGAAGCCGTGGTCAGCTCTCTGCTCCCAGTCCAAAGCCCAGTGCCAAGGTTCCCTGGCTGGGACGCCGCACTCCAGGCTACAAAACCAGCCACTGCCTTCTGGTGACTTCTCCTCCTGTCAGCCTGCTTGCACTGGCTGGGCTTCCCCCAAGGTCACTTCTGGGGGGTAGGGCTGCATCCTGTGTTTGCGCCATCTCAGGATGCCGTGTTCAGGTCCCCTGAGCCCAGTCCAAAGCCTGGCGCCAAGGTTTTCTGACTGGAAAGCTGGCTCCAGGCTCCGAAAACAGTTGGTGCTTCCCCGTGGTTGCTCTTTCTCCATCTCTGTAACTCAGGTCCACTCTTTAGATCTGTGTTTGATGGTCAGAGTTCGTAGATTGTCATGTATGTGCTCGATTCACTTGTTTTTCCGAGTCTTTGTTGCAAGAGGGATCCGAGGTAGCTTCTACCTAGTCAGCCATCTTGGCCCCGCCTCCCCTCCCATCTTCTTTTGATGCTTCCTGCATCATTTAACATTTTCCCTATAGAATCCTTCACTATTGCAACTGAAGGCTCGAATTTTTTCTTCAGTTCTTTTAGCTTGAGAAATGCCGAGCATGTTCTTCGCTTTTGGTTTTCCATCTCCAGATCTTTGCACATGTCATTATAATACTTTGTCTTCTCGAGACACCCTTTGAAATCTTCTGTTCAGTTCTTTTACTTCATGAATTCTTCTTTTTGCTTGAGCTGCTCGATGCTCAAGAGCAAGATTCAGAGTCTCCTCTGACATCCATCTTGGTCTTTTCTTTCTTTCCTGTCTTTTCAGTGACCTCTTGCTTTCTTCATGTATCATGTTCTTGATGTCATTCCACCACTCGTCTGGTCTTTGGTCACCAGTATTCAATGCACGAAGTGTATTTTTCAGATGGTCTCTAAATTCAGGTGGGATGTACTCAAGGTTATATTTTGGCTCTTGTGGACTTTCTCTGATTTTCTACAGGTTCACCTTGTACTTGCATGTGAGCAATTGATGGTCTGTTCCACAGTCGGCCCCTGGCCTTATTCTGACTGATGATATTGAGCTTTTCCATCGTCTCTTTCCACAGATGTAATCAATTTGGTTTCTGTGTGTTCCATCTGGTGAGGTCCATGTGTATAGTCACCATTTATGTTGGCGAAAGAAGATATTTGCAATGAAGAAGTTGTCGTTCTTGCAAAATTCTATCATTCGGTCTCTGGCATTTTTTCTCTCACCGAGGCCATGTTTTCCAACTACTGATCCTTCTTCTTTGTTTCCAACTTTCTCATCCCAATTGCGAGTAATTATCAATGCATCTTGATTGTATATTCGATAAATTTCAGACTGTAGCAGCTGATAAAAATCTTCTATTTCTTCATCTTCGGCCCTAGTTGTTGGTGCATAAATTTGAATAATAGTTGTATTAACTGGTCTTCCTTGTAGGCGTATGGGTATTATCCTATCACTGACAGCATTGTATTTCAGGATAGATCTTGAAATGTTCATTTTGATGATGAATGCAACACCATCCTCTTCAAGTTGTCATTCCCAGCATAGTAGACTATATGATTGTCTGATTCAAAATGGCCAATACCAGTCCATTTCAGCTCACTAATGCCTAGGATATCGATGTTATGCATTCCATTTCATTTTTTACAATTTCCAATTTTCCTAGATTCATACTTTGTACATTCCAGGTTCCTATTAATAATGGATGTTTGTAACTGTTTCTTCTCATTTTGAGTCGTGCCACATCAGCAAATGAAGGCCCCAAAAGCTTTACTCCACCCATGTCATTAAGGTTTACTCTACTTTGAGAAGCCAGCTCTTCCCTAGTCATCTTTGGAGCGCCTTCCAACCTGGGGGGGCTCATCTTCCAGCACTATATTAGACAACATCCCACTGCTATTCATAAGGTTTTCACTGGCTAATGCTTTTTTTTTTTAATGCTTTTAGAAATAGACTGCTGGGTCCTTCTTCCTAGCCTGTCTTAGTCTGGAAGCTCAGCTAAAACCTGTCCTCCATGGGTGACCCTGCTGGTATCTGAAAATGGTGGCATAGCTTCCAGCATCACACAGCAACACGCGAGTCCCAACAGTACAAGAAACTGGCAGACACATGGAGGTCATGTAATAGTTTTTAGATAACCACCTTTGGAGAAAGTAACTCAAATAAGATGCCATGTTTCAGTTCAAGGCCTTGCGTACCATGATATGGAATTTAAGCTGCATTCGAATGTGCTCAAATTCTTTTCCTTGTTTATGTTTTTACTGTGATTTTCCATGTTTACAAGTTAAAAGCATTAACATTTCATAAAAATTAGAGGAAAAAAAACTCCCCTATAAGATCAGGATTCTTCACACCAGGAATGTTGTGTTAAAAAACAAAAAAAAATGGCTCTAATAATTGGTAAACAGTCTTAACTAAATAAGTAATTCATAACTTTCACTGTTTTAAAAATTTTTTATTGTGCTTTAGATGAAAGGTTACAATGTAAATTAATTCTCATTCAAAAACTAATACACAATTTGTTTTGTGACATTGGCTGCAATCCCCACATTTGTTTCAGCACTCCCCTCCTTTCCCTTTCCACCCTGGGTTCTCCATGTAAATTTGTCCAGTTTTCCTGTCCCTTTCTGCTTTCTTGTCTTTGTTTTTGGGCAGATATTGCTCATTTGGTTTCATACACTTGCTAGAACTAAGAAACATATTCCTCACATGTGTTATTGTTTTATAGGCCTGTCTAATCTTTGGTTGGAAGGAGAACTATGGGAGTGGCTTCAGTTTTGAGATAGTTGGGTGCCTGGGGCAGTAGTCCAGGGGTTCCTCCAGTCTCTGTCAGACCAGTAAGTCTGATTTTTTTACATGAATTTGAATTCTATTCTACATTTTCTCCTGCTCTGTTCAGGACCATCTATTGTGATCCCTGTCAGAGCAGTCAGTAGAGGTAGCAGGGCACCATGTAGTTCCTCTGGACTCAGGCTGGTGGAGGCTGTGGTTCATGTGGTCCATTAGAGTGGTTCATGTGGTCCGTTAGTCCTTTGGTCTGATATTTTGCTTGTGTCTTCAGTTTTCTTCATTTTCCTTTGCTATAGATGTGATGGGACCTATACATGTATCTTAGATGGCCACTCTCAAGCTTTTAAGATCCCAGACCCTACTCTTCAAAGTAGGATATAGAACATTTTCTTTAAGAGTTTTGTTATGCCAATTGATCTAGATGCCCTCTGAGACTATGGTCCTCAACCCTCAGACCCACTAACGTGATCCCTCAAGGTGTTTGAATGTGTCTAAGAAGTTTCTATGACTGTGCCTTGGTCAAATTGTACTGATTCCACCATATTGTGTGCTGTCTTTCCCCTCACCAAAGTTAACACTTGTCTACTATCTAACTAGTGACTTTTCCTCCCTACCCCTCCCCTCCCTCATAACCATCAAAGATTGTTTTTCTTTTTTATATGTCTAAACCTTTTCTTGGGTTTTTGTAATAGCAGTCTCATACAGAATTTGTCCTTCTGTGATTGATTTATTTCACTCAACATAATGCCCTCCAGAGTCTTCCATGTTGAGAGATGTTCCAGGGATTCATCATTGTTCTTTATTTTTGCATGGCATTCCACTGTGTGCATGTATCATAAATGTTTATCCATTCATCTGTTGATGGGCACTTAGGTTGTTTCAATCTGTTGCTATTGTGAATAATGATACAATGAACATGAGTGTGTATATGTCTATTCATGTGACAGCTCTTATTTCTCCAGGATATATTCCTAGAAGTGGGATTGTTGGATCGTATATTTCTATTTCTATCTTTTTAAGGAGGTACCATATTGTTTTCCACTGTGGTTGCACCATTTTACATTCCCACCAGCAGTGCATAAGAATTTCATTTTCCTCACAGCCTCTTCTACATTTGTTATTCTCTGTTTTTCTTTTTTTTAATTACTGCAAGTAATGTCAGGGTAAGACAGTTTTTCATTGTAGTTCTGATTTGCATTTCTCTAATGGCTAATGACCGCAAGCGTTTCCTCACAAGTATATCTTTTCCTACTAACATTGAGGTACGGACTTCTACTTCTTTGTCAAATTATGTTGGCCAGAGAGAAATGATCTCAAAATAAATTATTTATATTAAATATTTTAAAATATCACGTAACTTTTTTTCTTGTTTCACAGAATTAAAACTGTTGATTTGTTTCTTTTAAATGAAGGACTTGTTTCGTTTAAATGCATCTGTTCCTAGACAAATCAAAATGGAAAAAGAAACAACTGAAAAACTGAGGTATGAAAAGTATTGGTTCTAACTAATGCAAATCAGTGAATCTGTGCCTATGATAATCTCAGGAGGTCAGAAGAACTGTACACATGATGAATATCACACGTAGGGATAGACAGATACTGGATATTGTTGATTTAGGAAAATGGCTTTTGTTCAGTTCCTTCCAATATTGTATTCTTGAGAGTGGTTTGCCATGACTGGACTTTATTATTCAAACAAATTCCCTGTTTATGCTCATGACTCAAGTCTACTGGAAGCATCCAAAATACTTAATAAAGAATATATAATCTGGAAAGTCTTCTTTTCTGTACGAATCTTTTCTGAAAACTTTTTTCCAAATATCTACATTATTTACCTGTTTAGTAAATATATCTTAATAATTATGTTTAGGGTTATGAGAAACAAAAGATTAGAAACATTATTTTTTTGTAGCTTTACAAAATATAATAATATGTAGTTTTGAACTAAATATGGACCAAATGTTTTTACTTCTTAGCCCTGTAAAACCAACATGGGCTTCACAAATGCTCTCTTTATTAGGAATCAGTCATCAAATGTATTCAGCAGTAAAAAATGTAAACCTGGATTTTAATATTGCAGAGAGAATGAAAAAAATGAGAAATCTTCAATTTATCTTTAAAATACACATGTGCAAGTCTAGATTCTACTGCAGCTTTATGTTTAAAAGTCCGTGTCTTTCCACAAAGCACAGTCCTATATCTTCTATATGAAAATAGTCAGCAATTTAAAAATATCACAAAATGTGAACTGCTTGTCAGAAAAACTAGAATTTTTTGATTGAAACTTTTTTGTATTTATTGCAGGTCCTGTGTGATTTTGCTATAGCAATAAGGAAAATAAAATACTCTTGCTGTTTTTATATTTCTGAAAATTTGAGACAAGTTTTGTAGTGACTAAGACAACTATTGTGAAGAATGGGAATTCCAGACTGCTTAAGTGTGCTCGTGAGGAACACGTATATAGACCAAGGGGCAGTACTTCAAACAGAACACAGGGATGCTGTGTGGTTTAAAATTAGAAAAGGTGTGCATCAGGGTTGTATCATTTAACCATATTTATTCAATCTGTGTGCTGAGTAAATAATATGAGAATCTGGACTATATGAAGAAGAACATGGCATCAGTATTGGAGGAAGACTCACAGATGACAAAAACTTGGTTGCTGAAAGTGAAGAGGACTTGAAGTACTTACTGAAGAAGATCAAAGACTACAGCTTTCAGAATGGATTATACCTCAACATAAAGAAAACAAAAGTCCTCACAGCTAGACCAATAAGCAACATCATGATAAACGGAGAAAATATTGAAGCTGTCAAGGATTTCATTTTACTTGGATCCACAATCAACACCCATGGAAGGAGTCAAGAAATCAAAGGTTGTATTGCATTGGGCAAATCTGCTGCAAAAGACCTCTAATGTGTTAAAAAGCAAAGATGTTACTTTGAGGTCTATGGTGCAGCTGATCCAAGCCATGGTATTTTCAATCACCACATATGCATGCAAAAGCTGGACAGTGAATAAGGAAGACAAAAGAAGAACTGATGACTTTGAATTATGATGTTAGTGAAAAGTACTGAATACACGAACAAATCTGTCTTGGAAGAAGTACAGCCAGAATGTTCCTTAGAAGTGAGGATGGCAAGACTTCATCTCAAGTACTTTAGATGTGTTATCAGGAGGGACCACTCCCTGGAGACAGACATCATGCTTGGTAAATTAGAGGGTCATCAAAAAAGAGGAAATCCTTCAACAAGATGGATTGACACAGTGGCTGTAACAATGTGCTCAAACATAGCAATGATTGTGAGACTAGACAGTGTTTTGCTCTGTCATACATAGGGTTAGTATGAGTTAGAACCACCTTAATGGCACCTAACAACAAGAGAGCTATGCTACACCATGATCATATGACCTTTGATGACTATCGTATAACAAAATCTATCAAGAAAATTACAGATTATCTGAGTTAAAAATTTCTGTTTGATAGCTTATGGCTCATATGTTCACAAAGGAAAATTAAGCTTTCTTTACATGCTTTGTTTACATACCCATAAACCCAGTGCCATCAAGTTGATTTTGACTCCTGTTTACATAGGTTATATAATTATAGACCTTAATGACTTTTTTAAGTATGACAATTCTGAAAAATTCTAGGTTTTTTTTTTAAAATTGATGTCACACATATATAATAAGTCTCTTTCAATAACATTTTAGCTATTTTTCACTAAGTGTAGCTTTGCATAAAACATTTTGCAAAGTGCTGAGTTTTTGTGATGATACAATTCATGTTGTCAGTGAAAATATTTACTTATACTAGGCATTTCTATAAAGCCACATTGTTAATGGCCCAATTATTGTCAGAGTTATCATACAATATATGTTGAACTCTATAATCTTTTTCATGAAGTTTTCATTTTGGTTTTAAGAATGAAGTTTCCTATATATTCTGTAATTGCGATAGTTTTAAGAATATCCAATTATCAATGTTGGGACCTATTTTTTAATCCTACATTCTTTTTCCTCCACATTATAAGTTTCCTATCATTTTTAAAGTCATTAATCACCTTCAAAGCCATGTTTACTCAAATAGCAGCATCATTCATATATAGTAAAATTTGTAAAAGCTGGAACCTGTGTAAGGCGGAAACCTGTCAGAGAATGAAAATTCAAGTATTTTCCACTAAAAGGAGAGATAGAAAAGTGGTAAGACTGCACCCTGTCAAAGGCAGAAAACTTGTGAAACAGAAAAACAAGGCAGTCTCATTAAGTTCCAGCTCTCATGTGTTTCACTGTATAATTCCACAGGAGGAAGACCTAGCAATTTGCTCCCATAAAGATTACAGCCTAGGAAACCTTATATGCAGTTCTACTCTGTTACATGGGATCACCTTGAGTCAAATTTGACTTGACAGCACCCAAAAACAACAAAAACTGATTCAAATTCCATACTTTTGAAAATATATATCTATAGATAATAAGATAGCCATCTGTCTAGCTGCAATAACTAGAATCCTGGGAGTATGTCCTGCAAATCCCACTTCGACACACTCCACAGGCAACACACTCCACTAGTTATTACTAGTAGGTCCTGCCAGCTCTCTTTCATATCTATAACATTCTGTCCAAGGCCACTTGGTCATTAAATGTGATTCCTAATAGTCTCTACTAGCCAATCTGCATGCATTCATTCCTTCTTGCTTTCTGTCAGCTCACTCACAGCGTAGTCAGTGTTGTATATTTATTTTCATCATGTCTTTCATCATTGTTTATCCTCATTTTTGTGTCATGTAAAAGTCCATAGGTCCAGAAGGCAATTGCACCACACAAAGTGCAGGTCAAGTGCTCTTTTGGTGATTTTTTTTCTAACTGAAACTTTATCAGTATGAATTTTAATAATGCCAGTAAAATCATATAACTGCTTTGCTTAAAATAATCAAAAGGCTTTTAGGACAAAATCCTATGTAATTATTGTGGTCTAAGAGGCCCTGCACATCTGGCATTTTCTAAAACATGAGCCTCATCTTTAGAAAATAATTACTTTCATCACTATTATTTTTATTAACACAAAATAATCACATTTTTTTCCTTATTTACTAGTTATGCTCAGCATTCAAAGTACTCAACCCAATCATTTCTTAGTTACTACCTATTGACGCACCCTCCTTTCCTCCTTCCTTAATTCCTTCTCTCCCTCCTTCCCCTTCTTCCCTCACTCCCTGTCTCCCTTCCTTATCTCCTTCCTTCTGGTGCTGACTAAGTATTTAGTTTCATGAATATTGTTGTTGTTAGGTGCCACCAAGTTGGTTCCTACTCATAGCAAAGTTACGTATGACAGATCGAAACATTACCCTGTCTTGTGCCATTCTCACAATCTTTTCTATGTTTGGCCTTATTGTTGCAGCCATTGTGCCAATTCATCTCGTTGAAGGTCTTACTCTCTTTTGCTGAACCTCTATTTTACCAGGAATGATGTCCTTCTCAAGGGACTGGTCCCTCATAACATGTCCAAAGTACGTGAGATGATGTCTCATCATCCTTGTTTCTAAGGAGCAT
Organism: Elephas maximus indicus; assembly: GCF_024166365.1. Taxonomy (NCBI): domain Eukaryota; kingdom Metazoa; phylum Chordata; class Mammalia; order Proboscidea; family Elephantidae; genus Elephas; species Elephas maximus. Next base: position 79,221,498 of record NC_064829.1, read on the forward strand.
TCCGGATGTAGTTCTTCCAAGACAGATTTGTTTGTTCTTTTGGTAGCTCATGGTATATTCAAAATTTGTCACCAGCACCATAATTCAATCACATCAATTCTTCTTTGGTCTTCCTTATTCATTGTCCAGCTTTCACATGCATATGAGGCAACTGAAAATACCATGGCTTTAGTCAGCTGCACCATATTCCTCAAAGTGATATATTTGCTTTTTAACACATTAACAAGGTCTTTTGCAGCAGATTTGCCCAAAGCAATAACTCTTGATTTCTTGACTGCTGCTTCCATGGGTGTTGACTGTGGATCCAAGTAAAATGAAATCCTTGACAACTTCAATGTTTTCTCTGTTTATCCTAATATTGCTTGTAGGTGCAGTTGTGAGGATTTTTGTTTTCTTTATGTTGAAATGTAATCCATACTGACGACTGTAGTCTTTGATCTTCATCAGTAAGTGCTCCAAGTCCTCTTCATTTTCAGCAAGCAAGGTTGTGTCACCTGCATATTGCAGACTCTTAACGAGTCTTCCTCCTACTCTGACGCTGCCTTCTTCTTCATATAGTTCAGGTTTTCAAATTATTTATTCAGCATACAGATTGAATAATTATCATGAAATGATACAACTCCAACACACACCTATTCTAATTTCTCATGAATATTAATATAGAAAAAAGTTTTTTTAAATGCTTTTTTTAAAAACTTTTTTTGCTATTTGTTCTGATGGGTTAGAAAATAGGAGATCATTTAACATTCAAAAATATTAAATGAATAGACTTATTCCAGATTACTTTGAATGAAGGATATGGTTCTTTTTAAACTGATTATTTGATTTTGCTTTGATAGTACAAGAAAGGATTAAATTTTAAAATGTTTAGCAAAGCAGTTCCTACCAATTCTAATGTTTCATAATAATTTATCTCCTGATCAGCGTGACATCAAATTATTTTCAACTCCACTTAATAATTTAATCATACAGAACCAAGGTGAACAACTCTGCTTTTGAATATGATTATTGCTTCAAATCTCCACTTGAATAATTCTGAAAACATACTTTAGCTTTATGAAATTTTATACCTCATAGGCACTTTGTTTTTCTTTGATAAAATAATAGTGACTTAAAGGAAACCAAATAACAAAGAATGTGCTATAGAATATGCTATGCCTTTTTTTATATATTATAAAGAACTATGTATTTATACATGGTTTTTAGGATTCACTTTTCACTTCTGGTTTATTTCAGCTTTAGTCAGGGGAAAAGTTATTTTGCTACTTTCAGTTTGTTTTCTTAAATAAATTTCATGGTCTCCCTCATCCATTGTTATTGTTGTTAGGTGCTGTTGAGTCAGTTCCCACTCCGAGTGACTGATGTACAAAAGAATGAAGCAATGCCTGTCCTGTGTCACCCTCACAAGCATTGCTATGTTTAAGTCCATTTTTGCAGCCACTGTGTCAATCTTTCTCCTGGAAAGCCTTCTTCTTTTTTGCTGACCCTCTACTTTATCAGGCGTGATATCCTTCTGCAGAAAATGGTCCCTCCTGATAACATGTCCAAAGCATTTGAGAGGAAGTTTTACCATTCTCGCTTTCAAGGAGCATTCTGGCTGCACTTCTTCCAAGGCAGATTTGTTTGTTCTTCTGGCAGTTCAGGATGTATTCAATATTTTTTGCCAATATCATAATCCAAAGGCATCAATTCTCCTTAAAAAAAATTTAGGGCTTCCTTATTCATTGTCCAGCTTTCATATGCTTATGAGGCAATTGAAAATACCCTGACTTGGGTCAGGGGCATCTTAGTCCTCAAAGTGACATCTTTGCATTTTAACACTTTAAAGAGGTCTTTTGCAGCAGATTTGCCCAAGGCAATACAACCTTTGATTTCTTGACTGCTTCTTCCATGGACATTGATTGCGGATACAAGTAAAATAAAATCCTTGACCACTTCAATCTTTTCTTTGTTTATAATGATGTTGCTTATTGGTCTAGTTGTGAGGAGTTTTGTTTTGTTTTATGTTAGGGTATAATTCTTACTGAAGGCTGTAGTATTTGATCTGCATCAACAGGTGATTAAAGCCCTCTTCACTTTCAGCAAGCAAGGTTGTGTCATCTGCATATTGCTGGTTTTTAAGGAATCTTCCTCCAATCTGGATGTTACATCCTTTTTCATATAGTCCAGCTTCTCAGATTATTTGCTCAGTATACAGATTGAATAAGTATAGTTGAAGGATACAACCCTGACGCACATTTTTCCTGGTCTTAAGCCACGCAGTATACCCTTTTTCTATTCGAACAACTACCTCTTGTTCTGCATACAGATTCTGCATGAGCAAAATTCTGTGTTCTGGAATTCCCGTTCTTCGCCATGTTATCCATAATTTGTTATGATCCACACAGTCAAATGCCTTTGCATAGTTAATAAAACACAGGTAAATATCTTTCTGGTATTCTTTGCTTTCAGCCAAGATCCACTTGACATAAGCAATGATATCCCTTGTTCCAAGACCTTTTCTGAATGTGGCCTGAATTTCTGGCAGTTCCCTGTCAATGTACAGCTGCAACCCCTTCTGAATTATCTTCAGCAAAATTTTTACTTGATTGTGATATTAATGGTATTATTTAACAATTTCTGCATTCTGTTGGATGACTTCTCTTTGGAATGAGCACAGATATGGATCTCTTCCAGTTGGTAGGCCAGGTAGTTGTTTTCCAAATTTCTTGGCATAGATGAGTGAGCATTTCCAGCATTACATCTGTTTGTTGAAACATCTCAATTTGTATTCCATCAATTCCTAAAAAAAAAAAAACCTTGTTTTTCACCAATGCCTTCATTGCAGCTTGGAATTTTCCTTCAGTACTATCGGTTCTTCATCATATGCTTCTTTCTAAAATGGTTGAGCGTCAACCAGTTCTTTTTGGTACAGTGGCTTTCTGCATCCTTTTCATCTTCTTATGATGATTCTTCTATCATTCAACATTAAGCCCATAGAATCCTTCAGTATTGCAACTCAAGGCTTGGATATTTACTTCTGTTTTTTCAGCTTAAGAAATGCCAAGCACTTTCTTCCCTTTCGGTTTTGTAACTCCAGGTCTTTGCACATTTCATTACAATACTTTACTCTGTCTTCTTGAGCTGCCCATTGAAATCTTTTGTTCAGTTCTGTTACTTTATCATTTCTTCCATTTGCTTTAGCTGGTGTACATGCAAGAGCAAGTTTCAGAGTCTCTTCTAACATCCGTTTTGGTCTTTTCTTTCTTTCCTGTCTTTTTAAGGAGCTTTTGCTTTCTTCATGTATAATGTTATTGATGTCATTCCACAACACATCTGATCTTCATTCACTAATGTATGATGCTTTAAATCTACTCTTGAGATGTTCTCTAAATTCAGGTGGGATAGACTCAAGTTTGTACTTCAGCTTTCATGGATTCATTTTAATTTTCTTCAATTTCAACTTGAACTTGCATAAAAGCCAATGAAGATCTGTTTCTCATTAAGACACTGGCCTTGTTCTGACTGATGATATTGAGCTCCTCTGTTGTCTCTTTCCACAGATGTAGTTCATTTGATGCCTGTTTATTCCACCCAGCGAGGTTCAGTTGTATATCGCTGTTTATGCTGTTGAAAGAAGGTATTTGCAATGAAGAAGCCGTTGATCTTGCAAAATTCTGTCATGCAATCTCTGGCACTGTTTCTATCAGCAAGGCCATATTTTGCAACTACCTATCATTAGTAAACTCCAAAAGGCATAACGATAAAACAATTGATCTAAGGTACTTGTAGGGAGCATTTCAAGCATGGAGGATTATTTAAAGGGAACTTTATTGAACACTCTTAAAGCATTTCTTTCTGTATTAATAATTCAGCATTTACATTAGCCAAAGTGATTATAAACAGAAGTTACTAGTTTAAGGGAAATGATCACTTGTTTTAAGCACAGTCTTCTAGTTTAGATCATATACATTCACAGTCTTTATCTCATGTAGACATTAGGAAACCCTGGTGGCATAGTGGTTAAGATTTTGGCTGCTAATGAAAAGGGCTTAGTTCGAATCTACTAGATACTCCTTGGAAACCCTATGGGGCAGTTCTACTCTGTCCTATAGGGTTTCTATGAGTTAGAATGGACTCGATGGCCATGGTTTTTTTTTTTTTGGTTTTATCCTTCTTTGTTTCCAACTTTCACACTCCAATCACTGGTAATTATCAATGCATCTTGATTACATGTTTGATCAATTTCGGACTGCAGAAGTGGGCAAAAATCTTCCATTTCTTCATCTTTGGCATTAGTGGTTGGTATGTAAATTTGAATAATAGTCCTATTAACTGGTCTTCCTTGTTGGCATATGTATATTATCCTATCGCTGACAGTGTTGTACTTTAGGATAGATCTTGAAATGTTCTTTTTGATGATTAATGCAACACCATTCCTCTTCAATTTGTCATTCTTGGCATAGTACACTATATGATATCCAATTCAAAACGGCCATACTAGTCCATTTCAGCTCACTAATGCCTAGGATATCAATGTTTATGCATTGCATTTGGGTTTTGATGATTTTGAAAATTTCCAATTTTCCTAGATTCATACTTTGTATATTTCACATTCTGATTATTGTTGGATATTTGCAGCTCCTTCTTCTAATTTTGAGCCATGTCATATCAGAAAAACAAGGTCTCAAAAGCTTGACTCTATCCACATCATTAAGGTTGACTCTACCTTGAGGAGGCATCTCTTCCCCATTCAAACTTGAGGGGCTCATCTTCCGGCAGTATATCAGACAATATTCTGCTGCTATCCATAAGGTTTTCATTGGCCAATTTTTTCAGGAGTAGACCCTAGGTCCTTCTTCCTGGTCTGCCTTAATGTGGAAGCTCTGGTGAATTTAGTCCATCATTATGACCCTGCTCGTATTTGAAATACCAGTGGCATAGCTTCCAGCACCACAGCAACAAGCAAGCCACTAAAGCATGGCAAAGTGACAGGCGGATGGTGGTCTCAACCATTATTTAACATCAAACAGAAAGTTTTAAATTCTGAAACACAACATTTTCCATACTTCATTTCTTATAATGTAAATTTAATAAAACTATTTACATTAATTTCTTCTAGAGTATTTGTCATGCAAAGTGGCAGTAATTTTTTAGGAGGTTTAGAGAGATAACAATCCGTACAGAATACTTATCCATGCCCTTCTTGTTGTCATTGCAAAAATAGCAGTGCTCTACCTTACATAACATTATATAAGCAGAAGTCATTATCATTCAAATACTTTGATACAGGCTTATATGTGTAACTAACAGAACCATATTCATGGAATTATGTGTGCACAAAAATAGTGAAGAAAGAAATCATTTCTCCTCCCAGCAGGAAATTGCTGGATTTTCTTGTCTTCCATTGCTACCAAAACCATGTTTTTACCTTTTGTATTAGAATGAGAGTGAATAATAACAGCAATGTTCTTAATAACCTAGAGAAATGGCATGCGTGATGATAGGTTCTTCTCAATAATACCTTTTCATGTCAAACCCAAGGTGTCATTTTCAATAATATATATTAATCTATTTCATCTGTAGTTTCAAAAAACACTGTTTTAAAATACTGAAAAATTAAAAATATCAGTAGGAAATTAGATAAAGATTTGGAGAGTGTTGACATTATATGACCAAATCAGATAACGAATATCAAACATTGTTTTGAGAGCCGTGAAGAGGAATACACTTAGTAATATTTGTCAAATAGGTAGTAGTGTTCTTAGTTTACATATATACTATAGGCTCAGACCTTGATAAACTTCCCAGATTTCCAGGCAGCAGAAATATTTTATCTAACTTTTGATTATTGTTAGGATTGAATAGTGTCCTCCAAAAATATGTGCTGTAAATCCTATACGTGATACTTGTGGTTATAATCCCATTTGGGTATGGGTTTTCTTTCTTATGTTAATAAGGCAGTATTAGCGCAAGGTGTGCCTTAAATCAATAACTTTTGAGATATGAAACAGCAGATTAAGTGCAAGCAAGCAGAGATGGTAGGAGATGCCACACCACATGAAGATTGCCAAGGAACCCAGAAACAGAAGCTGAGATGAGACCTTCCTCCAGAGCAGAGAGAGAAAGACTTCCCCTAGAGCCAGAACACTGAGTTCAGACTTCTAGTCTCCCAAACTGTGAGAACATAAATTTCTCTTTGTTAAAGCCAGATATTTGTGGTATTTCTGTTACAGTAGTGCTAGATAACAAAGGCACCATTATATTCATCATCTAACTTATTAAAATTTATTTAATACATACTATAGATGACATCTGTCAAACTGTCCTCTTACATGGGGTGCATACTTGGAGACATGGTGTACCTGTATTCTACTGTTATGCTGGTGTAGCAAAACTGCTGTGAGGAAACAGCACAAAATTGGATTTTAAACCACGTGTGTACAAACAGTGATTCCATTATATATATTGCATAAACATTATTTAGCAAACAAACTCCAAGAATTCTGTACATCTGAACAAAATGTATTTGTAGAGTTTATTAACAACCCTCTACAATGTTATATGGTTGTTTATGTATACGATCCACCCACAGTTCTCTAAGCAACTTGGGTAGCAGATGTGTTCTCATGTAATATTGTATTTTACTTGTTGTCTATAAAGTACTTTGTACCTAATACTCGCAAAGCAACTTTAATTTTAATGAATGTACCCCAAAACCCACTGCAATCGAATTCACCTGTTACGTGAAATATGGGGATCACACAATACTTAGAAATCCCTTTATAATTCTGAAGACTCATAGAGTTATTCATGGTAGATTTCAAGTTCCTGTACTAGATATAAAATGCTTAAGTTGTAAGATTATATTTTATGTATCATTTATTCCCCACTATTTTATTAAAGAAAATAATTTTTACTTATTTATTTATATTACAATATTTACTGATTAACCTGTGAAGACTTCATTCTATAAAATAATATACAATAATGTATATTAAAATATATGACATAATGTATTTTTATTAGAGACAGGTAAAGTATATGGATCTCAAAAAATGTTTAATTTATTTAATTAAAAATTAAATTTAAAAATTATTTAATTTAAAATAATGAAAGGCACCATTGAAGGACATCATGCCTGGTAAGGTAGAGGGTCAGTGAAAAAGAGGAAGACCCTTGATGAGATGGATTGACACAGTGGCTACAACAATGGGCTCAAACACAGCAACAATTGTGAGGATAGTGCAGGACTGGAGTGCTTAGTATTGTTGTACATAGGGTCACTATGTGTTGGAACAGATTTGATAGCACCTAACAATAACAACCATTGATAATGTAGTATTTGGCCTAGGTCTTTAAGTTTAGACAATATTTTGACATGTACTGGTACCAGAAATCACCACCCCAATCACCACCATCATCATCACTGCCACTACTATCATGACATCATGAATTTGAATACAGCAAGACATTTACAGATCTGGCTAATTATTGAGAAGACACTTAATTTGACTCCCAGACTCTCAAGAGGCATTACAGATGCATATTGCCTGCCTTTCTATGTGGCAAATGCAATATAACCACTTTTCCCCATTTAGCCTTGAATGAAATATACCACCTTCTGACATGAGGTACCTATCCATGATAAAAGTGTCCAGGTGGTTCTGACATAGCTCAAAATCTAAGCATTTGAACATTATCCTGATTCTTACCTCTATGTAAAAACTAATAGATTTGATGGGGAACGAAAATATACCCATTGTGCATGGAAAGAAAAGATGGATTGGAGTGACTGTCAGATAAAAAGGAGGTTAAAAGAAATAAGTCAAGTTGCTTCTTTAATGAAAAAGGAATCAGAAGGTGTTAGAGAAGACTGGCTAAATAATTTATGAGCCTCATACAAAATACAAGTGTGGGGTTCCTTGTTAAAAAAAAAAATTATTTAGAATTTCAAGACAGTAACAGCAGAGCATTAAACAAAGTCTGGACCCTTCTGAGTGTGGGTGACAACAGAGTATTAAACAAAACATGGACCCTTTCTTTTGCGATTGCACAGGTCAAACACCGCTTATGCTGCCTTGGTTTAGACCAGAAATCAAACAGAGCACAGTGGTAGGGAAAATATTAAAGAGAGTAAGCTTGAGTTAATATATTTAATAGGGGTCCAGATTAATTCTCTCAATTTAGGACAAAGCTCTTTTTCAACATTAAAGTTGAAGGGGAAAGGCACCAAAAACAGACATCATGGGGAATGGGTATTCATGAGGAATAGATGGTGGTTTTATTGGCTAGCCTTCAGAGTGTCTAAGGCGACAAGAAAGGCTCACCGATATGTCCAGGTCGCAGAATACTTGTGCACTGAGAATAGCATCCTCTCCATCATAACACTCAGGCAATTTTGATCCCAGACAAAAGTATGCAACAGCCATGTAGCTGCAAACTGAATTTTTGTTTGTTTTGTCTTAATCCAAGATCCTAAGTAGATGCAACTGTTTTATTGGACAATGTAAGAAAATGTTTTATTTATTTACACAGTTGGGAGAATGAAGTATTTTTTTGTTTGTTCTGTTTTTCTTAGTAGCATCTGAGTTAAACCCATAGACTATTAAAGGTAATATAAACTTATTACTTGTTTAAAGTATAACCAAAAAATCAGTTTCTGTCGAGTCAATCCTAACTCATAGTAACCCTACAGGACTGAGTAGAACTGCCCCATGAGGGTTCCAAGGATTTCATATTTACAGAAGCAGACTTCCACAACTTTTTCCTGAGAATGGCTGGTGGGATCGAACCACCAACATTTTGGTTAGAAGCTGAGCGATTAACAACTGTGCCACCAGGGATCCTTGCTTAGAGTATAAATACTATCAAATTCCAATATGAAATCAAAAGAAGAAGAAAACAGAGGTCTTCAAGAATTCTTAGACACCACAAAAGATCCAGAAGTCCTAACTTGTGCTCTCTTATCTAAACTGCTATAGTTAAGGAAAAATATGTGTGTGTGAATGGATTAAAGGTCTTTTTAGTGTCCATAATAAAAATCATAATGATGAGTGAATATTAATAGAATATTTAATCAAGGCCTTATTTTATTTGTAAAATGTCTTAAGAAGATCTGTTAATAAATGTAAAACTTAATTGGAGACACTCACACAAAAGAAATGCAAACTGGAGCAGGATTTTAACATTCGATTAACAATTGTACAGTCAGACTTTCAAGAAAGTTGTTTGCAAACAGAAATCTAATTTGTTTTCATTGATTGTATATTTATTCCATCTTTAAAGTTATTATAGCCATATTATATTTAATTTTCTTGAGGTCATTAGGAAAATAAACTACAGCTCTAGGGGACTAAATCTTTATTTTGAAATATATGCCTCCTGAAGACATAAAATGTAATGATTTTGTAATGTAATCATTCTAGAAAACAGACTAAAACCTGGAGAGGTTGCTTTAGTTAATTCTAATTGATACTCTCAACTTCAACAATTACTTCTTCTAGCACTGTTACTATTTCATCCTTTTATGTTGTAATATATATTTTAAAATACCTATGCATGCTGTTTGACTTTTTAAATCTCATAATTATTTATTTGGGAGTTTAAATTTTAAAAATAAGCTAGTATAAAGGCGTAGAAGAAAGAGCAGTCAACATTAGAAATTATGGACCTAATTTTAGCTCTTTCATGGACAGAATCTTCTACCATAAGTTTTTTTTTTTCTTAATAACTTTTTGTTATTTCAAGAAATAAGAATAAAACAAACAAGCAAACATTAAAACAATAGCATCATCCTACTTCTAGTATCTAGAGCCTATCATATTTTTTTTGCAAATAATGTATCCATATAAATAATGTTGCCCACCTATATAACGTGTGGCATAGTGTGCTTACGAAAATAGTGCGAGAGGATTGTCTGGTTGACAAAAAACATACAACCTGTGTGTTATTTGCATAAAAATATGGCACTGTTGTTAAAACCAAAAAGAATAATACTGCACATCTTATTTCTTAGCATGGTTTTCTTTTCAGCCAATATTATCCACTTTTTTCTGTACATTTTTATGCAACACCCAGACTTTGTTCAAGTTTCTCTAACTGACTCAAAAATATGGTTTACTGAGAGCTTATCCAGTACAGGCCTGCATTTTATGTAATTTTTTTTTTCTCTTAACTTTCTTAGTTTATCAGAAATAAAAAATCTTCACACTAAATTTTGAAGAAAACAGACAAGGAGTCATGAAGAATGCCCCACTTTCAGCATTTGGTTGGTTACATTTACTTTCTGGTTTGGGGTTAACTTTAGTCTCCTTTTTTCTCTCCCTGAGCCTAGATATAACAACTAAAGCTACAGTGGGCTGAATTGAACCATTTTGGACAGAATATAGTATAGGTGATATTTTGTTCTCCACCTTGCCTCACATCATAAAACACATCATACCGGGTTTATTCTTAATGATGAAAACCCTGTCTACTGAATCAGAGTAATGACAATTTGATTCCCTCTTTTTGCAGTCATATTTTTTTGTTTTGTTTTCTGCTTATGATCAAAGAGTAATCTATGTACACATTTCCCTTGAAATTTTGCAGTGTACAAGCTCTATATGAAACGTACATATCACTTTTCTTAACATTAATTAATAATTCATGCCTGAATCAATAAATGCTTTATGGCTTGTGAAATATATATATTTTTTAAATTCTGCTATTTAGTCCACATTTTTTTAACCAGCGTTTATCAGTAATGTAAAGCACCCTCTTACGGAGTTCCTCTCATCAATTGCTTACCGTGTAATAACACATTTCCTCCCAGAAAAACAGGGTTCATATGTCAAGCTTATAATTAACTAATTATTAAACTAGAATTTGCTTGCATATCTTCCACAAATATCATAGTAGAGAACAATTATTTCTTACAGTAGAATTCCAATTAGTAAATATAGAAAGAAGGGAATACAGTGATAAGTTTTACGGCAAGGTTCACTAATCATTGCTGAAATTAATGAGTAAAGATTTCAAGGAAAACTGAATTTGCATAGTCTCATTTTTACTCCATTTTACTCATATTCATTAATTTCAAAGGAAAAGTTAGTAACTTTACACTGGATAAACTTGGTTGAAATTACCCTAACTAATAGATGAAGGTACAAATTACGAGTTTTAAGACGTATCAAAATCAACAACTGTAATATAAGGCAGTTAGAAAGTTAAGACATTCTTGGCCAAAATGCATAATCTCAGTACAAATATGAGAAAATACATGGAAAACTCAAAATTAATTGAACAAAATTTATGGTCACCCACCTTGAAATGCATCAAGATAGTGAAAGAAAAGATGAGGAGCCTCTAAAGACTACAAAGGATTAAGGAGAAATGACAGCTACATGCACTGTGGGATCCTGTTTATGACCTTGGTACAGAAAATTGGATCTTAAAGAAAAGGAAAAAAATGTTGAAATCACAATAAGATATTTAGTTTGTCGTTGTTGTAGTTAGGTGCCATCTGGTCAGCGTGTACAACAGAACTAAATAATACCTGGTCCTGCACCATCCTTATGATCTTTGTTATGCTTGAGTCCATTGTTGCGGCCACTGTGTCAATCCATCTCATTGAGGGCCTTCCTCTTTTTCAATGACCCTCTACTTTACCAAGTATGATGTCCTTCTTCAGGAACTAATTCCTCCTGATAATATGTTCAAAGTATATGAGACATAGTCTCACTATGCTCGCTTCTAAGGAACATTCTGGCTGTACTTCTTCCAAGACAGATTTGTTTGTTCCTTTGGTAGTACATGTTATACTCAATTTTCTTTGCCTATACCGTAATTCAAAGTTGTCAATTATTTTTTGGTCTTCCTTTTTCTTTGTCCAGCTTTCACATGCATCTGAGGTAACTAAAAATATCATGGTTTGGGTCAGGTGAACCTTAGTCTTCAAGGTGACATCTTTGCTTTAACACTTTAAAGAGGTCTTCTGCAGCAGATTTGCCCAATGCAATGTGTCTTTTAATTTCTTGACTGCTGCTCCCATGGGTGTTGATTGCGGATCCAAGTAAAATGAAATTCTTGACAACTTCAATCTTTTCTCTGTTTATCATGATATTATTACAAATTCTATTCTTAGTAATTGATAGAACAAGTAGGTAGAAAATCAATAAGGGTATAGAAAATAAGAACAACTATCAAACAAATTGATGTAACTGACAATTAAAAAATGCCTCACCCTCAAAAAAAAAATTATACAACTTTTTTTTGCAAGTGCACATAGAACTGTCATCAGGATAAATTATATCCTGCACTATAAAATGAGGCTTAATACATGTAAATGGATTGAAATAATATCGAGTATGCTCTTCAACAAAACAAAATTAAATCATAAATTAATAAATTAAAGGAACTTATGAAATTTCCACATAGGTGGTAATTAAACTCACTTCTAAAAAAAAAAAAATCCCATTCTTCAAAAAAGAAATCAAAATGGAAATTATAAAATAATTGAATGAAAATGCAAAAATCAAAATATGTGAGTAGCAATTATAGTAGTGTTTAGAGGAAAATTTATAGCTCTAAATGCTTATATTAGAAAAAAGATAAATAAAAAATGAATAAGGTAAACTTAAACCTTAGTAATCCAGGAAAGGAAGAGAAAATTAAGCAAAAAAATAAGTAAAAGGGTGGAAAGGATAAAAAGAACAGAAATCAATACAATTAAAGCATAATATTTAAAAATCAAGTAAAAGATAAAGACCTGTGAGCCTGATAATGAAAAAAACAGAGAGAAGGCACACATTACCAATATCAGTATTGAAAGGACTGACGTTACTACTAAGGCTATAGATATTAAAGGGAAAATAAAGGAATGTTATAAGCAACTTTAAGAAGCCCTGTCTCAGTGGTTAAGAGCTCGGTTGCTAATCAAAACATCAGTAGTTTGAATCCATCAGCTACTTCATGGGAGGAAATGTGACAGTCTGCTTCTCTAAAGATTACAGCCTTGGAAAACTTTTGGGGGAGTTTTATCCTGTCCTATAGGGTCCCTTTGATAGGAATTGCTTTTTTTATAAGCGACATTATGCCAATTAATTTGACACATTAGATGAAATAGAAAAATTCCTTGAAAACACAAATTAATTAAAATATACTTAAGAAGAAATCCAACAATGTATAGACTTATCAAATAAAGAAATAAATTAGTAACTAGTAATTTTCCTCCAAAAATATATACACCAAGATTCTTTCAATAGAAATTATCTTAAAAATTTAAGGAAGGAGTGTTAACAATCTTGTACACATTATTAAAATAATACAGGACTCTGTAATTCACAACTCATTTTATATGGTTATTATTATTCTTATAACAAATCCATAATATATACAAAATCCAGATATGTCAAGTAAAACTGGGGACCTTTAGGGATATAGACACAAACACCCTGAACAAAATTTTAGCAAATAGAATCCAAGCAATGTATAAAAATTGTAATGTATCTTGACCAACTGAGGATTATGTCAAGTGTGACAACTTGTTTTAACATCTAAAATTAAGTAATGTGATTCAACTTGTTAAACAGAAAAGTGGGGAGGGGGAGAACATGGTAGTTGCAATAAACTTGTTGCCAGGAAGATGATTCCAACTCATAGCAACTCCATGGTACAGAGTAGAACTGCCCCATAGAGTTTCCAACGAGCAGCTGGTGGATTCGAACTACTGACCTTTTCGTTATCAGCTGAGCTCTTAACTACTGAGCCAACAGGACTCCAGTGATATTTTCAATAGGTCTGAGTAAATATTTGATGAACTCAACATCGATTTTTAATAAAATTCTCTAAAAACTGAATAGTCAAAGACTGAATACTTATGATAAGAAACAGGGCAAGGGCGTCCACTCTCAATACTTTTGTCTAACATTGTACTGCAGGCCCTAGCCAATTAGTAAGGCACTGGGCCCTGAGAATTAATTCCAGTGGGCTGGGAATGCACTTGAACTGTTTTGCGGAAATAAGAGACACACTTGCATGACACTGACCCCTGGTCAAGGAATGGAATGTGCCCGTTAATACTGTTGCTTGGTAACCATTGGTTCAAGGTGCTTTGGGAACACTTTGTGCCTGCATAAGATAGCAGTAAGAATGATGATTTATACCTAGTCTTAGTGATGCTCCCAGAGGTCTCCGCTGTCGGGACTGATTACATAGTGAAAAACAAGCCTATGATACCAGCAGGGAATAAGAATTTCCAGCTGAACTCCATTTGGGGCTTCAGGTTCCAAGCTGATGGTTGTTGGTTTCTGATCCAAGAGGGCAACCCCCCCTTTATGGCCCTGCAGAGAGGGATATGTAGAGCTTGCCTGAGTCTTCAGGTGCTTTGCTGTGAGGTAGCTTTGGAGTGAGATGCATATCTTTACTTTAATATTCTTGCTATACTGTATTATTTTCCTGCCATAAATCTTTTATTAATAAGCATTGCCATTTTGGGTCATTCTAATAGTATTCTTTATCAAACAAACCCTAACTGCCACCATTTCGTGCATCCACTAAAAATAAATAAAAGGCATACAGATTGGAAAAGCATACATAAAACTTTATTTGCCAATGGCATGAAAAATCCTAATGAACCAAGAAAAAAGAAATATTAGAAATAGAAAGCGAAATTAGCAGCTTTAGAATAGAAGATGGAGTCTCTGGGTAGTGCAAACAGTTAACATGCTCAGCTGCTGACTGAAAGTTTGGGGTTTTGAATCTACCTGTAGGCACCTCCAGAAGAAAGGCCTGGCGATCTACTTCGGAAAAACAGGCCATTGAGAATCCTGTGGAGCACAGTTCTGCTGACACATGTGGGGTCATCGCCTATGATGGGAACTTGAGGGTAATGGTTTTAGTGGTGTAGAATAGAAAAAAAAAGAGAGGCAAAATTACTATTTTCTATGTACCGGCAAAGAATAAGCCAAAAATGGTACTCAAAATTTCAACTTCAATTACCAAACCAAAAAAACCTGTTGCCACGAAGTCGATTCTGACTCATTGCAACCCTACAGGAGATAGTAGAACTGCCCCATAGGGTTTCCAAGGAGTGGCTGGTGGATTCAAACTGTCGACCTTGTGGTTAGCACCCGTAACTCTTAACCACTGTGCCACCAGGACTCCCAAAGTAGTGTCAAAACATTTAATAAAAGGTGCAAAAGACCTGTACTCTGAAAACAACAACACATTGCTTAGAAAAATTTCAGGAGATCTGAATAAATAGAGAGATACACTATGTGCTTGGATCGGGAGACTCAATATTTTTAAGATGGAAAATCTCCCCAAATTGATCTATTATTTCAGAGCAACTTCAACCAAAATCCCAGCAGGCTTTTTTAATATACATTTACAAAATTATTTTGAAATGTATAGCCAAATTGAAGGATCTAATATGGCCAAAATCGTTTTAAAAAAGCATATCAAGTTCAATTCATTTATAATACTTGAGCATCTTAGGATGGGTTCTCTAGAGGAGGAAAACCAGTGAAGTGTATATATAAATATATAAAAAATAGAGAGATTTATTTCAAGGAAATGGCTCACACAAATGTGTAGGCTGACAAGTCCCAGGAATCTGTGAGTCAGGCAGCAGGCTGGAGGCTTCTCCTGACTCACGTGTTTGCAGGGGCTGATGAACCCAAAATCTTGTAGGACAGGAGGCAGGCTGCTGGCTCATGTCCCAAGAACTGGAGGTCAGAAGATGACGAGACAAAAGCAGGACACAGAGAATGAGCATCCATAAATATTGGATGCAGGCCACACTCCCAAGGAAACTCCTGTTTGAACTGACTGGCTACACACAACACATCACAAGATGGAGGATGATAACATAATGTCTGCCAAACTACTGTGGATCATGGCCTAGCCGAGTTGACGTATAACATTAATCATCACAAAGCAACATTGATGAAGACACTGTGTTATTGACATAAGAACAGTCATATATTTCAATACTGTAGAACAGAGAATCCAGGAATGAACCCTAATGAAACTTAGATGCTCAATTTATTTTGACAAAGCTGCCAAAGTTGTTTAATGGGGAAATTAAGTGCTTTCAATAAATAATACTCAAATAACTGGATATCTATATGGGCAAAAATATATCTTGACAGTCTCTCATATTGTACAAAAAAATACGTTCAGTATGGATCGTAGGCCTAAACATTAGAGCTAAAAACCATAAGACGTTTAAAAGAAACAGAGGAAAAAGTCTTTGTAATCTTGGGTAGGCAAACATTTCTTTAACAAAACACACACACACACAAACGTATCAAAAAATAAAACTGGTACATTTGGGTTTTATCGAATAAAAATATTTTTCTCATTAAAGACATCATGAAGAAAGTGAAAGCTATATACTACAAAAAAATTTATAAAACATATCTGACAAAGGACTTATATGCAGAAAATATAAATGATGTTTAAAACTCAACTATAAGAAAACAATGCACAGTAAAAATTACAGGTGAAAATTCTGAAAATAAATATCACAAAGTTACAAATGGTGAAAAAGCACATGGAAACATGTTCTTTTGGTCAATGTTGTTGTTATTACAGTTAGGTGCTGTCCAGTCTGTTCTGACTCATAACAACCCTATGGACAACAGAAGGAAACACTGCCCAGTCCTGCAAAATCCTCATAATCATTGCTATGATTGAGCCCATTGTTGCAGCCACTGTGTCAATCCTGCTCATTGAGCATCTTCCTCTTTTTTCACTGACCCTTTACTTCAGCAAGCATGATATCATTTTCCAGGGACTGGCCCCTCCTGATAACATGTCTAAAGTACGTGAGACTGCTTCACCACCCTCGCTTCTAAAGAGCATTCTGGCTGTACTTCTTCCAAGACAGATTTGATCATTCTTCTGGAAGTCCAGGGTATATTCAGTATTCTTCACCAGCATCATAATTCAAAGACATCAATTCTTCTTTTTTTTTTCATTGTCCAGCTTTATCATGCATATGAGGCATCTGAAAATGCCATGTCTTTGGTCAGGTGAATCTTAGTCTTCAATGTGACATCTTTGCTCTTTAATACTTTAAAGAAGTCTTTTGCAGCAGATTTGCCCAATGCAATACCTCCTTTGATTTCTTGACTGTTGCTTCCACAGGTGTTGTTTGTGGATCTAAGTAAAATGAAATCTGTGGCAACTTCAATCTTTTCTCCATTTATTATGGTGTTACTTATTGGTCTAGTTGTGAGGATTTTCGTTTTCTTTATGTCGAGGCGTAATCCATAGAGAAGGCTGTGGTCTTTGATCTTCATCAGTAAGTGCTTCAGTTTCTCTTCACTTTCAGCAAGCAAGGTTGTGTCATTTGCATATCTCAGGTTGTTAATTAGTCTTCCTCCAATCCTGATGCCACGTTCTTCTTCATATAGTCCGGTTTATCGGATTATTTGCTCAGTATACAAATTGAATAGATATGATGAAAGGATACACACCGATCTTTCGTGATTTTAAACCTCTCGGCATGCCCTTGTTCTGTTCTAGTGGCTGCCTCTTGGTCTATGTACAGGTTCCTTATGAGCACAATTATGTGTTTTGTAATTCCTAATCTTTGTAATGTTATTAGTAATTTGCTACGATACACACAGACAATTCTTTTCCACAGTCAATAAAGCACAGTTGGAATCTTTCTGGTGTCCTCTGCTTTCAGGCAAGATCCATCTGGCATTAGCAACGATATCCTTCATTCCAGGATATCTTCTGAATTCGGCTTGAATTTCTGGCAGTTCCCTGTTGATGTACTGCTGCAACCACTTTTGAATGATTTTCAGCAAAATTTTACTTCTGTGTGATATTAATCACATTGTGATTGACATTTCCACATTTCCATATTTTATTGAATCACCTTTCTTTTGAATGGGTACAAATATGGATTTCTTCCAGTCAGTTGGCCAGTAAGCTCTTTTCCAAATTTCTTGTCATAGATGAGTGAGCATTCTAGTGCTGCCTACATTTGTTGGAACATCTCAACTGGTATTTGTTAATTCCTGGAGACTTGTTTTCGCCACTGCCTTTAGTGCAGCTTGGGCTTCTTCCTTCATCACCCTCAGTCCTTGATCATATGCTATCTTCTGAAACGGTTGAACATCGATCAATTCTTTTTGGTACAGTGACTCTGTATTTCTTCCACCTTCTTTTGATGCTTCCTGAGTCATTTAATATTTTCCCTGTAGAAGCCTTCAGTATTGCAACTAGAGGCTTAAATTTTTTCTTCAGTTCTTTCAGCCTGAGAAATGCCAAGCCTTTTCTTCTCTTTTGGTTTTCCAACTCCACATGTTTACACATTTCACGATAATACTTTCCTTTGTCTTCTGGAGCCACCCTTTGAAATCTTCTGTGCAGCTCTCTTAGTTCATCACTTCTTCCTTTCTCTTTAGCTTCCCCAAGTTCAAGAGCAAGTTTCAGAGTCTCTTCTAACATCCATTTTGATCTTTTCTTTCTTTCTTTCCTGTCATTTCAATGACCTCTTGCTTTTTTCTTGTATGATGCCCTTGATGTCATTCTATAACTGGACTGTTAGTGTTCAATGTCCGAAATCTATACTTGAAATGGTCTTTAAATTCAGGTGGGATATATTCAAGGTCATACTTTGATTCTCGTCGACTTGTTCTAATTTTCTTCAGCTTCAACTTGAACTTGAACATGAGCAATTAATGATCTGCTCTGCAGTTGGCCTCTGGCCTTGTTTTATCTGATGAAATTGAGCTTTTCCATTGTCTCTTTCCACAGATGTAGTAAACTTGATTTCTGTGTATTCCATCCAGTGAACTCCATGTGTATAATTGCCATTTATGTTGATAACTCACAGCATCATGCAAGCCACCACAGTACTACAAAATGACAGACGTGGGGATTGATCAATAGGAAAATGCAAATTAACCCCCAGTGTGATCCAACACCCAACCTCTGGAATGAAAATATTAAAATCATTGATAAAACGAAGTTCAGGCAAGTTTGTGGAGCAACTAGATCTCTCATACTCGGCTCCAGGTAATATAATAGGCTAAAGCCATTTTGGAAAACTTTCTGGCAGTTTATCATGGAGTTAAATGTACACTTAGCATAAACCAAAACAAACAAACCCATTGCCATCGAGTCAATTCCTACTCTTAGCAACCCTGTAGAACAGAGTAAAAGTGCCACATAGGGTTTTCAAGGCTGTAATCTTCATGGAAGCCTGACTGCCACATCTTTCTCCTGCAGAGCGGCTGATGGCTTCTAACAACCAACCTATCTCTTAGCAGCTTAGTGCTTTAACCATTGTGCTACCAGGGCTCCTTTACAACTTAGCATAGCATCCTGGAATTTTACTACTAGATATTTACCTAAGGTAAATGACATTATAATGAATTGATGATTGCTTTTTCCTCATAGCACCACACAGGAAATAACCCAACTGTCAATCAATTGGTGACTAAATAATTACACAAAATGTGACATATCCATACAATGGAATACAGCTCAGCAACAAAAAGGAACAAAGTATTGAAACATTCAAAAATGAAATTACAATCACCTCATTCCTTTAAATATTTGATTTGCTGAAAATAGAAATTTTATTCAGAAACATTAAGTTCCCTTTTTAAAATTAAAATGCTAGTTAACTATAAGAACCCAGTGCCATTGAGTCGATTCTTAAAAAAGTCAATCCCCATTCCAGACATCATATAGTAAATGTTACATGGAAACGTATCAATATAAGGAAACCACTTTAAAATATAATTACACTATTTGTCCTTAAATGGTTTTTAAACAACGTACTGCATTGGGCAAATCTGCAAAAGACCGCTTTAAAGTGTTAAAAAACAAAGACGTCACTTTGAAGACTAAAATAAGCCTGATCCAAGTCATGGTACTTTCAATCACCTCATGTACATGAGAAAGCTGAACAATGAATAAAGAAGATCGAAGAAGAATTGCTGCCTTTGAATTATGGTGTTGTTGAAGAATATTGAATACATCACGGAATGCCAGGAGAATAAACAAATCTGTCTTGGAAGAAATATAGCCAAAATGCTCCTTAGAAGTGAGGATAGCAAGATGTAATCTCATATAATTTGGGCATTTTCAGTTCCTGAAGAAGGACATCATACTTGGTAAAGTAAGGGTCAGTGAAAAAGATGAAGACCCTTGAGGAGATGGATTGACACAGTGGCTGCAACGATAGGCTCAAACATAGCAACACTTGGGAGGATGGCACAGGACGAGGCAGTGTTTCATTCTGTTGTATTTTTTTTTATGAGTTAGAGCCAACTCAAGGGCGTCTAACAACCACAATGTATCATTTTATAAATTCCAATGTTTAATTGGAAAATAATGTTAATATTTGTCCATGATTGAAGTGTTTATTCTTTTCATAGCCTCTACGTTCTAATTCTTCTTAACACTGATAAGCTTAAACAGTCTCTTGGGAAATCTTTCAAGAAATGTGGAAATTTTTTTTAGTTTTTTTTTATAAGTTGAAAAAAAAAAAAGTTGAAAGTGATATGCTTAAAGCATTATTCCAGCTTCACTGAAATTAGAAAATATGATTAACTCCCTTTTAATATGAATGAAGCAATTAATAAATTCTCTCCCAGACCTCTGTTGTACCATGTCCCTGTATTTATAGGTTATTTCACACTTTTTTTTGCTACATTATTTTTATGTATTCAAGTTTTATAAAACATCCCCGCTGTGACTCTATTTCCCACAGTTGTTTGGTCTTAGTTTTTAGTTATGTAAAATTGTTCAGAACCCATCAGTAGTGATTATGATGTCTACAATATCTTCTTCATTTATCTTTCCATTGTTTGAAATTCATCTTCAAATAGCTTTATTCAAGAAGTACTCCTAAGCCCTACAATCTGAGTTATCTCATACTTGGGAGTATGACAGTTACATATGTATTTGAACTTAGATGGATGTAGTATTCTTTTTTTTTTTAATTGTACTTTAGATGAAGGATTACAGATGAAACTAGTTGCTCGTCAACAGTTAGTACACACATTGTTCTATGACGTTGGTTAACAACCCCACGACATGTCAACACTCTCCCTTCTTAACAAAAGCTGGGTTCCCTATTACCAGCTTTCCTGTTCCCTCTTGCCTTCCAGTCCCTGCCCCAGGGCTGGTGCACCCCTTTAGTCTTGTTTTGTTCCATGGGCCTATTCAATCTTTGGTTGAAGGGTGAACCTTAGCGGTGACCTCATTACTGAGGTCTCTTTCAGACCAGCAAATCCGGTCTTTCTTTCTGAGTTAGAATTTTCTTCTACATTTTTCTCCAGCTCCGTCGGTACCCTCTATTGTGATTCCTGTCAGAGCAGTCAGTGGTGGTAGCTGGACACCATCTAGTTGTACTGGACTCAGTCTGGTGAAAGCGGTGGTAGATGTGGTCCATTAGTCCTTTGGATTAATCTTTTCTTTGTATCTTTAGTTTTCTTCATTCTTCCTTGCTCCCGAATGAGTGAGACCAGTGGAAATCCTAGAGGATGTAGTATTCTTGACTCATACTTCCTTTTCTCTGGATTTGCCCTCACTGCCACCTTAAAAGATGTGTGGCATTGAAATATTTGTGGAGGATCCTAAGACCTGACTGAGCTCTTACTCAATGTGGTTAGATTGAGTGTTTTTCTATTTACCTGAGCATTTGTTTTACTTCTTTCCTTGATATGCAATGCTTTTAACGACTTGTGTCTTTGTGTCATTTACCAAATATCAGAGACTACTGTGTCATCTTTGTATCTGAAGATTTAGTTTTGATTTCAATTTAGAAAATAAATTTTCTTTTATATCAACAAAAGTTCTATTTGGAGATTTGGTACCTAAAGTATTGTACACTATTTTACTTTGCCTCTACCTCTATGCCCTTATTTCTAGTTGCTTTAATTCATTAGTACGTATTTCCCTGGTACATTTTCATTGCAATTACTTAAGACTTTCTTCCATGTCTTAAAATTGATTATCGGCCACTCCTATTCTCTTCCTTGTTTGCCTGTGATTCTTTGAATGGTATTGCTTAAGCCTCATTTTATATCTGTTGCTTTGCACTCCCAATTTTAAACTCCCTGCGTAAAAATCAGAGCTCTGCTAATTGCTAGCTAAATTATCTCGGGAAAGGTTTTCTTTCAGAATTCCAAGTAACAAATCTTCATGAATTCGGTTATCCACTGCATATAAAACAAATTGTTTTGAAATCAATAACTATAAACTTATAGTCAAAAACTGAACAGGTTATCAATTATATTTAAAATTTTATTGTATGCAAAAAACAAAAATGACTATCAACTATATTTTAAGAAATAACATTTTATGTTTTTAATGATTCCTTACTTAACAAATACTTTGAGGGCCTAGAATGTGCCAATGACTATGCTCAGTTTGGGGTACAACAAACTCATAACTTTAACTGATGGCTTTCATTAATGTTGTCAACTCCAAAGAGCATTGAAATGGCAGAGAGAGATCTGTGCCTGATGCAGAATATTGTGTCCATTATTTAAAACAAATGCTAATGCTATTGTCTATTCTATTAAACATGCACATGTATTATTAATACACAAATGAAAGCTAAATTTATATTTTTTATCTTTGGACCTATGTATTGTTACTCTCGAAATATTAACAGACAAGATTTTGGATTACAAGAAAGAGTGTATCATTAGTAACCAGAAAACTTACTAAAAATCCAATTTGACAGTATTTTAACAACTAACTGTTTCCAGAAATTATAGGAAAACCGGAAAGCATGCTGGAGTGAAAGTAACGTTTATTCTTAGATCTAAAGTTCAAGGAGCAGCCTAATGATACAAAGAAAAAACATCGAGTGCAAACTTCTTCTGGAGAATTCTGTTGACTACAGTTTTTTGAGTTCACATTTATAAATATTTATCCACTGCTTTTAAACCCTGCACTTTCTGAAATTTTTGACTATTTCCTGTCATGGAAATTCATAGTTCATCTTTTATGTGTGTGTCTGTATATCTTTTGTACTTTAAATAAAACTATAGAGTTGGCATTTTTAGGATACTCAGGCATAGTCATGATGGAAGAATAAATGGGGCAATTCTTTTTTTCCCTCTGTTATTGTTCTTAAGTCCGTAATGGATTATTACTTTCAAGGCAATAGTACTCTTAAGTTCAACAGTTTGCAAGTATCATTTGATAATGATTGGAACAATAGGGCATACTGGGCCCCACAGATGCATAAACCACTGTGATGTGTGAAGAAAAAAAAAATAGTTTACTATAAAATTGTTAGTTTTATAAAACCTTATTTTGTTCACTTTACTTCCTTAACAGGCTGAATGGCATTTTCAAATGCATGTACATAATTCTTTCCATCATGGATGATTTTATATATATTCCAAATTTTCAGCCATTTCTTTAACAAATGTATGTTGAGTGACTGCCAAGAGCCAGGTGCCATGATAGGAAGAAAAGTTAAAATTAAGAAGGGTAAGTACACTTTTCCTGAACTTTTAGAGTTTATAATCTTCAAGCGGATATAGAGAAGTAAACACTTACTAAGATACAATGAGGAGCCCTGGTGACATAGTGGTTAAGAGCTACAGCTTCTAACAAAAAGGTTGGCAGTTCAAATCCACCAGCCACTTCTTGGAAACCCTGTGGGGTAGTTCTACTCTGTCCTATTTTGTCATTATGAGTTGAAATCAACTTGACAGCAACGGGTCAAGATACAATGTGGAATATGCTCCCACTGGTGAAAAAAATGTTTTATATGTATATAATTTGCTTTATATTGTGTGCTGTTGTTTTTGTTGTTATTAGGTGCCATTGAGTTGGCACAGAATGAAACACTGCCCTGTCCTGAGCCATCCTTACAATCATTATTATGCTCGAGTCCATTGTTACAGCCACTGTTCAATCCATTTCGTTGAGGGTCTTCCTCTTTTTGCTGACCCTCTGCTTTACTAAGCATGATGTCCTTCTCCAGGGACTGGTCCCTCCTGATAACATGTTCAAAGTATGTGAGATGCAGTCTCACCATACTTGCTTCTAAGGAGCGTTTTGGCTGTACTTCTTCCAAGACAGATTTGTTCATTCTTTTGGCATTCCACGGTACATACAATATACATCATATAAAGCATATGATAATATGCTTTATTGACATAAAAAAATTAACAGTGTTTTACTTTGTGAGGCAAACCAGTTTTCTGGGGAAGATGGGGCCCTGCCTCACTGTTGATTATGCACTCTTTCGTAGTGTTGGAATATTTTCCATATGAATTTATAACTAATCCAATTAAACTGGCTAACAAAAAAATAAATGTACAAAAATACAGTGTTGAAGATGCCATGGCCATAGAAGCTGGGCTCGTTTCCTCAGAGAGACTTCTCAGAGGAAAGCCACCTCTGTATAAAATAAGAATTTATTTATATAATTTAAATCTGCTACTAACTCTCAGCCATCTATAGAAATATTTTCCAGCAACTCTCTTTTTGAACTCGTGCTAAATGTTATTGGTTAAAGAAAAAAGAGAGAAAAAATTATTTTCCTGATTTGGAAAAAAAAAATACTGAGGTTTATTCAAGCAAATCTCCTGCTTGCCTATGTCACTGTTTTTTTTTTTTTTTTTAATAAGGTGAAAAATCATATCTTGTGACTGTTAAAAAAAAAGGAATCTATAGATATAAAAGAGGAGGATATGATAGTAACATATAAATGTTTTACGAAAGCAATATGTGTGCTTTTATACAGAGATACCTTTATATGAGAAAGAGATTTTAAATTCTGCACATATGGATTTAATTTCTAGGATCTTTTTATCACTTTATAAATTAAAGGTCTTTCATGATAATTCTCAAATTTTGATCTATTACTTTTAGTAACAATATCTCACACCATTTATTTAAACCACTTGAAGTTTACTTTTAAAAAAAATGACTTCTGTTTTCAACAAAATCTTTAGTTATTGAACATGTCTTCGTTTGGAAATAAAATGGTATAGGGATAATCGTTTAAATGTCGATGAAAACAATTCATAAAATTACCTAATAACCCCCTTAAAGCTTTTTTGTTGTTGTTGTTATTGTTGTTTTCTGTCTCCATCACCTTGAACTCTACTGACTGTTTTGGAGATTGTGTTTACAAAGCGAAGAATGTTTCCACATTGGGACAGAAGAGTGTTTCCGCTGAACAAGAGTGGTTCCGTTGAGCTGTCATCTGGCCACTTTGGATTACACACGCCACTGAAGTGATATGCAAAGTGATGGACTGTGATTATCAAAGGGAAATTTGGTTGCTGTACGGTGGGGTCAGGAAGGCCTAGATCTGGAATTCAGGACATTCTTTGGAATGCTGTGTAGTGCTTCTCAGTACTTATATGTTGAATATTGTGAACCCCCCCCCAAAAAAAACCCAGTGCCATCGAGTCGATTCCAACTCATAGCCACCCTATGGTTTTGAATATTGTGAGGCACTGAAAAAAATTTTTTTTTTTTTCTCCTGAAAGGGAAAGAATTTATAAATAGCTTTTATAAATAGCAACCAGGGCAATCAGTTACCTAAATGAGGGCTGTAGTGAGTATGTATATATTTTTCCATAGTTGTGTGTATGTATTTTTCTGTACTTGCATGTATGCCTATTTCTATATCTGTATCCTTCTCTGCATTTGTATCAATATCTCTATACTTATCAATATCTACGCATATATATCACACATTGGAAATATTTGTAATATTAACTTTTTTTCTCTCTCATTGCCTTCTTATTTCAAATAAGAATGGCTTTAGTGGTTCATTTTGCAACTTAGTTTTTAACTGACAGAATAATAAGGAGAATCACTGGCTAAATTTGAGAAGTAATTAACATTTTCCAGAGATAGATAACATGAATGATACAGTAACTACTGGAACTTTTCGTTTGCCCATTTTGGAGAGACAATGATAATATCTTGGTTTGTGAAAGCAATATGTCCATCTTGTAGACAACAGTATAAACTTATTAATGTTATTGTTCAGAAATTCAAATATGTGTAGAAAGCTTTTATGGATGCTGGGTTACCAAAGGGATGGACTATGTAGGTTATTATGCTGCTATATTTTGCATGTTGATTCTAGAGCTAGGATTCTGAGTGCTATATTGAAACTTGACTAGCTGGCTTCCTGGAAGCCCTGGTGGTGCAGTGGTTAAGGGCTTGGCTGCTAACCAAAAAGTTGGGAGCTGGAATCCACCAGTCACTCCTTTTCTAAGGAGTTCTGCTCTGTCCCATAGGGTTGCTATGAGTCAGAATCAACTTGATAGCAACCAGTTTGGTTCAGAGTTTTTTTTTTTTTTTTTTTAACCTAGCTCCCTTTGTTCTGCTAATAAAGAATACTAGGGAGACTAAAATTCAGGAGGAAAGAGAAAAAAATTCTTTTCCCTGTTGGTTTGTGATTACTCTCAGCATCACACCAATATACATTTTTTCCTTTTTAGTGAAAATTTGATTCCACACTTCAGTATTTCCCTGTTCACTCTTAACAACCAATCTGAACTCACACCCTCAGCACTGCCAGGGCGTGCCAGTACCATTAAAAAATTGGTATCGCTGATTCGTAAGCCTCCTCCTTCTGTCTCCTGATGTATAAACACAGGATTGGAACCACTTCTTACAGTTTAGGCTGTCAACCACAGAGCCCTTCTTCAATGCTTCCAGGTAGTACTAACCTCAACTTTTTCCTTTGTTACCACCTCTGTATTAACTCCACATTCTCTATTTGCATGTTCTGTCCTCCAAAACTTGTTTAACTAACTCCCCATATTAAGTTATTCTTTCCTCTACTGTGAATTAAGCAATTTCCAGCATCTCAAATATAGACCGCCATTTTGTACAAGTGTCAGTAAACCAACTGAGAAAATTTGTCAGTGCCTCTCCCACCTGCTAAAACTAACACATTGATTCCAGAATTTCTGATTAATGTGCTTATATAAAAACATCAGCTCAACTCAACATTACGCTTACTCCGCCTTCTCCTAAAACCCCCTTCCCTATTGTTGTGAATTAAAATCTTTCAGTGAGGAGAAGGCACATAAGATTTGGAACGTAGGAGTGAACCGGAAGCCGTTGTTTTTCCCAAGAGGCCATGAAGGATTGTCAGCGATGGCAGGTTTTGAAGCCTCTTAATAAGCTTCCACTTTTCAGACATGAAAATACAAACTTCCCTATAGCTGAAGGCTTTCTTCTATGTTTAAGTGTCAAGATGGTGTCAAAATGGCTGTTTTCTTCAATCCTCCAACTGTGTCCTTCTAGATCTTTACCCACCAGCTTCCTCCACTTTTACGAAAGACCTACTTTTCACATAAACTGTTTACCCCTGTAGTACTTATAGGAGATACTCCCTTATAATCAAAGCAGGCTGAGAAAATACATAAATACAGAAGAAAACATTTCTAGCATGGTGTGCTCTCGTCTTCCGTTTCTCTTCCCATTCTCTATTAAGTGAATATGAGATTAAGTCCTAGGTCTTTACTACTGATTAATGCTTTTTTTCCCATCAGTTTAATTTTGGATATTGTTGTGATAACACTTATTTTTAATAATCACACATATGAACTGTTTCATATTAATTATAGTATATACGTTTGTAACTCACCTCATTACTCAGTAGCCAGGCAACTGCCCAGTTATTTTCTTTCTTAGAGCCTTGTGCCTCTAAGTCAGTAAAAGAAAGTGACCACCTGCCAAGCCCTTTAACTAAGCAAACACAATTGGTTAGAGGACAATATATACCTAGTCGTGATACAGATTGTTTTTCTTAACCTACGTCTATTTTACAAATATTCCCCAGAGCTTAAATCTGTCACACAATAGAAACACTAAGTGGGCAAAACAGGAAGCATCCCGACCCTTGTGGAATTTACAGACTCTGAAAAAGGGAGATTATTTTCAACTTTTTCAGTAAACACATGCTGCAATAAGTGCTCTGACTTAAAAATGAAGACAGATGTGAGTACATGTAGCAAGATGGTAAGATTTTGTTCATACGTTCAGGGAACGCTTCCCTGACAAAGCAATTCTTGATCTGAGATCTGAGAGATGATACATAGGAATTCACTATATGGTGATGATGTTCCAGGCAAAGGGAACTACAGGGCCAAAATCCTTAAAGGTAGAACGACTATGTTCCTTTCAAGAAATGGAAAGAACTTATTAAGTCCAGCAGTTACCAAGCCAGGGTGAGAGATGTGTTTAAGGAGCCCCGAGAGGAAGGCAGGGGCCAGGTAATACAAGAACTTGTAAGAACTTTGATGTTATCCTAAAAACAACAGGAAGCAGAAGAGTCATCTGGCCAGGTTTACATTTTCATATGATTACACTGCCAGCAATGTAGACCCTGGATTAAAAGAAGAAAAGGCAAAACTGACTGAGCTCAGAGTACTATAACCAAACCAATTCCAATTCACAGTGACCCCATGTGTGTCAGAGTAGGACTATGCTCCATAAAGTTTTCAATGGCTGTGATTTTTTTGGAAGTAGACTGCCAGAAATTTCTTCCAAAGTGTCTTTGTGTGGACGTGAACCTCCAACCTTTCAGTTAGAAGTCTAGCATGTTAACTTTTTGCACTACCCAGGGACTCCAGATAGATAGATAGATAGATAGGTAGGTAGGTAGGTAGATAGATACATACATAGATAGATGATAGATAGATAGATGATAGGTAGATTGATAGAGATAGATAGATAGATAGATAGATAGATAGATAGATAGATAGATAGATAGATAGATAGATAGATAGATAGATAGATAGATAGATAGATAGATAGATAGATAGATAGATAGATAGATAGATAGATAGATAGATAGATAGATAGATAGATAGATAGATAGATAGATAGATAGATGATAGATAGATGACAGATAGATGATAGATAGACAGATAGATAGATAGAAAGATAGATAGATAGACAGACCGATAGATCGATAGACTGATAGATGCATCAGGAATTAGTTCATTTGAGGCTGAGAAGCATACAGAATTTTGACATAAAATCCACTTCTACTTAACAAACTATGACTTCATTTTCTTCTCCTAAATATCCTCTTTGACCTTTTTAAACAATCCGAGAATCATACTGTCAGTTACTCTCTGGTCCATTTAAGGAGTAATAAAAAGTTCATAAAGCCAGTGGCACTGATTCGAGAACGAAGCCAGCATTTAGTAAATGAGTCAATGTTTTCTAAAGGTCCCTGCCTCCTGCTTTCTTATCTCATTTCCTTTTGCCCATGCACCAAGGAATACCTGTGACAAATAAGAACAAAACTGGGAAGTTTGCTCTACCAGAAGCTAAGATATATTATGAATCCATAGGGGGAAAAAAGGAGTGGTTTCGGTGTGAGTGCAGGCAAATAGGTGAGAATAATTGAGTTGAACCCAAAGGGAAATACATAAATATTTGGAAATTTAATGCAAAAAGAGCTAATACCATAAGTCAATGGGGAAAATCCAGAGTGTTAGGTGAAGGTTGGAAATGATTGCCCACCTCATACTAGCTACTTGGGTGGATTCTAGTTGTCTTGAAGACCAACATTTGAAAGATAAAGTTACAGTAAAACCGTGAAAGCCAGACCCTGTGGAAAGTGGAAATCTGTCAGAGAAAGAAACCTCAAATATTTTCCACTAAAACGAGTGATAGAAAAGTGTTAAGACTGCAGCCTGTGAAAGGTGGAAAATTTGTGAGACCCAGAAAAACAAGGCAGTTCTGTCATGTTCCAACTCTCACAGGTTTCACTGTATAAGGTTAATAGAAAAAAATATAGAAACACTTATTTGTGACCTAAGAAGGGGAAATGACATCTTACACAAAACTTCAAAAGCACAAAGCATATGGTAAAAATTGATGAATATGATTAAAGCAAAGTCGGAGCCTTATACTCAAAGGATATAGAAATATAATGAAGGATGACCAAAAGGTCTATATGTAACATTCTGGCAAGAAGAGAGACAAAGGGAAGGTATGCGTTAAACATACCAGAATGTTAAGAGTAAGGTGATCCTTCAGCCCAGTTCAGTCAATCTCAAAAAAGGATCCAGATTTGGAAAATAAATTATATGGTCACACTACCTATGGTTAAACCCTGATGGCGTAGTGGTTAAGTGCTCTGGCTGCTAACCAAAAGGTCAGCAGTTCAAATCCACGAGGCCCTCCTTGGAAAGTCCATGGGGCAGTTCTGATCTGTCTTGTGAGGTCTCTGTGAGTCTGAATCAGCGCCACAGAAACAGGTTTTTTTTTTTTTTTTAATCTGTGGATGTGTCACTGTGATAACAAAAGTGCTCCTGACCCATGCGTAATCTTTTCAGTCACCTCATATGCACGTGAAACCTGGAAAACAAGGAAGACTGAAGGAGAATTGACGCATTTGAATTAAGGTGTTGACGAAGAATATTGAATATACCATGGGCTGCAAGAAGAACAAATGAATCTGTCTTGGAAGAAGTACAGCCAGAACACTCCTTAGAAGTGAGGGTGGTGTGAGTTCATCTCAAGTACTTTGGACACTTACCAGGAGGGACCAGTCCCTGGAGAAGGACCTCATGCTTGGTAAAGTAAAGGGTCAGCAAAAGAGAAGAAGACCTTCAATGAGATGGATTGACACAATGGCTGCAACAATGGGCTCAAACATACTTACTATTGTGAGGATGGTACAAGTCCAGGCACTATTTCATTCTGTTATATGTAGGGTCGCTGTAAGTTAGGACCGACTCAAAGGTATCTAACAACAACAACCTATGTTTGAAGGAAGGAGAATAAGAGAAGGGTATGGGGTAAATAAAAAATACACCGCAAGTGAAGCTCTAGTCCTAGATTTTCCTCACTGAGTCTCTGATCATAAACAAGTTATTTTTCTTCTTCCATCCATTGTCCCCCCTGCCTCACGAACATCTGACCCTATGCCCACATCACATGGACTATTGTGGGTTCTAGTTGAGTCCAGGCCATGAGAGGCACTGGTAGGTGGAAGGGTAGGGAGAGAGTGGAGACAGGGATTTTTTTCTCCAACTCTAACTCCACTTTGAGTTTTGTTTTGTTCTGTTTCTGGCACTGGTTGTCTTCTTCTGTGATATCAGGTCTACAGGTCAGCACCTCCTTCCTCTAAGGCTCCACAAGGCACCACTAGTTGCTGCGGAGCTAATTCCAACTCATAGCAACCCCTTGTAGTGTCAGAGTAAATCTGTACTCCGTAGTGTTTTCAGGGGTTGATTTTTTGAAAATAGATGACCAGACCTTTCTTCTGAGGTGCTCTGAGTGAACTCAAACCTCCAATCTTTCAGTTAGCAGCTGTGCACAATAACTGTACCAGCCAGGGACTCCTAACCAGTTGCTGTCAAGTCAACCCTGACTCATGGCAACCTCATTTGTGTTAGAGTAGAACTGTGCTCTGTAGGGTTTTCAGTGGCAGACTTTTTGGAAGTAAATTGCCAGGCCTTTCTTCCAAGGCACCTCTGGGTGAATTTGGTCCTTCAACCTTTTGGTTAGCAGCTGAGCACTTTGACCCTTTGCACCACCCAGGAACTCTAGGTCCCCAATAAAACTTTTTTCCCCCAAATGTATCCATGAAGCAATCTTCTAAGGTAATTTTAAATACACTATTCTAAATATTTTAGATAAGTGAGTAGCCATGGTATAATTTAGAAAAGACATATTGAGGTGGGTGGTGAAGAGAAGTGCTAGTGGGGGGTGACATTATGGAAATGGATGCAAGAAATATTGTGGAGATAAAACTAATCTTATCTTTGGATCACAATTTATGATTGTATTCTGTTCCGTCTGTGAAATCACCTTCTGTTCTACATGCTAATGGTATTTATCTCTGAGAGTAAATATAAAAGTAAAGATGTTGACAAAACCAGAAATTTAAAGAATAAGGATGCTGCATGGTTGTGCCTTGGGCTTTTCTGTCACCATCCAAGGAAAGCGCCTGAGATGAGACGACAGGTAGGTCACACTCTGGCAGAAATGCATTTTTTAAATTCGAATGAGAATAAAAGGAAAAAAGGTGCCAAATACTGCTGCAGCATCTTGAATGAAAGATGGTAATTCACATGGCCATTTTCTGCAGCCCTTTCTGAATTACAGTGCCACTGACAGTCAACTTCCTATTTAAATCAACACTTCATTTTATCCACTCTGCAGCCATTACTAACCATCCCTGTGTCTGATGGACAGTCTTTGCTCTGAGCCTTGTCCTATCTTTGCAGCAGAATTTGAACATCAGCATCATGTAGGGGCCAGCTCTACAGCACTCTAAATATTTCCCAACACTGTGGATTTGTTCACATAAAGTCTTTCTAAGCTCTGACATATTTACAATATATTCTGACAAATTTCATTAACTGAAATTTCCTTCCAATGCCACGAACACTTTCCTTTCCCATCATTGACTACTGCATGCTTCTTGTCTTGAGGAAAATATTGCTACTTGGAGGATTTCCCTGGCATTGCCATGAAAACAACTATTTTCCCAGGGCATCTAAACAGGACACTTAGGAAGTCTGGGGTGGAATTAATTTGTATGAATAAATATATAATCTGCATCAGTTCCTCATCCTGTCTAAATTTTGAGGGAAGTAAAATGACAAAGTAATGGATTATTATGTAAATATAATCTTGAAATAAATGTGGAGTTGTTTTTTACTTTTTTAAGTTGATTTTATTTTTACAAAAGGCCTATGTTTGTTGCTAAAATTAGAAAGCTAAAATATATATACAATTACACAATCCCACTCTCCACTGGAAAATGCTGTTAATAGGTGGATGTGTGTCTTTTCAGACCTTTTGCAACACATACACGCTCTTGAGCACTCACAGCTTACAAAAATAGGGTTGTACTAAATATACCATTATGCAAGTGGGTTTTTAAAAATTCAGCAATATATTGTGGTCTACTTCCCATAACGGGTATAGAGTTTACCTGCATTATTTTTGAATAGTTTTTATATGTATTCCACGGTATGGTTTGTTGTAAATTTTAACATACAGGATTAAAAAGCAACAAAAATAAATAAATGGTTATAAAAATCCTAAATAGTCTTTAGTGCCTGTATTTCTCAAAACCCACTAAGTCAAGGATGATTGTAGGGTTTTTTTTCAAAAGGTTCCTTTTTGATTAATGGCACCCCAATGACACTGAAGAAAGAGGCTTCAGCTGAAGTGGTAACTGTCTTCCTTAACACACACTTGAAAAATGAACCTGAAACCCTGCGAGTCCCTGGGAGAATGGTATAACTTCAAGGATGGTGGCCATTACTCTCAGCACCTGTGACTGTTTTTCTTCTTATTAAAAAGTTTCAAATGTGTTCAGTTACTCAGACATTAAGCACAGTATATTTCACTCAAGGGGTGTTTAGATAAATATAGAGAAGGTCTATTCCAAATTTCTATCAATGTACATAATTAAAACAAAAACAACACGAAATAAAAAATTGCATAATTTTTACATAAAGGAAAAGTCAAGACTGGGAATTAAACATGTTTCATGCTCTTTTTCAATAATCCAAGAAGCTGGGCTATATGAAGAAGAATAAAGAATCGGGATTGGAGGAAAGCTCATTAGCAACCTGTGACATGTAGATGGCACAACTTGTTTGCTGAAAGTGAGGAGGACTGGAAGCATTTACGATGAAGATCAAAGATCACAGCCTTCATTACAGATTACACCTCAACATAAAGAAAACAAAAATCCCAAGACCTATAACTCACACCATGCACAAAAACTAAATCAAAATGGAACAAAGACTGAAATATAAAATCTAAAACAATAAAGAGCATGGAAGAAAAAATAGGGACAAGGCTAAGAATCCTAATACATGGTATAAACAGTTTACAAAACATTACTGACAATGTACAAACACCAGAAGAGAAACTAGATAACAGGAAGCTTCTAAAAATCAAATACCTATGCTCATCCAAAGACTTCACCAAAGAGTAAGAAAATTATCTACAGACTGGGAAAAAGTTTTTAGCTATAACATTTCTGATCAGTGTCTGATCTCTAAAATCTACAAGATATTGTACAAACTCAACTACAAAAAGGCAAATAAACCAGTTAAAAAATGGGCAAAGGATATGAACAGGCACTTCACTAAAGAAGACATTCAAGTACCCAACATATACATGAAGAAATGTTCATGATCATTAACCATTAGTAAATGCAAATCAAAACTACAATGAGATACCATCTCACTCCAGCAAGGGTGGCATTAATCCAAAAAACACAAAATAATAAATGCTGGAGAGGTTGTGGAGAGACTGGAACACTTATACACTGCTGGCGGGAATGTAAAATGGTACAATCACTTTGGAAATCGATTTGGCTCTTCCTTAAAAAGCTAGAAATAGAACTACCATACAATCCAGCAATCCCACTCCTTGGAATATATCCTAGAAAAATAAGTGCCTTTACACGAACAGATATATCCACACCTACATTCATTGCAGCACTGTTTACAATAGCAAAAAGATGCCCATCGATGGATAAATGGATAAATAAATTTTGGTATATTCACACAATGGAATACTAAGCATTGATAAAGAACAACGATGAATCCGTGAAAATTTTCATAACATGGAGGAATCTGGAAGGCATTCTGCTGAGTGAAATTAGTTAGCTGCAAAAGGACAAATATTGTATGAGACCACTATTATAAGAACTCAAGAAATAGTTTACACACAGAAGAAAATATTCTTTGGTGGTTACGAGGGTGGGGAGGGAGAGGGGTATTCACTAATTAGATAGTAGACAAGAACTCTTTTAGGTGAAGGGAAAGACAACATACAACACAGGGGAGGTCAGCACTGCTGGACTAAACCAAAAGTAAAGAAGTTTCCCGAATAAACCAAACTCTTCAAAGGCCAGAGTAGCAGGGGCGGGGATCTGGGGACCATGGTTTCAGGGGACATCTAGGTCAATTGGCATAATAAAATCTATTAAGAAAACATTCTGTATCCCACTTCGGTGAGTGGTATCTGGGGTCTTAAACATTAGCAAGCAGCCATCTAAGATGCATCAATTGGAGCAAAGGAGGATGAAGAACACCAAGACACAAGGTAATTATGAGCCCAAGAGACAGAAACAGCCGTGTAAATAAAAGAGTACATCAGCGGGAGACCAGAAGAACTAGATGGTGCCTGGCTATAACTGATGACTGCTCTGACAGGGAACACAACAGAGAATCCCTGATGGAGCAGGAGAACAGTGGGACGCAGACCTCAAATTCTCGTAAAAAGACCAGCCTTAACGGTCTGAATGAGGCTAGAAAGGCCCCAAGGGTCATGCCCCCCAGACCTGTTAGCCCAAGACTGGAGCCATTCCCAGAACCAACTCTTCAGACAGGGATTGGACTGGACTACAAGGCAGAAAATGATACTGGTGAGGAGTGAGCTTCTTGGCTCAAGTAGACACATGAGACTATGTGGGCAGCTCCTGTAAGGAGAGGAGATGAGAAGGAAGGGGGGGACAGGAGCTGGCTAAATGGACATGGGGGAATACAGGGTGGAGAGGAGGAATGTGCTGTCTCATTAGGGGGAGAGCAACTAGGACTACTTAGCAAGGTGTATATAAATATGTGTATGAGAGACTAACTTGATTTGCAAACTTCCACTTAAAGCACAATAAAAAAATTAAAAATAAAAAAGGAAAAAAAAATCCTCAAAACTGGACCAAAAGACAACATTATGATAAATGGAGAAATTTCGAAGTCGTCAAGGATTTCATTTTACTTGAATCCACAATCAACACCCATGGAAGCAGCAGTCAAGAAATCAAAGAAAGTGTTGCACTGGGCAAATCTGTTACAAAATATCTCTTTACAAATATCTCTTAATAAAACAAAGATGTCACCTAAGCCATAGTATTTCCAGTCACCTCTCTTACGTGTGGGAAAGCTGGGGAATGAGTAAGGAAGGCTGAAAAAGAATTGATGCTTTTGAATCACGGTGTTGGCAAAGAATACTGAATATACCATGGACTGCTAAAAGAATGAGCAAATCTGTCTTAGAAGAAGTACAGCCAGAATGTTCCTTAGAAGCAAGGATGGTGAGACTTCTCACATACTTTGGATATGTTATCAGGAGGAACCAGTTCCTGGAGAAGGACATCATTCTTGGTAAAGTAAAGGGTCAGTGAAAAAGAGGAAGACGTCAATGAGATGGACTGACACAGTGGCTACAACAGGCTCAAGCATAACAACAATTGTGAGGATGATGCAGGACCAAGCAGTGTTTCGTTCTGTTGTACATAGGGTCAGTATGAGTCAGAACCGACCCGACGGCACCTGACGACAACAACGATGCTCTATTTCATAGTCTATAGGAGTCCTCTCATTCACATCTCATGATAATAATACTAGGCTCTGTACAATTCGCAATATTACCAAAGACCATTTGCCTTTCCTTAGTTTCTACTCCTCATATAATGAGAAGAGTAGACATAGCCTTTTGAATGTTGGGTGTTTTCATATTTCTATGTTCTGATAGAGATTTATACATAGCTGATATTTTGTTGTAAACTATGCCACCTTTTATCTCTTTGTTCTCTTTTTCATTTAGTTCTTTTTGATGGAAAATCTTATGAGAAAGGACATGTATTACTTGGGTCTAAAGACCTTGCTAAGCTACAGTCATATGAGTTACAATTTATGACTATCACATACTCAATCTCTATGGCAACTGCAATGGCATCTAGTGCATAAAACAAAAGCAAACAAATATTTAAAAAATCCAAATGCAGTACAGCAGATTTCTGGAGAACTCTGGCCAAGGGGTGGGAACTGCAAAATGCTTCAGGAAGGGATGATGGAAAGAGTGGTGAAACCCAAGCCCAATATTTGCTTTTGAAAATGTGTTTTTTCAAGATGTAATTCTATTGTGTCAACCCAAGCTAGTCATATTGCTACTGCAAGCAAAGGGGAGCTCCGGCTACAGAAAAGCAAAGTTATCACCTAGAACCTGGAGACATCACATCCTGTGATGCTGACTTAAAATGGAACCATCCCAGCTGTGGGGTTTCAATGAATATTCTGACAATGGGCAGTTTTTAGGTAATTTTGACAGTAGAAGGATGGAAATATCACTTAATAATAAATCTACTAATACTTTTTAATAAGGGGATAGGTTAAAAAAGCTACAGATAGAATGTTACTCAAGCCCCTGCTGCCTTTGATATTTGTGTTGCTACAACACAGTTGTGTCTATTAAGGGTATTGACTGGGTTTGTTCCTTTACTTCAGGGAGTGTTAAGGAGTTGAAATTATTTATGAGGCAAACAGAGTAAGATGGCACCAGAATTAGCCTGCTGGAGATCTTGACGATCACTAGCTGTCCAGCTGCCACTGGAAAGAATTGACCTCTATTGGTTCCTCTCAGGATTCCCCAGTGCTTGAGAAAGTAAAATCAATAACGATGGCTCCAATGACACATTACTCACCCACCACAACTGTCCCCACCTAATATTACCTTTCTACCTGCCTAAGAGATTTGGGTCCCTCCAGGCCAGGTCCTGGGTTTTTCAGTGATGCTGATACCAATATTGGCCAAGGAAGGGCAGGTCTATGAAGGAGGGAAGAACTTAACACAGAGTGGAAGAGGGGAGAAAGAAAGCCTGCAAACTGTGATAGGGGAGGGAGTTTTCCCCAGTGTCTTAGCAGGTAAGAGGTTCCTGAAAGTGAGAAGTAAAGTAGAATTTGAGTGGACAGAAGATGTCACTCAATGTTTAATCAGGTTAACGATTTGGATCCTACTTACTGTAGAATCAAGACCACTGTCTAGAATCAAAAACACAAGCCTTTCTAAATTAATTTTTCAGTCTTTCTGAAACATGCATTTTAAAATATGATCTAGCTCTTGCAGTGAACAACATGGGTTGAGCTTCAATAAAGACAACTTCTTAAATAAGAACTCTAATGTGCTAGAGTTGCCTTTTGCATCAAGATGCTCTTACTACACATCTGTGTGCTCTGTATATGTCATGGGAGGCTGAGATTTACGTCAGGTTACGTTATGAGAGCAAAAGGGATTCATTCTCTCTTAAAGTTCAGGCTATTGACATGAATTAAATATGGGAAAATAATGAGTCTTCAAAGCGAATCTGCAGAAGAATTTCCTTAAAAGATTGGAGACTGAGAGAGGCACAGATTTGAACTTCAGCTAGATCCTGAGCACGGCTTTCTGAGCAAGGAGGTGAAAAGACAATGCCCAAGCTCCATGATTGGAAAAGGAAAAACTATGGGACAGACCTCATTTCTGGCTCTCAAAGATCTAGAAAAGTTAGTTGAAAAGTGTAGAGGGGACAGGTGCAGGTGAAGGCTCTGGAGTCAGTGGCTTTGAGACACACATTAGACAGTGTGGAGAGGACACAAAAGAAAATAATGAATGACTGGCAACTCCTACCAACTTTGGTGACATGGTATCTTTTTAATGTGGCCTTAGCGAAGGAAACAGGAAGGATGGAAACAGAGACTGTTGGAGCTCTGGTTCAGTAAAAGCCTGATAAACCATAATCCAGGTGAACAAAGGAAGCAAAAAAAAAAAAGAGGAAAAGAAAAAGAAAAAGCATATAAAGGAGGAAAAAAACAAAAAAGTTGAAGAAAATAAAAGAAAAATATGGTTGCACATCTGACACCCTCACGCACAGGAGAGAAGGTTCTGTGAATCCTGGCTGTGATTTTATTGATGTGGTTTGAAGCTTTGTGCTTTTGTTGTTTTTTAGAGCAGGCAGAAATGGAGGTGCAGAGATATTCTTGGGAAGCTTCCAGTAGAATTGCAGGCCACAGATTGAGAAAACCCAGAAAGATAAAGCTCCCTTGGCTTCAGCTTTATCAAGTTATTGCAAGGGCAATGACGTCTAGGAATGAGAAAAGGAAATAAAGAAACAGGAGTTGAGTCTTATCTACTAGTCTCTGGATTAATAAAAAATCATGGTTTCCATTGAATTTATTAGCCAAATATGAGTGTATTAGTTTTCTGCTGCTGCTCTAGTAAATGACCATGAACTTGGTGGCTTAAATAACACAAATATTAAAGTTCTGTAAGTGAGAAGCCTGACCAGGCTCTTACAGGGCTAGAATCAAGGTGTAGTAGTCTTCCATATCTTTCTGTAGGCTCTAGGGGAGAATCTGTTTCCTTGCCTTTTTCAGAGTGTACCCACTTACTGCCATCGAGTTGATTCCAACTCGTAGTTACCCTGTAGGACAGAGTAGAACTGCCCATAGAGTTTCCAAGGAGCACCTGAAGGATTTGAACTGCTGACCTCTTGGTTAGCAGCCGTAGCACTTAACAACTACGTCACCAGGGTTTCCTTTCAGAGTGTAGGGATTCTGAAATTCCCTAGCTCTAGGCCACTTTCTTCATTTCAAAGCCATTAACGTTCCTCTCTACGACCATTCTTTCTTAGTTCTGGCCCACTCTGCCCCTGTGACTCTAACCTCAGCTGGGAAAGGTTATTTTAAGGACATAGGTGATTAAATTGGGCCCACGTGGATAATCCAGGCTCCTCGTCCCAGCTCAAGACCCTTAACCTTAATCGCATCTGCAAAGCCACTTCTGCCCCGGAGGGTAACATTATATCCACAGGTCCCAGGGATTAGGACATGGACACCTTTGCGGGGGGGGGGGGGGTGTCACTATTTTGCCTACCACACTGTGTAAAAGAGTTTTTCCCATTAGTTAAAAAAATGAGGAGAAAAAGATGTTACACATTGCTGCACCTTATTTTGTTGCCTGAAAAACTTTACATATAGTAATAAATTTGTAATTTTATCAACAAATAAGTAAGCAAACTGGGGGTCACTAAACAAGAGTCTTTGATCTGTATAGTCAGAAATACTTATTTTCATGAACAATTATGTGAATTAATTTCTTTTCTGAGTCTATTAGTTACACATTCCAGAAATGAAAGCAAGTAGCGACTTTTGTTTCTGTAAAAATAAAAAACCCAAACAAGTTGCAATAGAGTCGATTCTGACTTATAGCGACACTATAGGACAAGGTAGAACCACTTCATAGGGTTTTCAAGGCTGAAATCTTTATGGAAGAAAACTGCCACTTCTTTCTCCTGCAGAGCAGCTGATGGGTTGGAACAAATGATCTTTTGGTTAGCTGTTGTCCTTGTTAGGAGCTGTCAAGTGGATTCCTACTCACAGTGACGCTATGCGCAACAGACGGAAACACTGCCCTATCCTGTGCCATTCTCACCACTGTTGTTATGCTTGTGCCCATTGTTGCAGCCACCGTGTCAATCCATCTCTTTGAGGGTCTACCTCTTTTTTGCGGACCTTTTACTTTACAAAGCATGATGTCCTTCTCCAGTGACTGATCACTCCTGATAACATGTCCAAAGTATGTAAGTAGTAGTCTCACCATCCTTGCTTCTAAGGAGCATTCTGGTTGTACTTTCAAGACAAATTTGTTTGTTCTTTTGGCAGTCCATGGTATATTCAATATTCTTTGCCAACACCACAATTCAAAGGTGTCAATTCTTTTCGGTTTTCCGTATTCATTGCCCAGCTTTTGCATGGATATGAAGCGACTGAAAACACCCTGCCTTGGGTCAGGTGCACCTTAGTCCTCAAGGTGAAATCTTTGTGTTTCAACACTTTAAAGACGCCTTTTGCAGCCGATTTGCCTAATGCAACGTGTCTTTTGATTTCTTGACTGCTACTTCTGTGGATGTTGATTGTAGATCCAAGAAAAATAAAATTCAGTTAGCAGTCAAATGTTAAACCACTGCTCCACCAGGGCTCCTTTTTGTTTCAATAAATAACAAAATATTTTGATCCTTTTCCTATTGAATAATTTCTAGGTGAGTAGCCACCACACTCACTGATGTTCATTCTTATCGCCTGAGCTAGACAATTAAGTTGTTGTTGTTAGGTGTTGTCAAGTTGGTTCTGACTCATAGCAACCTTGTGTACAATAGAAGAAAACACTGCCCAATCCCACACAATCCTCACAATGGTTCCTATGTTTGAGTCCATTGTTGCAGTCACTGTGTCAGTCCATCTCATTGAGGATCTTCCTATTTTTCTCTGACCATCTACTTTACCAAGCATGAGGTCCTTCTCCAGGGGCTAATAACATGTCCAAAGTATGTGAGGGGAAGTCTTAACCATTCTCACTTCCAAGGAGCATTCTGGCTGTACTTCTTCCAAGACAGATTTGGTTGCTTTTCTGGTAGTCCATGGTATATTCAATATTCTTTGCCAACACCTTAATTCAAAGGCATCAATTCTTCTTCTGTCTTCCTTATTCATTGTCCAACTTTTGCACGTATACAAACTTGGGTTAGGTGCACCTTAGTCCACAGAATGACATCTTTACTTTTCAACACTTTAAAGAGGTCTTTTGCAGCAAATTTGCCCAATGCAATATGTCATTTGATTTCTTGACTGCTGCTTCCATGGGTGTTGATTATGGATCCAAGTAAAATGAAATCCTTTAGTCTTTTCTCCATTTATCTTGGTGTTACTTATTGGTCCAGTTGTGAGGGTTTTTGTTTTCTTAATGTTGAGGCGTAATCCATATCGAAGTCTGTAGTCTTTGATCACCATCAGTAAGTGCTTCAAGTCCTCTTCATTTTCAGCAAGAAAGATTATGTCATCTGTATATTGCAGGCTGTTATTAGTCTTCCTTCAATCCTGATACTGTGTTCTTCTTCATATAGTCCAGCTTGTCATATTATTTACTCAGCATACAGATTGAAGAAGTATGGTGAAATATACAACCTTTATACACACTTCCTGATTTTAAACCTTGTATTATCTCCTTGCTCTGTTCAGAAGACTGAGTCTTAGTCTATTTGCAACTTC
The DNA here is from genome assembly GCF_024166365.1 of Elephas maximus indicus. Lineage (NCBI taxonomy): Eukaryota > Metazoa > Chordata > Mammalia > Proboscidea > Elephantidae > Elephas > Elephas maximus. Next base: position 79,263,296 of record NC_064829.1, read on the forward strand.
CTCAGGAGCACAAATAAATGTTCTGGAATTTCCTTTCTCCATAATGTTATTAATAATTTGTTATGACCCACACAGTCAAATACCTCTGCGTAGTCAATAAAACACAGGTAACCATCTTTCTGATAATCTCTGCTTTCAGCCAAGATCCATTTAACATCAGTAACGATATCCCTTATTCCATGTACTCTTCTGAATCTGGCCTGAATAGGAAAGTGGTTAAGAACTCGGCTGCTAACCAAAAGGTCGGAAATTCAAATCCACCAGTTGCTATTTGCAAAGCCTATGGGGCAGTTCCACTCTGTCGTATAGGGTCACTATGAGTTGGAATTGACCCCATGCAACAGGATTTCTCCTGAACCTGGCCTGAATCTCTGTCATTTACCTGTCAAGGTACTGTTGCAAACATTTCTGAATTATTTTCAGCAAAATACTACTTCTGTGTGATATTAATGACATTGTTTGAAAATTTCTGCAGTCCGTTGAATCACCTTTCTTTGGAATAGGCACAAATATGGACCTCTTCTCTGGCCAGGTAGCTGTTTTCCAAATTTCTTGGTATAGACAAGTGAGCACTTCTAATGTTGCGTCCATTTGTCGAAACACCTCAATTGGTATTCCTTCAATTCCTGGAGGCTTGTTTTTTTTATAATGCCTTCAGTGCAGTTTTGACTTCTTTCTTTGCCATTAGTTCTTGGTCATATGCTACCTCCTGAAATGGCTGAATGGCGATCAATTTTTTTTTTTTTAATTTGATTGGAAAAAATGACCTCCGTGGAGCAGTCCAACAGTGATAGTGTGTTCAGAGTAACTTCTACTCGCTACTTTCTAAGAGCTTATCATAAGATCTACTACAATTAGTCTAAAAATAATTCTCAATTTTGATGGAAGCGACCCTTTGTGACTTTTGTACTGGGGAAGGTAGGCCAATCAAAATGACTGAAGGCAACAGGTTTCAGTCAAGTTTTGAAATATGTTATGCTTTAGATTTTAAAAAATTCTGAGAAGTAAAAAAGGCATCAAGCGGAAAACAGACTAACATTTATTCATCACATTTATTTATGCTTCATACAATGTCTGACATTGTACTTCAAAATTTATTTGAATTTTCTACAGAAAGTGTCAAACAAGGATAAAGTTGAAACAATAAGGATTAATAGCTTACCTTTTAAATCTGGGGAATGTCATGGTTGAAATTTCATTACAGAACCTTTCATACGTTATTATATTTGTTATACTTATCAAAGTTATTGAGTAAACTCTTTTTACTATTTCAGATATCCATGCAACATCTGCTGTTTCTATTCAGTTTTTCAGGGAGCACATCACAGAAAGAAGGTTCCAGAGAATGAGCTTTGGGGATCTTCAGTCCTTGATTCAAACACAGGCTCCTCCCTTCACCAGACTTGAAGCCACAGGGGGTTTACCAATGTTTCTGAGTCTCAGCCTCCTCCTCCAAGGAAATGGATATGGTGATATTTATATACCCATATCCTACACTTGTGATTAAAAAAACCTAAGTAAGACCGAACATTCCCAGAATGATAGGCAGTCAATGAATTACTTATTTTTTTTAGATAAAATACCACTAGAACTATATTATCCTTCTATAGTTTCAAAAAATCAGATGATAGACTACGTTTGATAAATGACATCTCTCTCACACACACACACATATGTATAAATGTCATTATCTTGAAAATTAATTTAGAATTCAAGTTAAGGTGCATAATTTCTAAACAGAATTTTAAGTAATACCTCAAATTATCTCTATGCTTTGTTCTTGAAACATTTTATATTAGTGGTCAATATTAAAATAAAAGTTACTCATCCTTCTAGATTGCATAGATAGATGTTAATATACATATGTTAATTGTGCATCAATGCATATTTTCTAATTATGAATACAAAAAAGTGCTGCGTATTTCTCCATTCTCTTGGCATATTTTGCCTGGTTGTGTTTTCACAATGAGTTTACTGTGGTTTAAGATATGCGCTAACATGTTATTTTATTCTTTCTCTCCCTCCTCTGTTCTTTTCTTTCCCCAGTGAAACACTGAATTTTAAATGACCATCTGTCTAAAGTACTTGTAGCATAGAAGGAACTGATTTATTTACAAGGCATATCTTGGCAAACATTCTTAGATCTCACCTAAAATCTCAGGAAAACTGGAAACTCTTTCATCATTCATAGGATCAAATGAAAGTACTTCACATTTCTTTGTGTCATCTTCACAGACCATATAAAGTATTTATGTTGTATGATATGGGCCTAAAGTCACTGTTTTATTCAATGCTTTTGGCACTTGCCTGTGCATATGGCTAAAGCAAAGGATTAGAGGTACTGGTGTGTGAATGTGTGTGTGTGTGTGTGTGCATCTTTCATCCCTTTATGTTGAAAATCTCTGTTATCATATAGATTTAAAAATGAAGGTTATGTCATTACCAGAAATGGCAGAGATGATTACCTAACCATCAAAGACCTAAAGACCTATGTGCCCCTTGTAGAATGTTATTGCTGAAAACCACCTGCCCAGCTAAGAACTGCAAGTATATCTTGCTAGATCCAAGTGATTAATTTTTGCCCATGAGATATGAATGAGTAGTTTCCATAACTACTTCTTATTCTCTCTCTTCAGCTCTCCAACAGGATGGTGAAGAACAGGAGACTTTAGAAGGAGGTAGATTTGCTAAACTGAAGATAACCCCGATCATATCACCAATTGAAAGTTTTCTTACTGACCAGCAACACTCTCACTGAACTCATGTGGATGTGAGAAATAAACTTTTACAGAGTTAAGACACTTGTGTTAGTTATCTAGTGCTGCTATGATAGAAATACGACAGATGGATGCCTTTAATGAAGAGAAATTTATTCTCTCATAGTTTAGGAGGCTAGAAGTTTGAATTTAGGGTGCCAGCTCCAGTGGAAGGCTTTCTGTCTGGTTCAGCTCTGGGGGAAGGTCCTTGTCATCAATTTTCCCCTGGTCTAGGAGCCTCTAAGTACAGGGACCCTGGGTCCAAAGGAAGCACTCTGCTCCCAGCACTTCTTTCTTGGTGGTGTGAGGTCCCTATCTCTCTGCTCCCTTCTTTCTCCTTTTATCTCTCATAAGATAAAACGTGATGCAGGCCACACCCCCAGGGAAACTCTCCTTACATAGGAGCAGGGGGGCTGTAACCTGTGGGGCGTTGCACCCCACCCTAATCCTCATTAGCATAACCTAATCTTTCCTCCTTAACCACAGGCAGAGATTAGGATTTACAACACATAGGAAAATTACATCAGATCACAAAATGGAGGACAACCACATAATACTGGGAATCAACTGTCTTAGCCTCCGATTACACATTGCCTCCGATATTGCCATAAACTTTTTTGTCTATTCATACTGACTTATAATTGTTTCAGAGTGTGCTGCTCAGTATTCTACTGGGACCTGGGTTCCTACCATTTATCTTCATTAGCCTTATCTACTTATCCAAGTGAGACCTATAACCAAAGGTTCAACTCAGTCCTTGCTGCTCCTTAAATAAACCAGTTGCAGGTTAGTCAATTCTGATTCATGGTAACCCCATGTGTGTCAGAGCAGAATTGTGCTCCACAGGGTTTTCAATGGCTTATTTTTCAGAAGTAGATCACCAGGTGTTTCTTCCAAGGCACCTCTGGGTGGATACAAACCTCCAGTCTTTCAGTTCACAGCAGAGCATGTTAGGCCATTGCACCACCCAGGGATTTCACTCCTTAAATACTTCCCTGTTATCTACAGCCTCAGTGAAGGTCTCATTTTCAGAAATGGGATAGCAATGAATATTTGCATGATTGTTGTCAGTTATCATAGTTTATACTTTTATGTGTGTGTGTACCCTCAAGCAGATGGTGATTCAAAGTTCTTACTATACTTTCATAGTATTTTATAGAAATATAATTTACTAAACAGAATTATACTTTGTTTCATTGAAAAGTTCCTCAGTCTGTCAATTTTATTATTTATCATATCATGCAGCCGATTAGATCCCAGAAGCAAAATACAAATGGATATTGAACAAAATGTTTTCTAACAATAATAAAAACGACACTTGAATAAATGTATAATGTTTACAACTCATTATCAGTTGTAAGTGCTTTATTGAACGTCGTAAATATATGGTTATTTTTATCGGATACTTAAGCTAAATGAATATTTTTAAAAATATAATTGTTCTTCAAGCTATTATCTTATTTAAATTAAAAATGCATATAATTCTTTTTAAAGAGAACTAAACAAGAATGTAATCAATGTACAGATAGTTGTTCTTTACTTGATTCTAGCCAAAATCTATCTTTATTCTCTATCTATGAGCAATCTCCCAAAAATGAAAAAAAAAAAAATCAAAATTTAGGAGAAGATGAAGTCGTATACTCAGGAGAAATTCAAAATATGACAGACAAAACAATGCAATTATAAAAGGGAAAATAACTTAGCAGGATTCCAATAAAACTTCAGTAGTCATTTTTGAATTAAATTGGGAATGGTATCAGGTAGAGAGAAACATTAGTATTTAGTAGTTATATTAAAATTCATTCAGTAATAAAAAGAACATGCCTTAAACCAATAAAAAAAGAAAGCTAATAACTTTGAGTCAATTAGAGTAATTAGATGGCTTTCAGAAGAAACTAAGACGAGTCTAAGTGGTCTACCTCTCTTCATTACTGAATGTATTCAATTTCATATTTTTGTCTCTATAACACTGTACTTTCTTTATAATCTTGTCTTTTCATCTTGGTTCCTTCAGTTTTAAAATACATAGTTGTAAATTATAATTTTATATTTTCCCTTCAATGAGTTTTCCCCTGACATTTATTAGGCCCATTTATTACATATGCCTCGCTACAGCTAATATGAGAGGAAACATCAAATCAGCAAGCATTGGCTGAAGGCATCCTATGCAAAGAGCCCTGTTCCTACTACAGTCTTAAGTGTTCTTTTCAATGGATAATTCAGGAATCATAGGAGGTTAGTGCTGGAGAGTAAATTTAGATACTTTTTTTCTTAGTTACCCAGTGCTGCTATAACAGAAATACCACAGTTGGGTGGCTTTAAGAAAAAACCCATTGTGGTCCAGTTGATTTGGGCTCGTAGCAACCCTATATGACAGAGTCGAACTGCCCCATAGAGTTTCCAAGGAGCACCTGGCAGATTTGAACTGCCAACCTCTTGGTTAGCAGCTGTAGCACTTAACCACTACACTACCAGGGTTTCCAGCTTTAAGAAACAGAAATTTATTTTCTCACAGTTTAGGAGGCCAGGAGTCTGAATTCAGGGTGCTGGCTCTTGGAGAATGCTTTCTCCCTCTGTAGTATCTGGAGGAAAGCCCTTTTCTCTTATAAGCTTCTGCTACTGGGAAATCTTCATGTGGCTTGACATCTCTCTTCTCCAGTCTCTGCTCTTATCACTTGTTTAATCTCTTTTATATAGCAAAAGAGATTGGCTCAAGACAGACCCTACACTAATCCTACTTCATTAGCATAACAAACACAACTGATTCCCAGGTGGGATTATAACCACAGGCATCGAAGTTTGAATTTACAATACATATTTTTGAGGGATACAATTCAATTCATGACACCATTAAATCCATACCTCTAAATTTGTTAGAGACGAAACTATATTCCAGAGGTTTCCACAGTCAAGAAATGAGTATCAGAGAACAGACTACAATCCAAATTTTCTAATGGATTACAGACCTAATGCATCTGAACTCTGCATTTTAATTGCAGGATAATAAAGTACCAGCAAGTCTGTGCAATAGTTATGTCGAAAATCCAGAGAACAAAAGCAGCATATTGCTCAAAGTTAGAAAGGCAATAAATAATTTTATTTAGCCATTCTTTTGATTAAAAAACCAAAAATACATCATAGAAAAAATACTTAAGCCCCTATGGTAAAACACTGGCCTAAGAAGAAAAAAAAAGACAATGTAAGTATACAGACTTTCTTTATAGTGATGAACAAATAAATTCAAAGACCATAACTCAAGTAATAGAAGTGTAAATGTATTATATAATGTTTAACAGAGAAAAAGCAAAGAGCATGTGTAATCTACCAAACTATTTAAGTGCAAAAGAAATTTTTAAAAAGCTAAGTAGTAAACATTGAAATTGTGTCATTATATTAAAAAAGGAAACAGAAAAAGTTCAAGACATGTAAATTTGATAAAACCAACTACTAAGGAAAAAAAAAAACACCTTTAATTAGATCTTGGGAAAATCCAGCACTTGACATATCCTATCCAAGGGATTCATCTTTTTAAAAACAATTAAATACTTCGGAAATGGAGAAATGGGAAAGACATATCAAGCAAGTAGAAAAAATAGCAAGCAAGGGCATTATCTTACCATGATACAAAGCAGAAATTGGCCACTTTATAATGATTAATGATACAATCTACAATGTAGATGCGCCGCTTATTTCATGAACCAAGAAACAAAAATAATGACCCCAAAATGATAGAAACTTCAGGAGAGATAGGGAGATACACTATAGGAATAAAATACTTTAAAATCTCATCTGGATGCACAATTAATAGAAGTAATAAACTCTCCCACCTCTAAAACAGAGATTACACTTTCTTTTGAGCTGTTTGAGGAACACTGATAATAATTGACTATTTTAAAAGTCATAAGGATAATAATGGGAAAATAAAAAATATATGGAAAACTTAAGAAAGTGAATATTTTATTCAACTATCTGTACATTCACTACAGTTATATGGACAAACGTATGTTTTGTCTCTAATGAAAATCAAAGACCCCAGCCTTCAGTATGGATTGCACCTCAACATAAAGAAAACAAAAACCCTCACACTGGACCAATGAGCAACATCATGATAAATGGAGATAAGATTGAAGTTGTCAAGGATTTCATTTTACTTGGATCCATAATCAACAACCATGGAAACAGCAGTCAAGAAATCGAAAGACGCATTGCATTGGGAAAATCTGCTGCAAAGGACCTCTTCAAAGTGTTGAAGAGCAAAGATGTCACCCTGAACTCTAAGGTGCGCCTGACCCAAGCCATGGTATTTTCAATCGCATCATATGCATGTGAAAGCTGGACAATGAATAAGGAAGACTGAAGAAGAATTGACCCCTTTGAATTGTGGTGTTGGTGAAGAATATTGAATATACCATGGACTGCCAAAAGAACGAACAAATCTGTCTTAGAAGAAGTTCAGCCAGAATGCTCCTTAGAGGCAAGGATAGCGAGACTGCGTCTTATATACTTTGGACATGTTGTCAGGAGGGATCAGTCCCTGGAGAAGGACATCATGCTTGGCAGAGTACAGGGTCAGTGGAAAAGAGGAAGACCCTCAATAGTGGCTGCAACAATGAGCTCAGGCATAACAACAATTGTAAGGATGGCTCAGGACTGGGCAGTGTTTCATTCTGTCATGCATAGGGTTACTATGAGTCAGAACTGACTTGACGGCACCTAACAACAGCAACAACATGTTTTCTATGACAATATGTAGTAATATGTTACCACAGTTTATTGAAAATAAGCTGTAATCACACAATTATCATATTTTATCAAACAAGTATCAGGGCTAGATATTTTAAGAGGAAAATTTGTTCAAATAATCGGACAACTTTAAACTTCAATTTTGTTTAACTCACAAAATACTGAGAGAGGGAGGGTTTAAAAATTTTTTTTTTTTAATAAAGCCAACACTATACTGATACGACAAAGTTTTGCAATTCTTTTGTTGTGTAAGGTATTCACTCCTGGGTCTTATCGTACTCCTGTTCCACGGGTGCGCGATGATACTTGGCCCTAGGTTTGGGTTAGGTGAGAACGAGTTGTGTTTGTGGTGGGACTGGAAAATAATTGAAAATCCCCTTTCAAGGCATCAGCCCAGGTGAAGTCATCACAAGGTTTTCGAGCAAAGAACGGCCAGTCTCAGATACTGGAGGGCAAGCTACTGCCACTGATATGAAAGATTCCCATACACTGGGAGTATAATATTGTCAGTCAGTGTGTGTTCACCCAAATTTTCCATCCAAAATTTCAGAATTCCATTGTTTCTCATTCATTGACTTAACTACCACATGAGAAACTTGGCAAGACTGTAAATTTACCTGTAAACAGCTTGGAAGCCATCATCACTCCTGTCTTTGAAACAATAAAAATGAGGACAAATGGAAGATCAATGACTATTGTTATACCCGTCAGCGAGCTTAGTTTGCAGGAGGAGCTGCCACTTCAGGATCTGGAGGAACAGGCACATCTGGAGAGGCATAGCAGAGACATGCTTGCCTGGAGAGGAAGTTTCTAGAACCTTAATCTGGAGGAAATTTTACATGGTAATCTTGACAAATTGCTGGAGGCTTAGTGTGGATTAGCATGAGAGGGAGAAACTCCTGGGGGCTGCCATTTCAGGGGGTCCTCTCCACTTTTGTGGGTTTGATCTCCAGGAATTCCACTAGGTTCTCAAAGATCCAAGAAATATCCCCTTGGGTCTCAGGCAAGGGAAAAGGAAGAGTAACCCCTGTGAAATTCAGCTAAAGTTTTCTCCATAACAAAGGCCTGATCTCCAGGAGGGAAGACTCCACCAGCCTTGTCCCAGAAGGATGAGAGAAAAGAATTCCTCTCACTCTAGCCCCATCTCGCCTTTCAACCCTTTCGTGATTCGTGGTGCATACGGTATACCACACACTTTTTCTGGCTTTCAGGTTTTTTGATAGTATACTTCTATCACTGTAAATATTTTCTGCCCCCCAGTGGGGAGTTGCATAATAGCAAAGGATGAAAGAAATGTCAGTATGAGGCTTTCAAGTAAGGTAGTGCAACCAGGAAGTGAGATGAGGTAAAAATTTTATTTTATTTGCCTTTCATACCCATGGATAAGACTTGTAAGCATATTTATCGTTCCCTGTGTGATAGTTAGGGAGCCCTGGTGAGGTTTTGTGTGTGTGTGCATCATATTTGGAAAACCAGAGGTTCCCCATATAACCTAATGGAAGGCACCATGAAAAACATCAACATCCGAGGTCCAGAAGTACAGACAGGTGCCTGCTAAGTATGGGGTTCAAGAGCCTTAAAAGCTCTGTGGTAACTGTGTAGTACCAGATAATATTTCTCAAAATCTATAATACCAGTCAAAAATTTAAACACCTTCCATGACTCAGCATGCTTCCATTAATGAAAATATGTGGTATCAAAAAAAACTCGAGGCAGAAAATAATTGGGTCTCGAAAGGCCTAATATCACCTAAGGGAAGTGGTGAGCTATACAAGAAGAAACACTTGTGAAAGTCAAAGGCCAGAGATGCTGCTCACTCTAAGACCCAGATTTAACTTAGATTCAGAATGACCCCCTCCAACACGGCTTAACACAACACCAACAGGTCATCACTATAATAGCAATGGACTCCTGCTGAAAGCCCTGGAAGATACAGACTCTCTCTTAAGAAAGATCAAAGTCAGGAGCAACAACAAAAACAAGGATATTAAAGGAATCTAAAGCTTCTGGCACATATAACTAGAGCAAACATTACATGAATCACAAACCCTTGCCAAATGAACACAAATTCTCACACTTCCGTTTACCCAACACAATATCTGCACATATCAACAAAAAATTCCAAGGCATACCAAAGGTCAAGAAAAAAGAAAAAAAGAATTAAGACACAAAGGAAGTATCAGAACCAGAACTAAATATGGCTCAGATGTTGGAATTATCAGATAAGAAATTTAAATCACCATAATTGATATGTTCAGGCTTTAATGCAAAAAGTAGACACAATACAAGCATAGGTGGCTAATGTCAGCAGAGAGATAAACATTCTAAAAAAGAATAAAAAAGAAATGTTTGAAATTAAAAAAAAAAAAACACTGTAACAAGTTTGTTGTTGTTGTTAGGTGCCTTTGAGTCAGTTCCAACACATAATGACCCCATGCACAACAGAACAAAACATTGCCCGGTTCTGCATTGTTATGTTTGAGCTCATCGCTGCAGCCACTGTGTCAATCCACCTCGTTGAGGGTCTTCCTCTTTTCCACCGACCCTGTACTTTGCAAGCATGATGTCCTCCTCCAGAGACTGATCCCTACTGACAACATGTCAAAAGTATGTAAGATGCAGTCTCGCCATCTTTGCTTCTAAGGAACATTCTGGTTGTACTTCTTCCAAGACAAATTTGTTCGTTATTTTGGCAGTCCGGTGGGATACTCAATATTCTTCACCAACACCACAATTCAAAGGCATCAATTCTTCTTCAGCCTTCCTTATTCATTGTACAGATTTCACAAGCATATGATGGGATTGAAAATACCATGGCTTGGGTCAGGGGCACCTTAGTCTTCAAGATGACATCTTTGCTCTTAAACACTGTAAAGAAGTCCTTTGCTGCAGATTTACCCAATGCAATATGTCTTTTGCTTTCTTGACTGATGTTTCACTGGCTGTTGACTGTGGATCCAAGTAAAATGGAATCCTTGACAACTTCAATCTTTTCTCCATTTATCATGACATTGCTCATTGATGCGGTTGTGAGGGTTTGGGTTTTCTTTATGTTGAGGTGCAATCCATACTGAAGGCTGTGATCTTTCATCTTCGTCAGTAAGTGCTTCAAATCCTTTTCACTTTCAGCAAGCAAGGTTGTGTCGTCTGCATAATGCAGGTTGTTAATGAGTCTTCCTCCAATCCTGATGCCATGCTCTTCTTCACATAGTCTAGCTTCTCAAATTATTTGCTCAGCGCACAGATTGAATAGGTATGGTGAAAGAATACAGCCCTGATGCATACATTTCCTGACTTTAAACCAATCAGTATCTCTTTGTTCTGCCCGAACAACTGCCTCTTGACCTATGTAAAGGTTCCTCATGAGCACAATTAAGTGTTCTGGAATTTCCATTCTTCATGAAGTTATCCATAATTTGTTATGTATGATTCATGTTGTCGAATGCCTTTGCATAGTCAATAAAACACAGGTAAACATCCTTCTGGTATTCTCTGCTTTCAGCCAGGATCCATCTGACATCAGCAATGATATCCCTGGTTCCGCATCCTCTTCTGAACCAGCCTGAATTTCTGGCAGTTCCCTGTCGATATACTGCTGCAACTGTTTTTGAATGATCTTCAGCAAAATTTTGCTTGCATGTGATATTAACGATATTGTTCTATAATTTCCACATTCGGTTGGATCACCTTTCTTGGGAATAGACATAAATATGGATCTCTCCCAGTCAGTTGGCCAGGAAGCTGTCTTCCATATTTCTTGGCATAGACAGGTGAGCACCTCCAGCGTTGCATCTGTTTGTTGAAACATCTCAATTGATATTCCATCAATTCCTGAAGCCTTGTTTTTCACCAATGCCTTCAGAGCAGCTTAGACTTTTTCCCTCAGTACCATCGGTTCCTGATCATATGCTAACTCTTGAAATGGTTGAACATTGGCTAATTCTTTTTGGTATAATGACTGTGTATTCCTTCCATCTTCTTTTGATGCTTCCTGCATCGTTTAATATTTTCCCCATAGAATCCTTCTTTACTATTGCAGCTCGAGGCTTGAATTTTTTCTTCAGTTCTTTCAGCTTGAGAAATGCCAAGCGTGTTCTTCCCTTTTGGTTTTCCATCTCCAGCTCTTCGCACATGTCATTATAATACTTCATCTTCTTGAGACGCCCTTTGAAATCTGTTCATTTCTTTTACTTCATCAATTCTTCCTTTTGCTTTAGCTGCTCGATGTTCAAGAGCAACTTTCAGAGTCCCCTCTGACATCCATCTTGGTCTTTTCTTTCTTTTCTGTCTTTTTAATGACCTCTCACATTCTTCATGGATAATGTCCTTGATGTCATTCCACAACTCGTCTGGTCTTCAGTCACTAGTGTTCAATGCATCAAATCTATTCTTGAGATGGTCTCTAAATTCAGGTGGGATATACTCAAGGTCATATTTTGGCTCTCATGGACTCGCTCTGATTTTCTTCAGTTTCAGCTTGAACTTGCATATGAGCAATTGATGATCTGTTCAAAAGTCAGCCACTGGTCTTGCTCTCACTGATGAGATTGAGCTTTTCCATCATCTCTTTCCACGGAGGTAGTCAATTTGATTTCTGTATATTCTATCTAATAGGACTCACGAATAGATTTGACAGGGCTGAATAAAGAACCAATGAGAGGTGGGGCCAAGATGGCTGACTAGGTAGAAGCTACCTAGGATCCCTCTTTCAACAGATACTCAGAAAAACAAGTGAATTGATCACATACATGACAATCTACGAACCCTGACCATCAAACACAGATCTAAAGAGTTGACCTGAGTGACAGAGACTGAGAACGAACAACTACGGGGAAGCAGCGACTGTTTTTGGAGCCTGGAGGCAGCGTCCCAGTCAGGAAACCTTGATGCCGGGCTTTGGACTGGGTGCAGGGGAGCTGAGCATGGCATCCTGAGATGGTGCAAACGCGGGGTGCAGCCCTAGCCCCCAGAATTGACCTCGGGGGAGGCCCAGCCAGTGCACGCAGGTAGCGCAGTGACACGGCTGACAGAAAGAGAAGTTGTTGAGAGGCAGCGACTGGTTTTGGACCTGGGAATGCAGTGTCCCAGCCAGGAAACCTTGGGGCTGGGCTTTGGACTGGGAGCGGAGGAACTAACTGCGGCTTCTGAGACAGCGCAAGCACAGGACGCCGGCCTTACCCTCGAGGGCAATCTCGACCCGGCCAATGCATACAGGCTACACATCCCTCGGGAATCTCAGATAAAACTGTCATCACCAAGCAAGATAAATAACGTTGTCTATATTCCGGGGTGCTACTCTCTCCTATTTATCTGAGCCCTCCCCTCTGCTTCCCAGGCAGCTTCATTAACATTGGAATTTCCTGAGCCAGAGTGAACTGCGCTACAGTTTTTCTTTCTTTCTTTTTTTTGGTCTTTTCCTAACCCATTCTTCTGGCCTGAGAGAAGCAGCTACAAAAAACCCAGGGACCAAAAATCGTTCCCTAATTGGACTAAAAACATAGAACCAGCTCTAGCCAAGCATATGTGATCCACAGTCTTGGGCTTTCATCCCTACAGGGAACAAGGTGGCTATTATAATGCAAAGGCATTTCTGATAGGGATCTGACTGTAATTGTTTTAGCGAATTACTGGAAAGACAAGTTTCCCAGGACTGATATCTCTGCATATTAAACAGAGCCCTCACTGACCTTTAACGGGGAACTGAGGACTGAAGCTCCCCCCCAGACCACCTAGCCTCCTGCCTTAGGGGTCTAAGGAGGGTGACACCTACCAATCTGTAGAGGTACTTGCATTGGGGGCCTAAGGTATAGCTGCAGAGCCCACCCACCAAAGTGCTTTAGGAATAGAGACACACCTACCTCACTGGCACTTGGAGGAAGCCTGTCAGCATCCTGCCCCCCCGGAGTGTGAAACCCTGCTGCTACTAGAATCTGGTGCACACAACTATCACCACTACTTCTCTAGGTGGATAGGCAACAGTCTGCACCACACACTTGATGACCCAAAGTCAGATTCTACTCAAGAATAGTGAATGGACTCTTAGGCTTATATATCTCGTAACAGCCCAAACCAGGTGGTAATAGGACATAAGTGAGTCAAGGGCTACAACAATCAAGACAGCCCAATCTAGTAGCCCATTTATGTATATTCAAAGAAAACAAAACAAGATAAGACTCAATGAGCAAATATAGAATAAATCATTACAATATCTTAGTGATGGCTCAGAGACAGCAGTCGATATCAAACCACATAAAGAAGCAGACCATGATTGCTTCTACAACTCCCCAAACTAAAGAATCAAATTCTTTCCCAAATGAAGATACAATCCTGGAATTGCCAGATACAGAATATAAAAAACTAATTTACAGAATGCTTCAAGACATCAGGAATGACATCATAAATGAAAGAAGGCAATCTACAGAAAAAGCCAAGGAACAGACTGATAAAGCAGTTGAAGAATTCAAAAAGATTATTCAAGAACATACTGGAAAAATTAATAAGCTGCAAGAATCCATAGAGAGACAGCATTCAGAAATCCAAAAGATTAACAATAAAATTATAGAAATTAGACAATGCAATAGGAAGTCAGAGGAGCAGACTCGAGCAATTGGAATGCAGAGTGGGAGATCTGGAGGACCAGGGAATTGACACCAATATAGCTGGAAAAAAATCAGATAAAAGAATTTAAAAAATGAAGAAATCCTAAGAATCATGTGGGACTCTATTAAGAAGAACAACTTGCATGTGATTGGAGTCCCAGAACAGGGAGGGATAACAGAAAATACAGAGAGAATAGTTGAAGATCTGTTAGCAGAAAACTTCCCTGACATCATGAAAGACGAAAGGATATCTATCCAAGATGCTCATCGAACCCCATTTAAGATTGATCCAAAAAGAAAATCACCAAGACATATTATTATCAAACGTGCCAAAACCAAAGATAAAGAGAAAATTTTAAAAGCAGCCAGGGATAAAAGAAAGGTCTCCTACAAAGGAGAATCAATAAGTTCAGACTACTCAGCAGAAACCATGCAGTCAAGAAGACAATGGGATGACATATATAGAGCACTGAAGGAGAAAAACTGCCAGCCAAGGATCATATATCCAGCAAAACTCTTTCTGAAATATGAAGGTGAAATGAAGACATTTACATATAAACACAAGTTTAGAGAATTTGCAAAAACCAAACCAAAGCTACAAGAAATACTAAAGGAAATTGTTTGGTCAGAAAACCAAGAATATCAGATACCAGCAGAATACAAGGCCACAGAACAGAGCATCCTGATATCAACTCAAATAGGGAAATCACAAAAACAAATTAAGATTAATTTTAAAAAGAAAAAAATGCTCAAAACAGGGAATCATTGAAGTCAATATGTAAAAGATCACAATAATCAAAAAGAGGGACTAAATACAGGTGGCATAGAACTGCCATTTGGAGAGGGATACTAGGCGATATAGGACAATACAAGTTAGGTTTTTACTTAGAAAAACAGGGGTAAATATTAAGGTAACCACAAAGAGGTATAACAACTCCGTAACTCAAAATAAAAACCAAGAAAAACATAACGACTCAGCAAACATAAAGTCAAATACTATGAAAATGAGGAACACACAATTTACAAAGAAAAACATCTCAGCAC
The DNA here is from genome assembly GCF_024166365.1 of Elephas maximus indicus. Classification (NCBI taxonomy): domain Eukaryota; kingdom Metazoa; phylum Chordata; class Mammalia; order Proboscidea; family Elephantidae; genus Elephas; species Elephas maximus. The sequence continues at coordinate 79,278,438 of NC_064829.1, forward strand.
AAAAAAGTGGAAAAATGAAATTGTCAACAACACACACAAAAAGGCATCAAAATGACAGCACTAAACACATACTTATCTACAATTACGCTGAATGTAAATGGACTAAACAAACCAATAAAGAGACAGAGAGTCTCAGACTGGATAAAGAAACATGATCCATCTATATGCTGCCTACAAGAGACACACCTTAGACTTAGAGACACAAACTAAAACTCAAAGGATGGAAAAAAATATATCAAGCAAACAACAATCAAAAAGGAGCAGGCGTAGCAATATTAATTTCTGACAAAATAGACTTTAAAGTTTAATCCACCACAAAGGATAAAGAAGGACACTACATAATGATTAAAGGGACAATCGACCAGGAAGATATAACCATATTAAATATTTATGCACCCAATGACAGGGTGGCAAGATACATAAAACAAACTTTAACGGAACTGAAAAGTGAGATAGACACCTCCATGATTATAGTAGTAGACTTCAACACACCACTTTCGGAGAAGGACAGGACTTCCAGTAAGAAGCTCAATAGAGACACAGAAGACCTAATTTCCACAATCAACCAACTTGACCTCATTGACTTATACAGAACACTCCACCCAACTGCTGCAAAGTATACTTTTTTTTCTAGCGCACATGGAACATTCTCTAGAATAGACCACATATTAGGTCATAAAACAAACCTTTGCAGAATCCAAAACATCGAAATATTACAAAGCATCTTCTCAGACCACAAGGCCATAAAAGTGGAAATCAATAACAGAAAAATTAGGGAAAAGAAATCAAAGACTTGGAAACTGAACAATACCCTGCTCAAAAAAGACTGGGTTATAGAAGACATTAAGGAGGGGATAAAGAAATTCATAGAATGCAACGAGAATAAAAATACTTCCTATCAAAATCTCTGGGACATAGCAAAAGCAGTGCTCAGAGGTCAATTTATAACGATACATGCACACATACAAAAAGAAGAAAGAGCCAAAATAAGAGAACTGTCCCTACAACTTGAACAAATAGAAAGTGAGCAACAAAAGAACCCACTAGGCACCAGAAGAAAACAAATAATAAAAATTAGAGCTGAACTAAATGAATTAGAGAACAGAAAAACAATTGAAAGAATTAACAAAGCCAAAAGCTGGTTCTTGGAAAAAATTAACCAAATTGATAAACCATTGGCCAGACTGACTAAAGAAATACAGGAAAAGAAACAAATAACCCGAATAAGAAACGAGATGGGCCACATCACAACAGAACCAACTGAAATTAAAAGAATCATATCATATTATTACGAAAAATTGTACTCTAACAAATTTGCAAACCTAGAAGAAATGGATGAATTCCTAGACAAACACTACCGACCTAAAATAATACAGTCAGAAGTTGAACAACTAAATAGACCCATAACAAAAAAAGAGATTGAAATGGTAATCAAAAAACTCCCAACAAATAAAAGCCCTGTCCCGGGTGGCTTCACTGCAGGGTTCTACCAAACTTTCAGAGAAGAGATAACACCACTACTACTAAAGGTATTTCAAAGCATAGAAAATGACGGAATACTGCCTAACTCATTCTATGAAGCCACCATCTCCCTGATACCAAAACCAGGTAAAGACATCACAAAAAAAGAAAATTACAGACCCATATCCCTCATGAACATAGATGCAAAAATCCTCAACAAAATTCTAGCCAATAGAATTCAACAACATACGAAAAAAATAATCCACCATGACCAAGTGGGATTTATACTAGGTATGCCAGGCTGGTTTAATATTAGAAATGCCATTAATGTAATCCACCATATAAATAAAACAAAAGACAAAAACCACATGATCTTACCGATTGATGCAGAAAAGGCATTTGACAAAGTCCAACACCCATTCATGATAAAAACAGTCACCAAAATAGGAATTGAAGGAAAATTCCTCAACATAATAAAGGGCATCTATGTAAAGCCAACAGCCAACATCATTCTAAACGGAGAGAGCATGAAAGCTTTTCCCTTGAGAACGGGAACCAGACAAGGATGCCCTTTATCACCGCTCTTATTCAACATTGTGCTAGAAGTCCTAGCCAGAGCAATTAGGCTAGACAAAGAAATAAAAGGCATCCGGATTGTCAAGGAGGAAGTAAAATTATCTCTATTTGCAGATGACATGATCTTATACACAGAAACTAATAGAAGAGTTTGGCAGTCTCAGGTTATAAGATAAACATACAAAAATCACTTGGATTCCTCTACATCAACAAAAAGAACACCGAAGAGGAAATCACCAAATCAATACCATTCACAGTAGCCCTCAAGAAGATAAAATACTTGGGAATAAATCTTACCAAGGATGTAAAAGACCTATACAAAGAAAACTACAAAGCTCTACTATAAGAAATTAAAAAGGACATACTTAAGTGGAAAAAGATACCTTGCTCATGGATAGGAAGACTTAATAAAGTAAAAATGTCTATACATACAATGCACTTTTGATCCAAATTCCAATGACATTTTTTAATGTGAAGGGGAAACAAATCACCAACTTCATATGGAAGGGAAAGAAGCCTCGGATAAGCAAAGCATTACTGAAAAAGAAGAAGAAAGTGGGAGGCCTCACTCTACCTGATTTCAAAACCTATTATACAGCTACAGTAGTCAAAACAGCCTGGTACTGGTACAACAACAGGCACATAGACCAATGGAACAGAATTGAGAACCCAGATATGAATCCATCCACATATGAGCAGCTGATATTTGACAAAGGACCAGTGTCAGTCAATTGGGGAAATGATAGTCTTTTTAACAAATGGTGCTGGCATAACTGGATATCCATTTGCAAAAGAATGAAACAGGACCCATACCTCACACCATGCACAAAAACTAACTCCAAGTGGATCAAAGACCTAAACATAAAGACTAAAATGATAAAGATCGTGGAAGAAAAAAGAGGGACTACCTTAGGAGCCCTAATACAAGACATAAACAGAATACAAAACATTACCAAAAATGACGAAGAGAAACCAGATAACTGGGAGGTCCTGAAAATCAAACACTTATGTTCATCTAAAGACTTCACCAAAAGAGTAAAAAGACCACCTACATATTGGGAAAGAATTTTCAGCTATGACATTTCCGACCAGCACCTGATCTCTAAAATCTATATGATTCTGTTAAAACTCAACCACAAAAAGACAAACTACCCAATCAAGAAGTGGGCAAAGGATATGAACACGCACTTCACTAAAGAAGATATACAGGCAGCTAACAGATACGTGAGAAAATGTTCTGGATCATTAGCCATCAAAGAAATGCAAATTAAAACTATGATGAGATTCCATCTCACTCGAACAAGGCTGGCATTAATCCAAAAAACACAAAATAATAAATGTTGGAGAGGCTGAGGAGAGATTTGAACTCTTAAACACTGCTGGTGGGAATGTAAAATGGTACAACCACTTTGGAAATCTATCTGGCGTTTTCTTAAAAAGTTAGAATTAGAACTACCATACAACCCAGAAATCCCACTCCTCGGAATATACCCTAGAGAAATAAGAGCCTGCACACAAACAGATATATGCATACTCATGTTTATTGCAGCACTGTTTACAATAGCAAAAAGCTGGAAGCAACCAAGGTGTCCATGAATGAATGAATGGTTAAATAAATTATGGTATATTCACACAATGGAATACTACGCATCGATAAAGAACAGTGATGAATCTGTGAGACATTTCATAACATGGAGGAACCTGTAAGGCATTATGCTGAGTGAAATTAGTCAGAGGCAAAATGACAAATATTGTATAAGACCACTATTATAAGATCTTGAGAAGTAGTATAAACTGAGAAGAACACATACTTTTGTGGTTACAGTGTGGGGAGGGAGGGAGGGTGGGAGAGGGTTCTTTACTGCTTAGTTAGTAGATAAGAACTACTTTAGGTGAAGGGAAGGACAATACTCAATACATGGAAGGTCAGCTCAACTGGACTGGACCAAAAGCAAAGAAGTTTCCAGGATAAACTGAACGCTTTGAAGGTCAGCGGAGCAAGGGCGGGGGTTTGGGGACTATGGTTTAAGGGGACTTCTAAGTCAATTGGCAAAATAATTCTATTATGAAAACATTCTGCATCCCACTTTGAAATGTGGCATCTGGGGTCTTAAATGCTAACAAGCGGCCTTCTAAGATGCATCAATTGGTCTCAACCCACCTGGATCAAAGGAGAATGAAGAACACCAAGGTCACACCATAACTATGAGCCCAAGAGACAGAAAGGGCCACATGAACCAGAGACTTACATCATCCTGAGACCAGAGGAACTAGATGGTTCCCGGCCACAACTGACTGCCCTGACAGGGAACACAACAGAGAACCCCTGAGGGAGCAGGAGAACAGTGGGATGCAGACCCCAAATTCTCATAAAAAGACCAGACTTAATGGTCTGACTGAGACTAGAGGAATCCCTGCGGTCATGGTCCCCAAACCTTCTGTTGGCCCAGGACAGGAACCATTCCTGAAGACAACTCATCAGATGTGGAAGGGACTGGACAATGGGCTGGAGAGAGATGCTGATGAAGAATGAGCTATTTGTATCAGGTGGACCCTTGAGACTGTGTTGGCATCTCCTGTCTGGAGGGGAGATAGGAGGGTAGAGAGGGTTAGAAACTGGCAAAATTGTCACGAAAGGAGAGACTGGAAGGGCTGACTCATTAGGGGAAGAATAAGTGGGAGTATGGAGTAAGGTGTATATAAGCTTATATGTGACAGACTGTCTTGATTTGTAAACCTTCACTTAAAGCTCAATAAAAATTATTAAAAAAAAAAAAAGAACTAATGAGCTTTAAGACAGGCCAATAGAAACTTCCCAATCTGAAATGTCAAGGGAAAGAAAATGAGTGAAAAGAAAAAAAAAACTCAGAAAAACATAATATCCGAGAACTGTGACACCATTTTTAATGGACACAACAATCATGTAATTGGAATCCCTAGAGAAGAAGAAATCAAATGGTATAGAAACAATATTTGAAGTAATAATGATTGAGAATATTCCAAAATTGATGACAGACACCAAGACATAGACTGAGGAAGATCAGAAAACAGTGAACAGAAAAAATACCAAATTAAAAATAAGAAATAAGTAAACTGACCTTAAAAATATGTTTAAACTGAGAGGTGGGACCAAGATGGCGGACTAGGTGGACGCTACTGAGGATCCGTCTTGCAACAAAGACTCGGAAAAACAAGTGAATCGATCACATACATAACAATCTACGAACTCTGAACAACAAACACAGACTTAGAGACAGAAAACGAACAAATACGGGCAGACAGCGACCGTTTTCAGAACCAGGAGCCAGCGTACCAGACAGGTGACCTTTGGAGCCCGATCTGGGGCAGAGCCCAGGGGGGCAGACGGCACAGACAAGGGGCCCAGCCCTACCCCCCGAACCCATCCTGGGAGGAAGTCTAGCTGGTTGGCGCTGGCGGCATAGCGGCGCAGCCGGTGGGAGAAGCACCCGGGAGGCAGTGACTGATCTTGGAGCGGGGAGAGCAGCGTCCCAGCCGGGGAGCCGTCCCGCCGGGAGTTTGGCGGGAAGCGGGCGTGGCGTGAGCAGGAGGATCAGCTATATTTCCCTAAAGCGACCCCGGGGCGGGGCCCACACATTCGTGCGGGGGACGCCCACCCAGGTTGCACGTGCGGCGCGGAGCACGGGAGGGAGAAGTCCCCGGGAGGAAGTGACTGGTCTTGGAGCGGGGAGAGCAGCGTCCCAGGCGGGGAGCCGTCCCGCTGGGATTTTGGCTAAAGCGGGCGGGGTGTGAGCGAGGGGATCAGTTATATTCCCCTGAATTGACCCAGGGGGTGGGCCCACCTAGTCGTGTGGGTGACGCCCACCCAGTTCGCGCGAGCGGTGTGGCGCACTGGAGGGAGAAGTCCCCGGGAGGAAGTGACTGGTCTCAGAGCGGGGAAAGCAGCGTTCCAGCCGGGGAGCCGTCCCGCTGGGATTTTGGCGAAAGCAGGCGGAGCTTGAGCGCAGGGTCCAATTATATCCCCCTGAATAGACCCCGGGGGTGGACCCACCCGTTCGTGCAGGAGACGCCCACCCACTTCGCACGAGCGGTGCGGCACATCGGAGGGAGAAGTCCCTGGGAGGAAGTGACGGGTCTCGGAACGGGGAGAGTAGCGTCCCAGCCGGGGAGCCGTCCCGCCAGGATTTTGGTGGACAGGGGCGGAGCGTGAACGCGGGGGTCAGCTCTATATTCTGTGGTGCTACACTCCTAGCTCTCTGATCCTTCCTCCACCCTCCCCAGGCGGCTCCATTAACATCCGAATACCCTGAGCCAGAGGGAGAATTCAGATAGGGATCTGACTGCATTTTTTTTTAGCTGATTACCTGGAAAATCTAGTTTCCCAGTGATGGCTCGGAGACAGCAGTCCATATCAAACCACATAAAGAAACAGACCATGACAGCTTCTCCAACCCCCCAAACAAAAGAATCAAAATCTTTCCCAAATGAAGATACAATCCTGGAATTATCAGGTACAGAATATAAAAAACTAATTTACAGAATGCTTAAAGATATCACAAATGAAATTAGGATAACTGCAGAAAAAGCCAAGGAACACACCGATAAAACTGTTGAAGAACTCAAAAAGATTATTCAAGAACATAGTGGAAAAATTAATAAGTTGCAAGAATCCATAGAGAGACAGTATGTAGAAATCCAAAAGATTAACAATAAAATTACAGAATTAGACAACTCAATAGAAAGTCAGAGGAGCAGACTCGAGCAATTAGAATGTAGACTTGGACTTCTGGAGGACCAGGGAATCAACACCAGCATAGCTGAAAAAAAATCAGAGAAAAGAATTTAAAAAAATGAAGAAACCCTAAGAATCATGTGGGACTCTATCAAGAAGGATAACTTGCGAGTGATTGGAGTCCCAGAACAGGGAGGGGGGACAGAAAACACAGAGAAAATAGTTGAAGATCTCCTGACACAAAACTTCCTTGACATCATGAAAGACGAAAGGATATCTATCCAAGATGCTCATCGAACCCCATTTAAGATTTATCCAAAAAGAAAAACACCAAGATATATTATCATCAAACTTGCCAAAACCAAAGATAAAGAGAAAATTTTAAAAGCAGCCAGGGAGAAAAGAAAGGTTTCCTTCAAGGGAGAATCAATAAGAATAAGTTCAGACTACTCAGCAGAAACCATGCAGGCAAGAAGGGAATGGGACGACGTATACAGAGCACTGAACGAGAAAAACTGCCAGCCAAGGATCATATATCCAGCAAAACTCTCTCTGAAATATAAAGGCGAAATTAAGATATTTACAGACAAACACAAGTTTAGAGAATTTGCAAAAACTAAACCAAGACTGCGAGAAATGCTAAAGGAGATTGTTTGGCCTGATGACCAATAATATCAGGTACCAGCACAATACAAGGCCACAAAACAGAACGTCCTGATATCAACGCAACTCAAATAGGGAAAGCACAAAAACAAACAAATTAAGACTAATTCTAAAAAATAAATAAATAAACAAAATAATACACGTAACAGGAAATCATGGAAATCAATAGATAAACGATCACAATAATCAAAAAGAGGGACTAAATATAGGAGGCATTGAACTGCCAGATGGAGAGTGATACAAGGCAATATAGAACAATACAAGTTAGGTTTTTACTTAGAGAAATAGGGGTAAATAATAAGGTAACCACAAAAAGGAATATCAATTTCATAACTCAAGAAAAAAGCCAAGAAAAACGTAACGACTCAACAAACATAAAGTTAAACATTATGAAAATGAGGATCTCACAAGCTACTGAGAAAAACGTCTCAGCACAAAAAAGCATGTGGAAAAATGAAATGGCCAACAACACACATGAAAAGGCATGAAAATGACAGCACTAAAAACTTACTTATCTATAATTACGCAGAATGTAAATGGACTAAATGCACCAATAAAGAGACAGAGAGTCACGGACTGGATAAAGAAACATGATCCATCTATATGCTGCCTACAAGAGACACACCTTAGACTTAGAGACACAAACAAACTAAAACTCAAAAGATGGAAAAAAATATATCAAGCAAATAATAAGCAAAAAAGAAGAGGAGTAGGAATATTAATTTCTGACAAAATAGACTTTAGACTTAAATCCGCCACAAAGGATAAAGAAGGACACTATATAATGATAAAAGGGACAATTGATCAGGAAGACATAACCATATTAAATATTTATGCACCCAATGACAGGGCTGCAAGATACATAAAACAAATTTTAACAGAATTGAAAAGTGAGATAGACACCTCCACATTTATAGTAGGAGACTTCAACACACCACTTTCGGAGAAGGACAGGACATCCAGTAAGACGCTCAATAGAGACACGGAAGACCTAATTACAACAATCAACCAACTTGACCTCATTGACTTATACAGAACTCTCCACCCAACTGCTGCAAAATATACTTTTTTTTCTAGTGCACATGGAACATTCTCTAGAATAGACCACATATTAGGTCATAAAACAAATCTTTGCAGAATCCAAAACATCAAAATATTACAAAGCATCTTCTCAGACCACAAGGCAATGAAGCTAGAAATCAATAACAGAAAAACGAGGGAAAAGAAATCAAATACTTGGAAAATGAACAATACCCTCCTGAAAAAAGACTGGGTTATAGAAGACATCAAGGAGGGAATAAGGAAATTCTTAGAAAGCAACGAGAATGAAAATACTTCCTATCAAAACCTCTGGGACACAGCAAAAGCAGTGCTCAGAGGCCAATTTATATCGATAAATGCACACATACAAAAAGAAGAAAGAGCCAAAATCAGAGAACTGTCCCTACAACCTGAACAAATAGAAAATGAGCAACAAAAGAATCCATCAGGCACCAGAAGAAAACAAATAATAAAAATTAGAGCTGAACTAAATGAATTAGAGAACAGAAAAACAATTGAAAGAATTAACAAAGCCAAAAGCTGGTTCTTTGAAAAAATTAACAAAATTGATAAACCATTGGCTAGACTGACTAAAGAAAAACAGGAAAGGAAACAAATCACCCGAATAAGAAACGAGAAGGACCACATCACAACAGAACCAAATGAACTTAAAAGAATCGTTTCAGATTACTATGTAAAATTGTACTCTAACAAATTTGAAAACCTAGAAGAAATGGATAAATTCTTGGAAAAATACTACCTACCTAAACTAACACATTCAAAAGTAGAACAACTAAATAGACCCATAACAAAAAAAGAGATTGAAACGGTAATCAAAAAACTTCCAACAAAAAAAAGTCCTGGCCCAGATGGCTTCACTGCAGAGTTCTACCAAACCTTCAGAGAAGACTTAACACCATTACTACTGAAGGTATTTCAAAGCATAGAAAAAGACGGAATACTACCCAACTCATTCTATGAAGCTACCATCTCCCTGATACCAAAACCAGGTAAAGACATTACAAAAAAGAAAATTTTAGACCTATATCCCTCATGAACATAGATGCAAAAATCCTCAACAAAATTCTAGCCAATAGAATCCAACAACACATCAAAAAAATAATACACCCTGATCAAGTGGGATTTATACCAGGTATGCAAGGCTGGTTTAATATCAGAAAAGCCATTAATGTAATCCATCACATAAATAAAACAAAAGATAAAAACCACATGATCTTATCAATAGATGCAGAAAAGGCATTTGACAAAGTTCGATACCCATTTATGATAAAAACTCTTACCAAAATAGGAATTGAAGGAAAATTCCTCAACATAATAAAGGGCATCTATGCAAAGCCAACAGCCAATATCACTCTAAATGGAGAGAACCTGAAAGCATTTCCCTTGAGAACGGGAACCAGACAAGGATGCCCTTTATCACCGCTCTTATTCAACATCGTACTTAAAGTCCTAGCCAGGGCAATTAGGCTAGACAAAGAAATAAAGGGTATCCAGATTGGCAAGGAGGAAGTAAAGCTATCACTATTTGCAGATGACATGATCGTATACATGGAAAACCCTAAGGAATCCTCCAGAAAACTACTGAAACTAATAGAAGAGTTTGGCAGAGTCTCAGGTCATAAAATAAACATACAAAAATCGCTTGGATTCCTCTACATCAACAAAAAGAACACCGAAGAGGAAATAACCAAATCAATACCATTCGCAGTAGCCCCCAAGAAGATAAAATACTTAGGAATAAATCTTACCAAGGATGTAAAAGACCTATACAAAGAAAACTATAAAACTCTGCTACAAGAAATTCAAAAGGACATACTTAAGTGGAAAAACATACCCTGCTCATGGATAGGAAGACTTAACATAGTAAAATTGTCTATTCTACCAAAAGCCATCTATACATAAAGCGCACTTCCAATCCAAATACCAATGTCATATTTTAAGGGGATAGAGAAACAAATCACTAATTTCATATGGAAGGGAAAGAACCCCCGGATACTCAAAGCATTACTGAAAAAGAAGAAGAAAGCGGGAGGCCTCACTCTGCCTGATTTCATAACCTATTATACAGCTACAGTAGTCAAAACAGCCTGGTACTGGTACAACAACAGGCACATAGACCAATGGAACAGAATTGAGAACCCAGATATAAATCCATCCACATATGAGCAGCTGATATTTGACAAAGGACCAGTGTCAGTTAATTGGGGAAATGATAGTCTTTTTAACAAATGGTGCTGGCATAACTGGATATCCATTTGCAAAAGAATGAAACAGGACCCATACCTCACACCATGCACAAAAACTAACTCCAAGTGGATCAAAGACCTAAACATAAAGACTAAAACGATAAAGATCATGGAAGAAAAAATAGGGACAACCCTAGGAGCCCTAATACAAGGCATAAACAGAATACAAAACATTACCAAAAATGATGAAGAGAAACCCGATAACTGGGAGCTCCTAAAAATCAAACACCTATGCTCATCTAAAGACTTCACCAAAAGAGTAAAAAGACCACCTACAGACTGGGAAAGAATATTCAGCTATGACATCTCCGACCAGCGCCTGATCTCTAAAATCTACATGATTCTGTTAAAACTCAACCACAAAAAGACAAACAAGCCAATCAAGAAGTGGGCAAAGGATATGAACACACATTTCACTAAAGAAGATATTCAGGCAGCCAACAGATACATGAGAAAATGCTCCTGATCATTAGCCATTAGAGAAATGCAAATTAAAACTTCGATGAGATTCCATCTCACACCAACAAGGCTGGCATTAATCCAAAAAACACAAAATAATAAATGTTGGAGAGGCTGAGGAGAGATTGGAACTCTTATACACTGCTGGTGGGATTGTAAAATGGTACAACCACTTTGGAAATCCATCTGGCGTTATCTTAAACAGTTAGAAATAGAACTACCATACAACCCAGAAATCCCAGTCCTCGGAATATACCCTAGAGAAATAAGAGCCTTCACACAAACAGATATATGCACACCCATGTTTATTGCAGCTCTGTTTACAATAGCAAAAAGCTGGAAGCAACCAAGATGTCCATCAACGGATGAATGGGTAAATAAATTGTGGTATATTCACACAATGGAATACTACGCATCGATAAAGAACAGTGACGAATCTCTGAAACATTTCATAACATGGAGGAATCTGGAAGGCATTATGCTGAGCGAAATTAGTCAGAGGCAAAATGACAAATATTGTATAAGACCACTATTATAAGATCTTGAGAAATAGAAAAAACTGAGAAGAACACATACTTTTGTGGTTACAAAGGGGGGAGGGAGGGAGGGAGGGAGAGGACTTTTTATTGATCAATCAGTAGATAAGAACTGCTTTGGGTGAAGGGAAAGACAACACTCAATACAAGGAAGGTCAGCCTAATTGGACTGGACTAAAAGCAAAGAGGTTTCCGGGATAAAATGAATGCTTCAAAGGTCAGCGGAGCAGGGGCTGGGGTCTGGGGAACTTGGTTTGAGGGGACTTCTAAGTCAATGGGCAAAATAATTCTATTATGAAAACATTCTGCATCCCACTTTGAATTGTGGCGCCTGGGGTCCTAAATCCCAACAAGCGGCCATCTAAGATACATCAATTGGTCTCAACCCACCTGGAGCAAAGGCAAAGGAAGAACACCAAGGTCACACGACAACTAAGAACCCAAGAGACAGAAAGGGCCACATGAACCAGAGACCTACATTATCCTGAGACCAGAAGAACTAGTTGGTGCCCGGCCACAATCGATGTCTGCCCTGTCAGGGAGCACAACAGACAACTGCTGAGGGAGCAGGAGACCAATGGGATACAGACCCCAAATTCTCATGAAAAGACCATACCTAATGGTATGACTGCGACTAGAGGAATCCCAGAGACAATGCTCCCCAGAACTTCTGACGGCACAGGACAGGAACCATCCCCGAAGACAAATCATCAGGCATGAAAAGGACTGGTCAGTGCGAGGGAGAGAGATGCTGATGAAGAGTGAGCTAATTAAATCAGGTGGACACTGGAGAGTGTGTTGGCAACTCTTGACTGGAGGGGGGATGGGAAGATAGAGAGAGAGGGAAGATGGCAAAATTGGCACGAAACGAGAGACTGAAAGGGCTGACTCAATAGGGGGAGAGCAAGTGGGAGAAGGGAGTAAGATGTATGTAAACCTACATGTGACAGACTGATTGGAATGGTAAATGTTCACTTGAAGCTTAATAAAAATTAATTAAAAAAATTATATGAAAGTATATATTTACAGTTGGAAGAGCAGTAATAAATGCCCAGGTACCCATTGCTTAGGCTGAGAAATGGAATGTTGCCATACCCCAGGAGCCCCTATGTACTGTCCATATTGACATTTCTCCTCCTTGCCCCTAGAGGCAACTATCTTGAGTTTTATGGTAATCATCACCTTGCTTTGTTTTATAGTTTTTACCATCTATGTATGTATCCTTAAATGATATCATTGTTTAGCATTTCCTGGGTATAAAACCAAAAAACCTGTTGCCATTGAGTTGATTCCAACTCACAATGACTCCACAGGACAGATTAGAACTGCCTCATAGGGTTTCCAAGGAGTGGCTGGTGGATTTGAACTGCTGACCTTTTGGTTAGCAGCTGAGCTCTTAACCACTGTGCCACCTGGGCTCCTTCCTGGGTATAAAAAAATATATAGCTTTAATTAAATGGAATTATACTGTATATGACTTTCTTCTTTTGTTCATTATTTTTTTTTTTAAATCATCCATGTTGGTATGTGGACCTGTAGCTCATTTCCATGACATGAATATACCACAACTGAATTACCTGTTAAAATAATAATAATAATATGTTTAAACTGCCGAAATTCAATGACAAAGAAAAAATCTCAGAAGAACATTCAGTCAAAAAAAAGTCCTATTTATAAAAGAATATTTATAGAAGTATAGTATATGCCTCATCAGAAACTATGCAAGCATGAGAAGATTAGAGTGAAATTTTTAAAGTGTTAAAGGAATAAAGAAAGTAAAAGAATTAGAGAAGGAAGAAATAAAGGTAAAGTAAAATATTTTCATTTTCTTTGCTTCATTTATCTCCCCAAGGGGTTCTAAGGACACTGTTTTTAGTGATTATAATACATGGAAAATGTAAATGAATAGATATGACAAGAGAAGGGAGGGAAGAATTGAGAATATTCTTGTTATAAAACAAATATTCAAAGAATTAAAAAAATTTGTACTAAATAAAAACGAAAATAAAACTTATCAAAATTTGTGAGATGTAGCAAGATGAGGGCTTTGAGAGAATTTTATAGCATTGAAGCATGTATTAGAAAAAAAGATGACTTTTATAAGTTTTGTAAAATTCTCAGACATTATTTCTTCGAATACTGCTTTTTTTCCTATTATTTCTCTCATCTCCTCCTGGAATTTCATTGTTTTTTGAGAAGCATTTTTATGTTTTTTTACCCCTTTGTATGCTCCCATTTGGATATTTTCTTTTGGCTCATATTCCAGTTCACTAATCTTCATTTCCTTTTGATTTAAGATAATAGTATTTTAATAACAAAACCAATATCTAGATCCCATATCTACCAAATTCCAGTATTATTTTCTCCTTCATTTTCTGTCATTTGGTTTTGTGTATTGGTCTGCCTGGCTATTTTTGATTCAATGTCAACTATTTCCTGTGAAAAAACTGAGAAGATTCTAAACAAGCTTGTCTTTTTCCAGAGAAGCTTATCCTCTTCTTTGCTCTCATGAAGTTCTAGTTTCTCCAGAATTAAGGTATCTGAAGTCCTTCTTAACTATATAGGTCTTTGATGTATTCAAACATTTTATTTTTCTTTATTTTTTCCCCTAGGTGTTTTCTACTTTACTATTTGTTTTTAGTGAGACATTAATCTTCCACAAGCAAGTGCATAATAGTGAAAAGCAGAAGATTCTTAATTTTTTAAAACAATATTTCAACCTCCTAGATTGGTAGACAGTCAATAACGTGAGAATGTATAATCGAAATTTACTTTCTATTGTTGGTGACAGTACATAAATTAGTAAGAACATTTTCTAGTCTATTTTGATGAATGTATTTGAAATTCAGAATTATACATTGGTCTTATTCAATAATTACTTTTTTCAGAAACCTATTCTTTATACTTAAAGAGTACTTACACACCAGTATACGTATACAGGTAAAGGATCTTGATTGCAGCATTTGTACAGCATAAATGTCGCTATTAGTCTAAATATTTATTGATAAGAGGCCGTATAAATAATTATTATATAATCACACAATAGATTATTAGAAAAGCAGGAAATATATTTAATTTACAATATTAAGTATGAAATCATATAGTTGGCTTGTTTTCACAGTATTCAACTTACAGAACACACAAAAGACATACATTTAATTGGGTAGAATAAAGCTAGGTTATTTTGATGCATAGTTATAAAGACCTAAAAATCAAGCTTCTTTAAACCAGCAACTTCACTTAGAAGTTTGTATTAAATACTACAGATATAAAGACGTGAATTTTATTTAGTGTAGAAGGAGGTTTTGATACTGTTGATGTCAAATTAAATAAAACTTTAGTTTTTTTTTTCCCTCTACCATGCTCTCTACCTTAATTTCAACTGCTCTTTCAACTCTTTAGATAATCAGAGTATTAATTTAGTCTCTTTAGAGTAAATCACTTTCATGAGTTAGATGATATCAGATGAAGTCACATCCACGGAAAATATATATGAAAAGGAAGGGATGATTTTATTATAATTCACCATGAAGGTTTAATTGTTGAGAGTTCCTTCTTATACTTTTTTATTATACTTACCCGGACTTTGATATTACTTTATTTTGCTCTTTCTCTTCCAAATAAACTGAAAATGAGGTAGAAGAAAAATAATATAGATTAAAACAATTGATTTAACAATAGAAAAAAAATTAGACAGGAATTGGAGGAAGCATTTCATAGAGGTATGTTCCCTAGTTGTTAGTAACTCATTTGTTGAATGTTTCACTTGGTGATAAATATAATCACAAATCTTCAGTTTCAGTGAAATAAAGATCTATGCATATTCTTTGCTACAAAAATCTGAAACAAAAATATATAGTTAGCATTTAAAGGTTCCTCCAAAATGACTTTAACTTCTTCTTTAAAATGTATGCTCAATAATCCATTAATACTAGATACTCAGATTTCCCTGCTCTCTCTGTACCTTCAGTGGTGGAGCAAGCAAATCATTAATTCTAAAAAGTTAAACAAATTAAGGAAACAATGTTTTAAAATGAAGCCCCAAGTCAGATATCCTATTTTCAGCTCCTCTTTTCTGTTATTAATTGTAAAATATGAGCACTTTCTTCTGAGGCCATAGAAGTCAAGGCTAGCTGAAGGGAGACGCTTCCAACAGTGATGATGAACCATTCAGATGTCTCTCTGCTCAGCATGAAGCTTCTTCAAGCTGCAAAAGTAATATGAATCAACCACGGAATTTTCCAAACAAGCTAATACAGCTACTCCTCTTGTAGTAGATCATTACATCTCTGTGCCATTAAATTTTGAATATAAGTAACTTTATAAAATAGGTGATGATTTAAATAGTAAATATAAAAATCAAATATCACAATAACAATAAAAATGACAAAAAATGGGCTCACCTATCTTACAATTTGCTGTTTTCTTTAAGCTTAAAAGATAATTTAATATATCACTAACAAGGAGATATTTGTGTAAAGGCTTTTGTGTTTCTGGGATACACACGTACCGCAATGTATTTTACACAAATAACGCACACCTTCTATGTTTATTTGCCATCTGCCCCCTCCCCCATGAGGTAGTTTTGTAAGTGCTTCTATGCCAGTTATTTTTTTACATGTTGCTGTAAAAAAACTAGCATAGAACACTTATTAAAATGTATTTTTTAAAAGGATTAGAAGCATATGTGTTGCTTTAATTATGCATATTAAGCAATTTGTGGTTCATTATTTTACTCACACATATTGAATTCAGACAGTTTTCACTTTGGACAAATCAATACCGATTTAAAATCCAAAATTGAGGACTTTGGGAATTTCTTTCAATGTGTATGCACTTATTTTTCCTTCTAATGTGTTTTCTTTCATGCTGAAACGTTCATATTGATTTCAATGAAATTAACTTAGAAAAAAATGTTGCGTGTTGTCTTAGGCTGGGTTCTCTAGAGAAGCAAAACCAGTAAAGCATATAAATATATATATAGAAAGAGATTTATTTCAAGGAAATGACTCATGCGGTTGCAGAGGCTGAAATGTCCTAAATCTGTAGGTCAGGATAGAGGCTTCTCCTGGTGAACCCAAGATAGGCAGGTCACAGAGCAGGGCTCTTGCTCACAGGCTGCAAAGATTGGTGAATCTCAAGATTGGCAGGCAAGGCTACAGCTAAGTTGATAGCTCAAGTCCCAAGAACTGGAGGTCAGAAGAACAGGAGCCAGCTGCAGGATACAGCACGAGCAAAATCCCCAAAGTTTGCCAGAATGTCCACCTATGTTTGATGCAGCCCACACACCCAAGGAAACTAACTCCTTTTTGACTGATTGGCTACTCACAGTAGATCCTATCATGGGGGTGATCACATATTAAATCTCAACCGGGAATTATCACATTATACAACTGCTAAAATACTGAGAATCGTGGCCCAGCCAAGTTGACACAATCTTAACCATCATAAATGCCAATAAATTACATTTTTGGAAAAAAGTTAAGCTATATGATTATACCAAACTATATTTTGGTATAATCATAATGGAAACCCTAGTGGAGTAGTGGTTAAGTGCTACAGCTGCTAACCAAGAGGTCAGCAGTTCTAATCCACCAGGCGCTCCTTGGAAACTCTATGGGACAGTTCTACTCTGTCCTATAGGGTCACTATGAGTCGGAATCGACTTGATGGCAGTGGGTTTGGGATATGATTATAAATCTTATCTGCAATAGTTTGGTATCTGTAAGTTATATTGTTTTTTATTGGTGTACTATGATAGCTTTTTTCCATAAAATAATGTAGATATTTTTACATAGGAAATTTTCACCAACACTGAATTTAAGCTATAAATTGTTCTTATATTTAAAGTGTTAGAATGGATCCATACATAAGTGGGCACATAATTTGACATTCTATTCTTTAGGCCACAGAATGTTGAGTTTCTTTAAAAAAAAAAAAAGTAAACCAACAATCAAAAGTAATGGCATTCTTTTATGCCTTAAACTTTTTTAATGCAAGTTGATAAACTGTATATTTTAAATTAAGAGTAACCCACAATGATGGTGTAATATCAAAAGGATAAAAGAGCCAACTGAAACAGCTCCCAACAGCTAAAAACTGGAACAATCTGAGCAATGGAACACAGTGTTGGGTGATAACCCAAATCATAAAATTAATAGCCAGGTGCCCATATTGATATAAATAAATAATTGCATAAATAAATAAATGATGTATGTGTTAGTTTCAATTTCCTGGGTCTGTGGTAACAATATACCATAAACTGGATGTCTTTAAACTACAGAAATTCCCTCACAGTTCTTGATACTTGATGTCCAAACTCTCTAGACACCATGTGACAGAGAACTGTTCCTTAGGATTTTCTAGCTTGTAATGTTTCTCCTTGGAGCCACTGGGTGGGTTTGAACTGCTGACCTTTTGGATAACAACCAAATGCTTAAATGTTGTGCCAACAGGGCTCCTTAGGGCAGGGCTGACTCCTGAAGACTCTGAGGCAGATTCTGCTCCATGATTCTCTCCTAGCTTCTGGTGGTTGTCAGTGATAATTAGTGTCCCTTGGCTTATAGACACATCACTCCAACCTTTCCACTTGTTTTCAGAAGAAGTTCTCACTGTGTGATTGTGATGGTTAACACTATGTTTCAATGTGGTTAGGCTATGATTCTCAGTGGTTTAGAAGACATCTTCCACTTGGTGATCTGATATGAGCAGCCAATCAGTTGGAAGAGTTCCCTGGGGGTGTGGCCTACATTCATGATATAAATGGATGTTCTGGAAAAACTCTCTTTCCATTCTGCACTTTTTCTTGTCACTTGACCTCTGGTCTTGGGATGCGAGAAGCCTGCCACCTGACCTGCTGATTTTGGATAAGTCAGCCCCTGCAACCAAATGAACCAGTAGGAACATTCAACCTGCTGCATTGTCCATGGATTTGAGACTTGCCAGCCTCCACAATTGCAAGCTGTTTCCTCACAATTGCATGAGTCATTTACTTGAAGTAAATTTCTATATATATATCTATATACGTTTCGCTGGTTTTGCTCCTCTACAGAACCCATGCTAAGACAGTGTTTTTGTCACAATTCCTCTCTTCTTATAAGTACATCAGTCATTGGTTTAGGGCTTACTCTAATTGAGCATGATCTTATCTTATCTTGATTACACCTGCAAAGACCATATTTCCAAATAAGGACATATTTCCAGGTACTGGGCAGACATGGATTTTTTTTTTTTTTGGGAGGGGGCATTATTCATCCCAATGCAGGGGAGAATACACAAAACTCCTGTGCAGAAGAATTCTAAACAATTTATGGGAATTAAAAAACAATCCACTGCCATCAGGTCAGTTCTGACTCATGTAGAACTGCTCCATAGGGTTTTCTTGGCTGTAATCTTTACAGGAACATATTGCCAGGACTTTCTTCTGCAGAGCTACTGAGTGGATTCAAACTGCCAAAGTTTAGGTTAGTAGTCAAGCACGAATTTTTTGCATCATCCAGGGACCTAATTTGTATAGATATGCCACCCTTAATGAGGTGGAGCATATTCCCACTCCTTAATTGTAGCCTACGCATAGTGAGTTCCTTCCAAAGAATAGAGTATTGAAAGAAGAAAAAAGAGTAAATTATAATGTAGAACGCTGACAAATACTACCTCAGCCAGGTGACAAAGTTTGACATCAGTGGTGATTGGTCATGTTGATTGAATGTACATATCCTTGGTACAATGTGAAAAGAATGGCTCTTTATAGCTGTGGTCATCTTTCCAAAACCTCTTAACCCTAGTCTAATCATGAGAGAAACATCAGACAAATTCCAGTGGAGAGACATTTTACAACATTCCTGACCAGTACTCTTCAAAACTGCCAAGGTGGTCAAAAACAAGGAAAGTCTGAGAAACTGCCACAGCAAACAAAAGCCTAAAATATACTACTTCTACCTGTAATGTAATATTAATTAAAAAATGAGGAAACCTGAATCAAATAGAAATTTAGCTAATAATGTGCCATTTCAGGGGGTAACATATGATCAAGAACCAATGGTACTGAAGGAAGACGGTCAAGCTGCACTGAAAACATTGGAGAAAAAAAGGCTCCAGGAATTGACTGAATACCAACTGAGATGTTTCAAAAAACGGAAACAACACTGGAAGTGCTCACTTGTCTAAGTCAAGAAATTTGGAAGACAACTACCTGGAAAACTGACTGGAAGAGATCCATATATATATGTTTATTCCCAAGAAAAGTGATCCAAGAGAATTGAGGAAATTATCAAACAATATCATTAATAACACATGCAAGTAAAGTTCTGCTGAAGATTATTCAAAAGCAGTTGCAGCAGTACATCAACAGAGAACTGCCATACATTCAAATTAGATTCAGAAGAGCATGCAGAACCAGGAATATCATTGCTGATGTGAGATGGATCTTGGTTGAAAGATGTGTACCTGTGTTTTAATGACTATGCAAAGGCATTCAACTGTGTGGATCATAACAAAATATGAATACCATTGCAAAGAATGGGAATTTCAGAATACTTAATTGTGCTCATGAGGAACCTACACATAGATCAAGAGGCAGTCATTTGAACAGAACAAGGGGATATTGAGTGGTTTGAAATTGGAAAAGGTGTGAGTCAGGGTTGTATCCTTTCACCATACTTATTTAATCTGTATGCTGAACAAATAATCTGAGAAGCTGGACTATATGAAGAAGAACTGGACATCAGGATAGGAGGAAGACTCATTAAAAACCTGCAATATGCGGATGACAGTACCTTGCTTGCTGAAAGTGAAGTGGACTTGAAGCACTTACTGATGAAGAACAAAGGCCACAGCCTTCAGTATGGATTACACCTCAATATAAAGAAAACAAAAATCCTTACACTGGGCAATAAGCAACATCATAATAAATGGAGAAAATATTGAAGTTGTCAAGGATTTCATTTTACTTAGATTTGCAATCAACACCCACGGAAGCAGCAGTCAAGAAATCAAAGGATGCATTGCATTGGACAAATCTGTTGCAAAAGACCTCTCTAAAGTTTTAAAACACAAAGATGTCATTTTAAGGACTAAAGTGTGCCTAACCCAAGCCATGGTGTTTTCAATCACTTCATATGCATGCAAAAGCTGGGCAGTGAATAAGGAATACTGAAGAATTGATGCCTTTGAATTACGGTGTTGGCAAAAAAATATTGAATATATATCATTGACTAACAAAAGAAAGAACAAATCTGTCTTGAAAGAAGTACAGCCAGAATACTCCCTAGAAGTGAGGATGGTGAGACTTCATCTCACATACTTTGGACATGTTATCAGAAGGGACCAGTCCCTGGAGAAGGAAATCATGCTTAGTGAAAGTAGAGGGTCATTGAAAAAGAGGAAGACCCTCAACAAGATGGATTTACACAATGGCTGCAACAATTGGCTCAAGCATAACAACGATTGTGAGGATGGTATAGTACCAGGCAATGTTTCATTCTGTTGTACACAGGGTCACTATGAGTCAGGATCGACTTGAAGGCACCCATCAACAACACTGGCTCCTTAATTGTGGCAAATGTACCATAAAAGTTTAAGTTGTTAGCAACAGGAGAAACTTTGTGTTGGCTAAATGGGAAATTTCTGTACACAGTTTTCCTCTACATCTTAAACTATTCTACAACTAAAAAAAAATTTTATTAAAAAAGCAAGGCTGAGAGAATAACATTATTTTACTTTTTGAGAAACAGTCAGGATACTTTTTATTGAAGTCAGTATCATTTTGGAAGTTTGCAGATCTATCATGATAGATACGCATATACTGTTGTTTTTATTTCAGTGAAATGGACACCTTAAAATGAGATTTATGAGTCAAAGGTAATATGAATTTATATTTTCAAGAATTTTAGCAGACTACTTTAGACAACATAACAGTTATTCACACACTGATGAGCAAAGTAGAAGAGACACAAAGCTTTTCTTTTCTACTATAGTTTTGTTCTATTGTCTTCTTCCCCACTCCACCCCAGAAAAAAAAACAAAAAAGAAAACCAGCTGCCTTCCAGTCGAATCCGACTCATAGCAACCCTGTGTACAGCAGAATGAAACACTGCCTGGTCCTGTACTATCCTCACAATCATTGTTATGTATGAGCCTACCCCAGATAGGACAGTGAAAAATGATAATTTACTCTTATTTCAATGTGTGTTTAAAAATTTTTTTTGTGTGTGTGTGTATTACTGGTAAGGGTAGTGTCTTTACTTCCTTTATAGGCCGTTTGGATTTCCTATTTTTTGATTGCCACTTAATATCCTTTATTTCTTTTTTTAATATTTTATCCTTTCCTCCTTTCTTCCCTCCGCCTTGCCCTTCCTTCTTTCCTACTTTTCTTACTTCTTTCTTGCTTTCTGCTTTATTCTTATCAACACACCAAAGTTTTTATATGTATTATAATTGGTAAACCCTTTGTCTACAAATTACTCTGTGAATGTATTCAACTGATCTAAATATGCCCAATGATTTTAAGTGCAGTATATTTTGTAAAACTGTAGAATTTAATATTTATACCTACCAACATGTCAACATTCTTGTGAATTATAGATTTCCTTTCTTCCTTAAAAATATTTTGTACACTTGGAAGTATAACAAATACTGTTTTTATTTTTCTCATGTTATACCTAGAATTTACTTTTACATATGCTCTGAAGTACGAATCTAAACTTGTGCTCGTTCCAGCAGCATTGCCTTATATGAATTTATCATGTAATCACTGGGCAAGTTTCTACATTCTATCTTTTTACAATGAGAAGAAAATATATTTTAGTCTCTACTAGAATGAAATGTTTTTATTTTTCTTTAGAAAAATTAGAAGTGAGATCTGCATATTGATTCTTAAATATTTGCTTTTATATAGGCCATTTTAACTTAAAAATGAGATTTTCAGTAGTATTACTCTCTATATGTATATATACGTTTATATATACATATATTTGTATACATACATTGATTAAGGTAGAATCTCTGTTGTCTTAATGAAGTTATCTCTAAAATGGGATAATAATACCACTTACGTCATAGGGTTCTTCTGAGGATTAGATAAAACACTACATAAAAGTGCTTAGAACTTGAGTCTTAAGTACTAAAAAATATATGATAGAAATTTTGGCTTCCTTCATTTTGTTGGTGACTATTTGTATATTTTTTATTCACTTCATCATTCCATGCTTATTTCTGTGTATATTTATAAAAAGGAGATTCAATTTTATTTCTCCATGTTATCAAAAAGGCTGCTTTCATTGTTTTGCAATCAGTTTGTAAATTTTTTTTTAAACTATATGTTCAAAACCATAATATTTTATCTGCAGTCTGATTTGGTCAGTTTCCATGGTTTTTCTGCAAATTCTTACACATTTTCTTTGGGTCCAAAAATGTGGCTAATATTTTGTTTTGCAATGTTTCCTTACATTTAACTAAAATATACATTCTTTTTTTGTAGGGTAAAGAATTTTCTACTGTAGACGAAAAACATTACACGTATCTCTCCCAGTCAGAAGTAGTAGAGGGAAGACTTATAAAAAGCAACGTTTCAATTTCCAAATACTTATATGAAAGGCTATTTACAAACAATAAAACGTTATCTGACACAGAATAGACAGTGCAAAATGTTTTAAATCTTCTTCTTCTGTTGCTTAGAGCGCTGTTCTGTGTTTTATATAAAGCTTTCTTCTTCCTAATGTGAGATACAAAATAGAATTCTGTGCTGTTGGGAATACTGTGTAAGGAAAACTAATTAAACTAGCAAAACACTTAGCTATTAAAGGCTTGATATGTGTGCAAAGATATTGTAAAACATACCTTATGAGAACACTGATATGCTTTTACCTTCGCCATGAACATTTAATACAAGCTGATTTTACTTTACAAGGGGTGTGTGTGTGAGTGTACGTGTGTGTGTGACATTGACTCTTTTGCAAAAGAAAGTATTTCGCACATTCACTGTGTTAATTGCAGGGCTATGATAAGAAGCCAGTGTTACAAAGTCGCGGCAATTAAGTTGACTGGATAAGCTCCCAGTTAAGAGGCATAAGAATAAAACAGCACATTGCAAACCATTTTGAAACAGTCACATTAAGTACAACATTTCAAATGAAAAGGAACCTATGTCTGTGTGAATTTATTTAAAGCAGTATCTTTTTCCTCATTAAAAAAAAATGTAGTAGTTAAGTGTAATATCTGTGAATATTGTAGGGCTGAGGAATCAAATCTCTCACAATTTTTTTCTCTAAAACATCAGGTGTTAGACAAGATGCAGGGTACTAGACAAGGCACCTGACTAATCAGCTTGTGTCATTTCTGTTTTTATTTTAAACTATACATCAAATAATTAAAAGATTCATAGACCAAAAGAAAAAAAAAAATCTCCTGGAAAGAGTTGTCCTCAAGATAGCTCCATAATTGTAAATATTTAGAGGCTACAGCTGAGTGACCCGGAAAAAAAATCTCATTCTAGATTCTTAGCCAGCAAGTCTCATATTCTTCATGCGGAGAGGCATGTGAAGGAGATGCTGGCCCAGTATGGAACCTGTCACAGCAACTCCATTACTCTGGGCTAGATTTTTATTATCTTCATTCCTTGGTGGGCTCCAGGTTGAAAGTAAATCATGAAAAGGGCTGAATGAATTGGTAAGAAAACAGATTTTCTAGCAGTATTTATTGCCATTCCTGTACTATGGAAATAGTATGTGCAGAACAGCAGATTGAATGGTTCTGCAGGGGTTAGAAGACACAGGTAAGTGATCTGTAATAAATTTTGTAGATATTTGTTTCTATAGATTCGGGACTGTGAGACTCATTTAATTACTTCCATAACATTTTTGTTTTAGGGAAATTGATCTTTTTTTTTTTTTCTTTCAGGAAAATGCAAAGTAAGTAAGCAAGCATTAAGTTCTCACAGAATACATAACTTTTCAGAATTTTAGATAGCTGAATGTTGCTAGGTCCACAGATTACTGCTGGGCCATTATTAAGGCACTGTTATCTCCATCCAAAGCATTTCTGAATTTTATTCCATACAGAAACATTTTCTACTTTTTGTCTTTGTTTCTTTTTGCCTTTTTGCTTCCTATTTTAAACCATATACACTAATTGACATGAGACAAGCCCCCCCCCCCTTTTTTTGTGATACGCAAGCACTGTCAGAAGCAATCCTGGGAAATCGTGCAAAGGTTTAACACAAGATCAAAGAAAAGAGAGAGGTAGATGCTAATCTTAATTATTATTTTTCAGGCAAGCTTGAAACTCAAAGATAAAGAACAACAAATGAAGGATGACTCCATGGTGTCCTTTTATATATAAAGACCAGCAATAAATCTTAGATCATGGCACCTACTTTATAACATTATGGAAACAATGTGCTACTTCAAAGGTTGAGTGCCCATCACACAGGTTTGTGCACGAACTAAATTCAATGCTTAAAACCGAGCTTGAAGGTACAACTTTAAATCTTGGTTCTGTGAGTGTACATGCTATCTAACAAATGTTACAGGTATTAATTTTATTACTAAGAAAAGGTAATCAATTCACCCAGTCCATAAACCTACTGAGCACTGCATTAGATTTCTATGGCTGTTGTATTAAATCACCACAAATCTAGTGGATGAAATCAATGCTAATTTATTTATTATCCCACGATTCTGGAGGTCAGATATACAAAATGGGTCTACTGGGCTAAAGACAAGCTATTGGCAGGCTGGTTTCTTCTGGAGGCTCTGAGGAGAGACTTTTTTGGCTTGTCATTTTTGGCTTCTAAAAACTGCCTTTAGCCCTTGCCTCATGGCTCCTTCCTTGCATCACTCCAACCTCTGCTTCCATCGTCCCATCTCCTAGTGCTGACTCAGATCCTTCTGCCTTCCCTTATAGGGATCCTAGGGCCCTGGTGGCACAGTGGTTAAAAGGCCGGCAGTTCAAATTCACCAGCCACTCCTTTGAAACTGTATGGAGCGGTTCTATTCTGTCCTATAGGGTTACTATGAGTCAGATTGACTCAACAGCAATGAGTTTGGTTTTTGGTTTTCTGATACATTGAAGACACCTGGATATTCAAGGATGATCTGCCCAACTCATGGTCCTTAATTTGATCACCTCTGCAAAGGATACTTTGCCATGTACGGTTCCATACTCACAGGTTTTGAGACTCTGGTGTCATAGTGGTTAAGTGCTACAGCTGCTAACCAAAAGGTCAGCAGTTCGAATCCACCAGGCACTCCTTGGAAACCCTGTGGAGCAGTTCTACCCTGTCCTGTAGTGTTGCTATGAGTCAGAATTGACTCGATGGCAAATGCATTATATGATACTGTCCTAAGTACTAAATTAAATAAGACGGCACTCTACTGTCCTGAAAGGATTTATAAAACATGTGGGAACATAGACCCACATTATAGTAGCTTGAGATGCACAGAGGCGGAGGGAAATCTGGGTAGTCTACAAGCATAAGGGAGTAACACCTGCTATGGTGCAGTGGTGAGATTAGGGGCAGAGGGACCACTCTGCAGGAACAAGTGAAAGGAGAGAAGTATGAGTATGTCCCTGACAGAAATGTTCAAGTCAAAGGGGTGAAGCAAGAGAAAGGGGTTTTGTAGAGAGAGGGAGACATGTGTCTGTGGAAGATGAGAGAACTTGCCAAGGTCAGGAGAGGACAGTGTTTGAGAAAGGAAGTGGTGATTCATATCCCCAGAGATGAGGATGAGATTATGAAAACCCTACTAGAAGCCTAAAAACTATGGATTTCAACTTTGAGAGCTCATCTGCATCCTCAAGAGACTTTTAAATATCTCTGATGTTCAGATGGAGTCCCTGGATGGTGCACGTGGTAAACATACTTGTCTGCTAACTGAAAGGTTGGTGGTTTGAGTCCACTCAGAAGCACCTTAGGAGAAAAGCCTGGTGATCTACTTCCAAATGATCAGGCTTTGAAAACCCTATGGAGAACCGTTCTACTGTGACACGTATAGGGGTTCCCAGGAGCTGGAGTTGATTCAATGGCAAATGGTCGTTGATGCCCAGATCCTTCCCCAGATGTGTCTTGTAGAAGGTGAGGCCTGAACATGGGCAAAGATAAAAGTTAATAAACATTGATTTTAGTGCACAATCAGACTGAAAAGCTCTTAGAATTTCTAAAGGCTTTAAATTTTATCCAGAGCATGGTGGAAAAGCACTGAAGGTTCTTAGAAGGCCCCAGG
The DNA here is from genome assembly GCF_024166365.1 of Elephas maximus indicus. Lineage (NCBI taxonomy): Eukaryota > Metazoa > Chordata > Mammalia > Proboscidea > Elephantidae > Elephas > Elephas maximus. Next base: position 79,305,370 of record NC_064829.1, read on the forward strand.
TCTGACATGATTAATTTTCTACTTTAGAAAGATAAATCTGGTAGTTGCATGAATGTTAAGCTGAACCAGGCACACTTAGAACCACAAATGTTTTGAAAAAATCCGTCTTTGTAAAACAGAAATTGTAAGGACCTGAATTAGGATAATGGCATTTCTTTTTTTTTTTTTAAATCCCTTGTTAATTGATTGAAAAAAAAAATGCAAGATGCTTTGGGGTGAATTTAGAAGACTTTGTGGCAAACATGGTGTAGGAGAATAAAACGAGGAGAGGAATAAACATCTCCGTGTTCAGAACTGTATAGACAGCTGTGCACCTGCGTGAATGTGTGAATATGCATATACCTGATTCTTGCTGTTAGGAAGTAATTTTGAAGGAAGGCAATCAAGCAAAGGTAGACTTTTCATGTCTAGTTGTTGGTTCATCATTAGAGTTGTAGCTTATTCTTAGAGTTCTTGACCCTTGTTAATGGTGATTTTCTTGGCTTTTAAAATCCAAGCAGAACACTATTATTCTGAGTTCATATGTGCGTATGCATTAAGGGCTCAGTATTAGTACTGATTTTTATGTGCATGTGATTGCATTATGAAGTAATTATCTAGCTGGTATACAAATTATTGGGTTATATTTGTAAGATATATTGATATTTAAGGGCTTGATAGAATTGTCTATTCATTCCAAATTGCTAAAACAAATTGCCCAAATATCTCATATTTCATTGTTATATCAGCAAACTTCTTACAAGTATGGGTCAAAGTAAAATACGATGCTGCACATCCACTGTCCAATGCCGCTTTTCTGTTTTCCTCCAAAGTCCACATTTTCCCACGATACATCCTTGTTTATTTAACTATGAGAAAATGAGTAGAATTTCTGTGAGCTCCATACTTCTCAGGCAAAGCAATTATAAAGCTGGTTTCAGGTAAACGGCAAAAGATACTGAAGAACTTAAGTGTTGGCTGACACATTAGGCATGTATCCCTCTGAATAGATGGTAGAAACCTATTCATCTCTGCCGTGTCTCTCCAAGCTACTGAGTCTGAAAATTGGCAAGAATAAACATAAACAAATTTCATTCCAAAGTGGATTTTTGAAAGTCATTGAAAATGTTAAATGGAATTATGTTTTTACTGTGAATAATAGCAATTCATTATTCATAAATATGCTGTGAATTTTAGGATCAGTACTTGACTGTTATTCTGAATTAAAGTCAAAGAAAAAAATTACAAATTTTATAATTCAATTATTTTAACATCTAAAGATACTTTATGGAGTAAGACGCAGAAATTCAAAAAAATACCAATTGATTTAAGAGTACTTTGTCTATTAAATCATCCCTTTATTTAAAGCAATAAAACCATTGATTTATTGTTAGGCCACTCAGTCTCTCAAGTACATAGATGCTATGAACTATTGAACTCTGACAAATGTCTAGGAAAAATATTGAATAAAGAAGGCAAAAGGTTTACTGAAAATGATTCTTTGTTTATAGTCAAGGGAAACATTTTTGTACTTTCCCTTTTTCCAGGGATAAAATATTTAGTGTTATCAGTGTAAATTACATGCTTTAAGCAAGAGCTACAATGGCTAAAATCGTTCAGAGCTCCAAAGGCATCAAAAGGAATAATTTGGAGTAGTTTTCCTCCCTGTTGCAAACAGTATTAAGTCAGTGAAAAATAATAACAAAAGGACAAATAATGTTGGGAAGAGAAATTGCACATTGCTGTGAAGACTAAAAATTGCTGATAAATTTTCCTACCATACAATTAATACATATTATTGCTTTCCTTAATGTGTTCATTGTTTCTTGTCTGTAATGATATAAAGGGATACTGAGAAGTGGGCACTGAACTATAAAAAAAAAAAAAATTTAAAGCTAGTGATAATATGTTAATATGTTTGAAGTATCTCTTCTCTTACGCAGTTTACAACATAGGATGAAAGACAGAAAAATTATTGGACTATGTGGTAAGTACAGTGTGCCATGAGAACAAATTAATCCCAAATGTGATATAAAACAAACAAAAAAAAAAACCCAACCCATTGCCATCAAGTTGCTTCTGACTCATAGCAGCCCTATAGGACAGAGTTGAACTGTCTCATAGAGTTTCTAAGGAGCACCTGGTGGATTCAAGCTGCTGACCTTTTGGTGAGCAGACATAGCTCTTAACCACTATGCCACCAGGGTTTCCAAATGAGATTTAGAGATAGAGACATATTCAAGAAGGAATGAGCAGAAGATTGAGGCAGACTCCTCAAAAGGTGGTCTTGATTCCTTGCCTTGTTTCCAATGGAAGCATTTCTTAGATCTGTAACAGGCTAACTGAATGCAGAGCCAGGACTCCTTGAAGTTGCATCTTACAATACACAGTAAGGGTACATGAAAGTGATTATCCCAGTTATTTTCCCAAAGAGCTCTATGGCTTTTTAACCATATAACCATATGCTGAGGAAAGCAAAATACCCCCAAATTCTGAGGCTTGTTAGATGAGCTTACAGTATCCATGGGACCCAAAGTGTCCTCATGACCTCTCTACCGGAACTAAGGCAAACATGAAAAAAAGGTAGTAAATGGAGTCCTGGTCCAGGACTAACAATGGGCATACATACACACCCACCCATCTCAGAGCAGATGCATTGTAGTGGCTCATAGATACACTGCCTCCGCATGTGAGTAAGGGCTAAAAATTGCTGCTGGGATATAGTCTTATTTAAGCATGATCCCAAAAGACAGAGTTGAGGGGAAATCTCATAGTAGGCAGATTCGAGCAGCAGATACAGTCATCTTTTTTGGGTGCGTGATGATGAATGGTTTGTATGGTTATTCAGGGAACAGAAAGGAGCAAGATGAGAACATTGGGAGCAAGGGAGGCTGGGAATAAGGTATATTGATGGACCTACAGTTTGGGGCAGAAGGTGTTATAATCTTTGACGAGCATGATAGCACCCGTCAGATCACACCTACAGCAAAAGAGGCATAAAGTAATCAAAGGGATCAGATGACTCAACCAGTAAATATAAGCCAGTAGAGACAACTCTGTGGAAGGCTGTCTCTACAAAAAAATATTGCATGGGTAGTTTAAATTTTAGTCACTCATAGTGCAGATTTGAGCTTTCAATTCTCATAGTAATTTTATGGTTTCACTACTAGTTTACCTGGAATAGACAAACTAAGCTGATTCTACACAAAGCCAAAAATTTTCTGGTTGATAAATTATCACGTACTGTAATTATATGCATAGCTTCTAATAGAGGCATGATGGGGCCCTTATTATAGTATGGATGTGAAATTTCTAGTTAAATTTTTCAGCTATGAATTGCAAGAAACTCATGGGTCTGTGTTTTCAATGCTGTTGTTAGGTGCCATTAAGTCGGTTCTAGCTCACAGCGACTCCATCCACAACAGAACGAAATGCTGCCTGGTCCTATGCCATTCTAATGGTCATTGCTATGTTTGAGCTCACTGCTGCAGCCGTTGGGCCAATCCATTTCCTTGATGGTCTTCCTCTGACCCTCTGACCCTCTACTTTACCAAGCATGATGTCCTTCTCCAGGGATTAGTTCCTCCTGATATTATCTCTTCAATTCCAATGAATTTGGAAAAGTCAATTCACATATTATGAGCACCTAATTACTACCTAAAAAGTCAGACAGTTTTTATTTCCCACACTTTGAAATTTTAATTGGTACTTGTCATTCTATTGAAAAAAATACTACCCAATATCTGTTCTAGAGAAGAACTACGATGCAACTGATTGTTTCATTTTTCAGTAAATATTTTTATGGAAAGTATTAATGAATTAGTTTAAATTAACTTCAAAGTTACATTTCAGTTTTGGGGGTTATAGAGGTATTGCATTAGCAGTGGTGAGTACTGTTAAATGAGTGTTTTAGTTTGCAGCATTTTATCAATTTATTACCTTCTGTTACAGGTACTGACCTATATTCACTTCTTCCATGTCAAACGGAAAGAAAATAATAATTATAACACTTTTGGGCTTATAAGTGAAGTCATATAAACAAAACAGTCCTTTGACTAGGTCTCTGAAGGTCAAGGCACCCCACTCTAAAACCACAAGTAAAATTACGAGAAATGCCAATAAGATATCTTTAGAAAACATCCTCTTCATGCCCACTCCTTCATTTTTTTTAGTCTAGTGCATCAGAAAAATAGGTGTAAAATGACTAATTTATGCATGCATCACCAAGTTGCTAATTCTGAGTTTGAGTGTTTAACATCATTAGTCACTTTTAGTTTTATTAAATGAATTAATTTTTGTTGTGAAACTGTTATAAGGTGCCTTCAAGTCAATTCTGACTCATAGACCCCATAACAGTAGAACTGCCTCATAAGGTTTCTTATGCTGTAATCTTTATGGGGAAACCCTGGTGGTGTAGTGGTTAAGTGTTACAGCTGCTAACGAAAAGGTTGGCAGTTCGAATCCACCAGGCACTCCTTGGAAACTCCATGGGGCAGTTCTACTCTGCCCTATAGGGTCACTATGAATTGGAATCTACTTGACAGCAGCAGTAAAAAAAAATCTTTATGGGAGCAGATCACCAAGGCTTTCTCCAGCAGAGTCGCTGAAGGGTTGGAACCACCATCTTTTGGTTAGCAGCTGAGCACTTAACCATAGTGCCACCAAGGCTCCTTTCCTAGCCTAAAAAAACAAAACAAAAGCAAACCTGTTGCCGTAGAGTCAATTCCAACTCATAGCGACCCTATAGGACAGAGTACAACTGCCCCAAAGAGTTTCAAGAAGCAGCTGGTGGATTTGATCTGCTGACTTCTGGTTAGCAGCGGTAGCTGTTAACCAATATGCCACCAGGGCTCCATTCCGAGCCTAGAGATGTTCAGTTTTTTCAGGTTGGGGTGATTTTTCATGATGCTATATTTAGAACTTCATAACATTATGTGTTTTATGATGTTCTCTGATGCAGGAAATGGATAAATTACCAAAGGGTAACTGAAGAGAGTTTAAAAAAGAGGTTATTAGCAGAGTTTGGATAGAGTTTGGGGAAACAAGAGTCAGGAAAGCACTCAAGGACTGCTACTGGAAGAAAGCCTTGGGCAGGCCTTGGTCTGAAGGGGCAAGGGCAAGTCGCAAGAACTCAAGGAGAGCTGTAGTGGATGGGCAGGGACCACCAGGTAGCCTTTAGTAGAAAGATGCAGTCATTGCCAAAACTGATGCCCCACTGAGCAGAAGAGGGGAATTAAAATCCAGACTTCTCACTCCCCAGCTCTCTCATCCTCTGCACGTTCTTCCCATTGACTGAAAAGCCATACATTAACTAGAGATAGGTGAAAGAACATTTTTATTCAGGTTTTATTAAAGAATAAGCACGAATCATCACCAACTCTCTGAATGAACACAAATTGCCCTAGACAATTTGCTAATAATCTTACGAAGACAGTGATGGTTATAATATGCTAAAATATTTTGAGATTGCATTACTCATTTTGAATCCCCAGGAAACACAAAGTAGCCTGTTTCCTACAGATGAAGAAAAAGTGATTCATCCTTTCCTTTGAATGTTCATTTCCTGGTTTTCGCATCAGAGATTAAGTGCTCTTCCCAGTGTGCTTGAACTCAAAAAAGCCTGCAAGATTTGGAAGCTACTTATATAAAGACTTTCAAAGGCATAAAAAAAATGCCAAGAAACATTTCAAGCCAGCAATTTTTTCACATTTTACAGATTTTTTTTTTTGCAAGGTGTAAAATGATATCCGTGTAAAAGAATGTGATTCTACAGACAGAGATATGTGAGCCCCAAGGCAGCCCTGCACAGTCCAAATACACCAAACAATTATGTATTTAGGAAATGGAGCACGCATTTCCTCCAGGTTAGTCTAATTCATATTGCTGATCTCGAAGAAAGATCTAATTCATGAGTTGGTCATATATCCTCATAAACATTGAAATTTTAGGGGTGATACATTGTTGCTTATTTTGAAAAAAGAACTTAACATGGTCTGTGATAGATACTGAATATCATAATGTCAATTACCACAGATCTAGAAAATGCATGTTGTAAAAATATGTAGCCATGAAAGACAGAAAGCAATATAAAATAAAAAGACTCTTTGTGGTTTTAAAAATGTCATAGTATGCAATATTCTTTCCTGTTTCCTAAAATCTTAAATTACAAGTTTCTGAGATAGTTATTTAATATGCCATGCTCTATGCCTTTTATGTGGGAATTCACTTCTACCTTCAAAGTAATGACAAGTGAAGTCAGCGTTCAAATAATACCTCATGTAAGCATAAAATATCCCTGAGAAAGAGCAAACAAGTGTTTGGTTAAAATAATTAACTTTTTTCAATGCAAGGTTACTTTTTCCTATTAAACTTGAATAGAAGGAAGTTTACGTGTCAATATTAGGAAAACAATGAAATGATTGAATGTATTAATGAATGAATTTTGGTTACAAAATTACAGTGATGCACATAATGTAATAATATGTTATTTCTCAATAGCATATTAGTTTATCAGAAGAAATAAAAGTATACATTTTCTATCCAGGGAATATATCTGGAATAAAACAACTCTACTGATAGGGGGAAAAAATGGTGCCTTCATGTTTATGGTTAATGCTGTAATAGAGTCACTTAGAGACTGTGGATGCTTTCACAAAATGTTGACAGCCATTTCTTGCAAAATAGATGAACTGTGAATTTTTTATTTTTACAAACTTTATTTCCCAAAGCTTTGTGAATAACTGGATGTACCTTGATAAGCATAAATTCAAATAAATATTCATAATCACTGCATTAGGCTTGGATCATATTAAACATACTTTTTAAGTAAGAAAAAAACATCTCTCTCATGATGAATGTAGAATATTTGTACCCATTAAAAGGTAGATAGATATGAATATAAATATAGATACATGCACACACACACGCACATTTATATACACACATAACTCTTCCTCTGGGACTGGAAAGGTGGGGAGCCACCACAGGCATGTGGAAATGCAAACCTGTCAGCATGGGAAGGAGAACAGGAGAAACATACCATCCAAATGGGCAGCTTGAGGTGTTTGTGGGGATCTCTGAAATAGATATATATATTCTCAGAAATTACATATATACATTCATCTAGTATTTATGTATGTCTACTTTTTTTTTTACTATACTATACAGGAGACAAACCTAAAAAGAAACAGGTGTCGCCTTAATTCTTAATTTTGGGTGACTCAGAAGCTTACCCTGAGTCACTGAGTGGTTTATCTGAGAGGGACAGGGGACTCAGATAGCAGGGAGTGGAAATGGTGCAGTGAATAACTCTTTAAATTGTGTGTTAGTTAGCAGGCACCGCTGTGGATGGCTAAAACTTCATACCATGGGGAAGGTCTGAGATTTGTCTAAAACAGATGTCTCTGAAATATCTCACACCAGAGACAGGAGGCTGGGGCATTTATCCACCAGCTTTCTAGAGCATTGGTTGAGGACAGCTCCTGGGGTGTGTTAACTCCCTGGCATTTGGCTTCTTATAATGAATGTAGGTCTTATATGAGGCAAAGGGCAAAATGCCTTCATAAGAGTCACAGGACTGCAGAGACCAAAGCTGGAAGTCTGGGGACCACGCTGTTAGTTCCCAGGGAAATGTAGGGGTCTTGGCAAAATCTGTTAAACATCCACATACACATTCATGTAGACATCAAAAGACATGCATCTGTGTTCATAAACATAACATGTAACTATAAATCATACGTACATACATTCATATCATTCAGTGACAAATCATGACAACAGTGAATGCCTCAGACAAATGATGTTTTGATGCAATGGAACAAAGCTTATTCCTGATAAAATGTGTTATAGATTATTATGCGTTGTTAAATGTTAACACAGAGAAGTACTAGGACTCATTTTGGAAAATGACAGCTAAAATGAACAGTTTCCTTTTCTCTCAAAGCAAATGGTACTCTGTGGAATTTCAGTGCACGACTGTTCGATTTGAGAGCCTTTATCACAAAAGGGCACAATCCTTTTGGAGAATATATGAACACTTTATCTGTCACTTCAGAATATTACTAATGAGCAATAAATGGTATTTTTAAAATTGTTCTTTTAAGGATAAAAAGAAGTCAAATGTATGATTTTACAAAATTGTACTTTCCCACTTTCTTTAAATTTCAAGGAAATCTAAGAGTGGTGTGATGCCAAAAAATAAAAATAAATGAACCTACACTGAATGCAATTTTATTTAAAAGAGAAAGTATTATTTTTCTTGCTAGCAGTTTGATTAAGAGGGATAAATCATAAAGATGAAGATGCATATTTTCTCTGGGACTCATATGTTTTGCCAAGCACCATGTTTTTTTTTTTTTTTCCTCAAGATGAAAATCACTTTCTTGTCAAACCATTCAATTCACTACCTTTCCAAGCTGCATATGTATAAATATTCATAAATACATCATTCTAATATCTAGAACAACCTCATCTTAACTTAGTTAATTACATCTGCAAAGACCTTATTTTACCCCGTTCCAGCAACCCTAAAAATCTTAGTGCATTCCGGCATGAACTCTAAATCAAAATTCTCACCTAAACAGCATCAACCCAAAATTTCCCCAAACAATCCTTTAAATATCTAAATCAGGTAAAGTTATTATGCAAAATATGGTTTCACAAGCATGCAAGATAGGCATTTTCCAATGATAGCTATATTGTTTTCTTAGTGGTATGTACCAGAGGTTTAATAAAACAGATGGTTATTTTGTACTTTATTTTATAGCAGGAATTCTTTATATCTAGAGAATTTTGGACTGTGATGTGGTTACATGTACAATAGGGTGACATATAATTGTCAATAAAACAGTATAAATTCTCTTAAAATACATGGTCCCCCACACATCTCTCAGTTTGTCATGCTGTGGGGACTTTCGTGTTGCTGGAATACTGGATGCTAGGCCAACAGTATTCAAATACCAGCAGGGTCACCCATGGTGGATGGGTTTCAGCTGGGCTTCCACACTAAGATAGATTAGGAAGAAGGACCTGGTGAGCTATTTCTGAAAAAAATTATCCAGTGAAAACCTTATGAATAGCAATGGGGCATTGCTCAATACAGTGCCCAGAAGATGGGTCTCTCATGTTAGAAGGCACCAAAAGACGACTGGGGAAGAACTGCCTCCTCAAAGGAGAATCAACTTTAGTCACATAGATGAAGTCAAGTTTCAGGACTTTAATTTGCTGATGTGGCAGGACTCATAATGAGAAGAAACAGCTGCAAACATTCATTAATAATTGGAATGTGGAATGCATGAAGTATGAATCTAGGAAAACTGGAAATCATCTAAAATGAAATGCATATAGATCAATATCCTAGGTATTAGTGAACTGAAATGGACTGGTATTGGCCATTTTGAATTGGAAAACCATATGGTCTACTATGCCAGGAATGACAAACTGAAGAGGAATGGCATTGCATTCATTTAAAAAAGAACTTTTCAAAATCTATCCTGAAATATAATGCTGGCGGTAAAAGGACAATATTTGTATGCCTACAAGGAAGGCCATTATTATTCAAATTTATGCACCAACCAGTAAGGCCAAAGATGAAGAAATTGAAGATTTTTACCAACTTCTGCAGCCTAAAATGACCAAACATGCAATCAGAATGCATTGATAATTAAGTACTGGTGATTGGAGTGTGAAAATTGGAAACAAAGAAGAAGGATCACTAGTTGGAAAAGATGGCCTTGGTGATAGAAACGAAGCTGGAGGTCTCATGATAGAATTTTGTAAGACCAACAACTTCTTCATTTCAAGTACTTTTTCAACAAAATAAACAGCAACTATACACGTGGACCTCACTGGATGGAATACACAGGAATCAAATTGACTACATCTGTGGAAAGAGATGATGGAAAAGTTCAACGTCATCAGTTAGAACAAGGTCAGGAGCAGACTGTGGACAGACCATCAATTGCTCTGTACAAGTTCAAGTTAAAACTCAAGAAAATTATAACAACCACCTTGAGCATGGTTCAGAACTGGGTAGTGTTTTGTTCTGTCATGCATAGGGCTGCTATGAGTTAGAAGCAACTAGATGGCACCTAACAACAACAACAATAATACATGTATGATTTTGGTCACATTTTTAAAAATATATGTAATATTATTGCAGAGGCTATAATAATTTTCATGCTTTGTAAATGGTCTTAATGAATATTTTGAAGGACAGTGATGTGAGTGGAACCTTTCTTATTAGTTTTGAAGTTTTTTCTTAATTAAGGTTTGATACCCTGGAAAAGAAAGTTGAATCAATGCCCTCTGAATGCTAATGAATGCCCACTATAAAGGCCTTGCAACAGAACACTGAAACTTGTCTTAATATAAAAAATTTAAAGGTTGTTTTTTATCACATGCATTTAGAATATAATTTTAGTATAGATTTTTTTCTTAATTTTAACCTTGTTCTTTGATACAATGGGCAGATGAATGTCATACTTGTTTATAACATTTTGTTAGTGATGTTCAAAGGAGCATCCATCCTCAGCTATGGTAATTTGAAATAATTCTTTTATCTCTCAAACCATTGTATGCAGCAGAAGTTCATAAAAACTGTTGAATTTACTTCAAAATTACTAGAAAATATGCAAGGAGATATGAACCTAACACCATGCATCCCGAGGCAGGTGGCTGTTTGATATAAAATATGTGTTGCTTAAGTATTGTTTTTAGGGAATTCAAAACACAGTAACATTTAAAGGTGTTTTTCTTTAAGTGATCAAAGAATTTAGTTGAACAAGGTATATTTTTAATTTTTTTAACTATTTCATAAGTACGAAAAGATTCCAATTACATAAAGCAATTGGAAATTTCATACAATTCATGCATCCACATGCTAACATGCGCACATACACACACGCACACACACATCATAGACAGTCAAGGGCTCTAAGAGCTAATTAACTCTTAGAATCTGTAATAAATCTAGAGAAGTCCAGTATTTCCATATATTTTTTTTTTACCAAAACATTTGGGAAGCATATGATTATAAGACTGAAAACTTTATTCTTATTGGAGGACCAGATTACAGCAAATTAACCTGTCTATTTTTTCTTGTCTACTTGTCAAATTGTCACATCCAAATTTATCTTATATATATCTACATTGATCAGAAATAAAATTTATGTCCCTTCTATGGCCTTTTCTAACTGGGAAATTTATTTGAGTATATATAAAATTCTAGGACTATTATCAGCTTATATAACTCATCACTGTCAAGTCATTTCTGACTCACACTGAGCCTACAGGACAGAGTAGAACTGCCCCATAATGTTCCCAAGGAGCAGCTGGTGGATTCAAATTGCTGACCCTTTGGTAAGTAGCCGAGCTCTTAACCACTGCACCACCAGTGCTCTGTCAGCTAATGTAGGTAATGAAATCTAGCAGGCAGTATGAAACATGGGGCAAGAGATTAGAATCCAGGTCAAGATTGTAAATAAAATGTAGAGATACTCTCTTAGAAGTGACATAGTAAATTACAGGAGTAGGTGTGATTGCCCCAGGGGAGGAGAGTGTGCAGTGGTTATTCTCAGCGTGTGGGCTATATGATTGTCACCAAGTACATGATTGTCACTGAAGGTGCTTGTTAGAAAATGGGAATCTTGCTTACAGCTTCAGATGTCTGATTTAGGAGATGTGGGTTGGAGCTAAAGAATCCATGCGTGTATGAAGGTCCTTTGGTTATTCTAAAGCAGATAATCTGTAGGCTTTTTTTTTAGGAGGAAATTGGCAGAGAGTTATGAGTAATAAAGACAGGCAGATCCTTTAGATAAATTTACCTTTAGAGAAAAAGTGGGAAGAGGACCAGGAGAAGGGATTAGTGAAGAAATCTCTGAAAACAGTTCAAAGAAAATCAAAAGGAAAATCCCTCCCCCCTCCAAAAAGGAAAAAAAAGAGAGTTTGGATGAAAGAATAGTTAATGACATTCAATATTACAGAGAATTTCAAAGAAAGTATTGAGAATCATCATATGAATGTTTAACTGGTGGACACATTGACATCATTTTGTACAAGAAAGTGAGACAGAAGACAATTTCTAGGAGTTAAACATTTAATTTTAAAGTAACCAATATAGAATATTCTTTTAACAACCATGGCAACAAAACACAACAATGAGGCAATAGTTACATTTGTTATAGGAGAATTTATTATTTTTTTTAACATTGGGAGAAAAGATAGGAACATTTGTAAAGGATACACCCAAGAAAGAAGAAACGAAAATATGAGAAAAAGGAAAAATAATGAGCACAGCTTTGGAGCATTTCATAAAGAGTGAAATGCTTAAATAAAGGGATTATCACTGGAAAACAGGAGGTATACATACATATATAATACATATATACACATATACATGTATATTTATGGGATATATACAAATATGTGCCTATGTATGTATATATATATATACGTTTCTGTGTTTGTCTTTTCTTTCTCTTCTTTTTTTCTTCTTCTAAGGCTAAGACTAGGATAAGAGAAAGAGCAAAATCACAGAGATATAATGTAAGAGATGTAAGTGAAATTGAGAGAGAGAGAGGACAAGAGAAAATTAGGAGAAAGGATGCCTGTAAAATGAACTTGGAATTTAAGGCTTAATAGAGCTGAAGAGATTTAGTCACAGTTTTATGGGAAAGGCTTGGAGATGATACAGTGGAAAATGTGAATGGGAGATGAGTAAAGGTAAATAAAGGGTTATAGATCATCAAGTGTTCAGTTTATTGAGGATGAGGTAATTGATTAAATTGTTTTACTTGGTAGTCCAAAAACTGGGCATACTTTCACGAAGTCTGGCATCTTCAAGGAAGAAAGTAGCAAGTGGAAATGGTGGCTACCTGCAGTCAGGAATGGAATGACAATGAATTTTTTAAGTACTTTAAACTGTTCATCCTGCAACATCACTTAGAAAGAAGTAGAGGAGCTCGAAATAGGCTAGACAGATGGGAAGGTTGAGGGCAACGCAAAGTCCACACATCCTGATGAATATGCTTAGAAGGAGCAAAGGAGTATGAACGCTGGATAAGTAAGAAATAATGAAATCATATTTCTGATACAACTAGTAGTCTGCACTTAGTTCTGAAACATGAAATGACATTTATCTGACCTTTTAGAGAAAGTAAAAATGTCAGAAGTGGAGGGGCTGTTTTCAAAGAAAAAAAAAAGTAGTGATCATATATTGTATAGTATTTAAAAAAAAGTCTTAAAATGCTGGTGATTCCTTTCCTGATCCATTGGTTTCTAACTAGATGGATGTCTGTTTTAATATGAAACTCTTTTATTTGACATGTCTGGATTGCTCTTTAGCGATATTCTAGTTTTTCTGTTGAGTACATGTTTACATAAAAGACATTTAAAAGTTTTCTCTGTTCCTTTTGCCGCTTTGTTTAAATACTTTTGAACATTTTTCCTCCCTATACATGCACCATGCATTAGATTATATGGAGGTGCATAACAAAGATTACTGATCCATGATTATAACATTACCATGTTTGATAGGAATGTAGTCTTGTTTCTTAGAAGGTCATAGATTAGGTAACACAAACATGTGCATCAACTGCCAGTTATGTTTGCACAGATGTCTGTGTGTTCTTAGACAACTTTCCTTTGAGAATATGATACAATAAAAACAATTACCTGATTAAAATATTTGATGTTCTATATAAACCACTGTGCCTGTACTATTTAATATATGTATACTATGAGAATTATGGTGTTGGTGAAGAATATTGAATATACCATGGACTGCAAAAAGATAGAACAAATCTGTCTTGGAAAAAGTACAGACAGAATGCTCCTCAAAAGCAAGGATGGCGAGGCTTTGTCTCATGTATTTTGCACATGTTATCAGGAGTGACTAACTCCTGGAGAAGGAAATCATGCTTGGTAAAGTAGAGGGCCAGTGAAAAAGAGGAAGACCCTCAATGAGATAGATTTGACACAGTGGCTGACAACGATAAGCTCAAGCATAACAACGATGGCGAAGGTGATGCAGGACTGGGCAGTGTTTTGTTTTGTTGGGCATAGTGCCTCTACAAGTCAGAACTGACTCAATGGCACCTAACAACAGCAGTGAGGATTATATAAGCAAAACACAAAACTTGATTACTACAAATGTCCTGAAAGAGTTAATGTGACCCACTATTTTGCAAGATTTTTCCTCTTGTATCTTGTTCAAAGGTAATGGAGAAGTAGATTTTAGTCATTATTCCACTCACTCTTCCTTTTGGTTTGATACATATCCCTCTTCATTTGTTATACGTAGATGAAGAACTAAACCTAAATGATGTTATCTATATTCTCCTATAGAGAATATATATATTCTCCTTTACTTTCTTTTCCATTTTAATTTTGTACATTTTAAAGATAGGAACCATGGTAGATATATTCAAAACAACATAAGAATTGCATATACGCATCATTTAATAACAGTATCAATATTGCACATGTACTCTTAGGTGTACACCCCAAAGACTTGGAAGCAGAGTCTTTTGGATATGTATCTAGGAGTACATATCCAAAAGACTATACACCAAGGTTCATTGTAGCACCATTCACAATAGCCCCAAACTGGAAACAACCTAAATGCCCATCAACAAATGAATGGATAAACAAAATGTGGTGCATACATACAATGGATTACTACTAGCCAGTAACATATGCTACAATATTGATGAAACTTGAAGAAATTATGCTGAGTGAAATAAGTCAGTCACAAAAGGAAAAATACTGTATGATTTCACTTACATAAAAAGTCAAGAAAAGGCAAAGGTGTAGAGACCAAAGTTTATTACTGTTTATGAGAGGTGGGAAGCAAAGGAAAAATGAGGTTTAACAGTGATGGAAAAATCACATTGATTAATGGTAGAGTTGCACAGCCAATTATTGCAATTTTTGTCCATAAGTTGTACACCTGCAAAAAGTTGAATTGGCAAAAGTTGTCCAATAGATATTGTCTTAGTGATCTAGTACTGCTAGAACAGAAATACCGCAAGTGGGTGGCTTTAACAAACATAAATTTATTTTCCCACAGTTTAGGATGCTAGAAGTCCAAATTCAGAACACTGACTCTAGGGGAAGGCTTTCTTTCTCTGTTGGCTCAGGAGGATAGTGCTTGTCTCTTTTGAGCTTCTGCCCCCGGGCAATCTCATATGACTTGACATTTTTCTTCCTTCTTCTTGCTTCCTTGCTTGCTTGTTTAATCTTGTTTATATCTCATAAGAGATTGATTCAAGACACAGTCTACACTAATCCTGCCTCATTAACATAGCAAAGACAACCCATTCCCAATTGAGGTTATAACCACAGTCATAGAGGTTAGGATTTACAACTCATATTTTTGTAGGACACAATTCAATTCATAACGGGTACATGAATACTTATAATAATCAGCCACCTCCCCTCCCCCAAAAAAGAGAGAGAGAGTAGCTGTTGAGGCTGCTTGTGTACAACCAAAAATATCATGGGATTTGGTTCAGTGGTTTGAAATTTTAGGGTTATAGTTTCTTAGGACATCCCAGTTAATTGGCCTAATATATTTAGCGCTTCTATTCTACCTCCTGACTTGTTGCCAAGTTTCTGGGGTCTTAAAATCTTGCAACTGGCCACTAAAGCCACAATAATTGTTCTTTATTTGCCTGGAGCAACAGAGGAAGAGGAGAATCAGTAATAGGAGGAAATGGAATGTGTGACTAATTTCCTCCATGAACAACTGTTTCCTCTGCCATGAGATGAGAAGAACCAGATGGTGCCAACTACCATTACTGAATATTTTGACCAAAGATTCTATAGAAGAATTCTGATCAAAAGGGGGAAAACACAGAATAGAGTTGTAAACTCTCATAGATAATCTTCAAACCTTAAACCAAATATATCCCCTGAAACCAAAAAACCAAACCCAGTGCCGTTGAGTCGATTCCGACTCAGCGACCCTATAGGACAGAGTAGAACTGCCCCATAGAGTTTCCAAGGAGCACCTGGAGGATTTGAACTGCCGACCTTTTGGTGAGCAGCCATAGCACTTTACCACTAAGCCACCAGGGTTTCCGAGGCAAACGTGATAACCACTACACTACGGAAACCGGAGTCTTCCTAAAACCAAACATTAGCTTAACTACTAATAAAGGTCTACCCTGAGCGCTGTGCTCTTTCAAGGCCTATTTATATGAGATCAAATTGACAACAGCAACTCAAAAGTTTAGATAGTAAATATGTGGAGCAGTGAGTTTATGTAAATGGGGGAAGAACAACTCAGAACGGGAGAGTGAAAATGCTGCACAATCTAAAGAATGTAATCAGTGTCACTGAGTTGTACATACAGAAACTTTCAAAATGGTGTACTCTTTGCTGTGTATATTCTGAACAACAACAAAATAAAAAAACTTTTTAAAAATTAAAAAAATGCTTAGCCTATTAATTAGTCTTCAAAATATATGAAGAGGGTGTTATTGTCATTTTACAGATAAAGAAAATGATCATTTGAGAACTTAAAAATTTGTACCAGGCATCTACCCAATAAGTAGCGCAAATGAGGTGTAAACACTGGTCTAATAAACTTCAGAGCTTATCACTTAATCACCACATAATTCTGCTCCCATAATAGCAATGTGCACTGGGGAAGTGGCCAGTGTGTACCATGAAGAATTACTCATAATGTTGTTAGGTGGCATCCAGTCTGTTTCAACTAATAGAGACCCTATGTACGACAGTACATAACACTGCCCAGTCCTGCACCATCCTCACAATTGTTGCTATATTTGAGCCCATTGTTGAGCCACTGTGTCTATCCATGTTGTTGAGAGTCTTTCTCTTTTTCACTGGCCCTCTACTTTACCAAGCATGAAATCCTTCTCCAGGGACTATTTCCTCCTGATAACGTGTCCAATGTATGCAAGACAAAGCCTGTTCATCCTCACTTCTAAGGAACATTCTAGCTGTATGTCTTCCAAGACAGATTTGTTCTTTCTTCTGGCAGTCAGTGGTATATTTAATATTCTTTGACAATGCCGTAATTCAAATTCATCAATTCTTCTCCATTCTTTCTTGTTCGTTGTCCAGCTTTTGCATGCATATGAGGTGATTGGACATACTATGGTCTGAGTCAGAAGGTGTAAGTAATTCATGATATTTTTAATGCTAGGCACAATATAAGTTTCTGACTGGTAGTTTTTAGGAAATGAAAAATGATTACTTGAGTATTAATAAATCATTCTACCCTCCTGTGCCCACTTTCTCTCCCCCTACGAAAACAAAACAAAACAAACAAAACTTTGAAAACTTGAAAGATAATACAGATGAAGCCCATTCTAAAGAACAAAAGATAAAATAGGTTAAGCTATGCTGACAGGCAAAAAAAAGATGAATGAATAAAGGATAAATTATTTATCTAAAAAATTATGCATACACATACATTACACAAAGTACATATGAAATATATATAGATATCTAAACTGCAGTGAATGGAAAAAATCTAAACCTTCTATATGTTATTTCACTTTGAGCCAACATTTGGGGTGGAGTGCTAGTGGGTGGCAGGTGGATCAGAGTTGTATGGACAGTAACTTCAAAGATTACATATAAAATATTGAGTATACTAAAAAATTGGTGTTATATGCTTTCACTGTATTTATTAATTTGTGTAATATAACATTTTCTTTTTCCACATAAGCAAAATGTAAGTATTTATATATGCTATTTACTCTATGAAATTGAGTATTGAATGTTTGGTCATGTGTTCTTCAGCTACATCTCACCTTATAGAGTTAAAATAGATACAAGATCAGATAAAACGTCTAGCTTTTCAATTGAGTTATCATTGGGTGTTAATGTAAAAAAAGGTAAACAAAGTTGAACTATTTTACAAGAAAAGAAGGAAAAAAGCAATTGAATAACTTATATAGTAATTTTTTCATTTCTTTTTCTTGTGGACTTTTTTTTTTTTGCACTAATGAGAATTCAGAAAGTGGCAATGATTAAAAAAAAAAAAAAAAAGAAAGAAATCACCCTTTGACCAGAGTTATGCCAGGAAAAGTTTCAGTAAAGGTGTCTTTATACTATTTTCTTTAAGCATAGCACAGATGAGTAAGCTCTTCCAGCATTGCATCCCTTTGTTGAAACATCTCAATTGGTATTTGGTCAATTCTTGGAGCCTTGTTTTTCTCCAATGCCTCAGTGCAGCTTAGACTCCTTCCTTCAGTACCACTGATTCTCAATAATATGCTACCTCCTGAAATAGCTGAACGTCGACCAATCCTTTTTGGTATGGTGACTCTGTGTATTCTTCCCATCTTCTTTTAGTGCTTCTTTTGTCATTCAATTTTTTTGTCCATTGAATCCTTCACTACTGCAACTCCGGGCTTGAATTTTTTCTTTAGTTCTTTCAGATTAAGGTATGCCAAATGTGTTCTTCCTTTTTGGTTTTCTAACTCCAGGTCTTTGCACATTTCATTATAATACTTTACTTTGTCTTCTCCAGACCTTTTGAAATCTTCTATCCAGCTCTTTTACTTCATCATTTTCCATTCTCTTTAGGTACTCTACATTCAAGAGCAACTTTTAGATTCTCTTCTGACACATATTTTCATGTTTTCTTTCTTTCCTGTCTTTATAATGACCTTTTGCCTTCTTCAAGTATGAAGTCCTTGATGTCATCTTACCACTCATCTGGTCTTCAGTGATTAGTGTTCAGTGCATCAAATCTGTTCTTGAGAAGGTCTCTAAATTCACGTGGGATATACTCAAGTTCACATTTTAGCTCTCGTGGACTTGCTTTAATTGTCTTCAGCTCCCACTTGAACTTTCATTGAGCAATTGATGGTCTGCTCTGCAGTTGATCCCTGGCCTTGTACTGACTGATGATGTTGAAGTTTTCTCTTCATCATCTCTTTCCACAGATGTAGTCAGTTTCATTCCTCTGTATTCTACCTGGCAAGTTCCACATGTATAGTCATCATTTATGTTGTTGTAAAAAGGTATTTCCAATGAATAAGTCATTAGTCTTGCAAAATTCTGTCATGTGATCTTCCGTGTCGCTTCTATCACCAAGGCCATATTTTCCAACTACTGATTCTTCTCCTTTGTTTCCAAGTTTTGCATTTCAATCACCAATAATATAATTATGAATGCATCAGCGTTGTATGTTTCATCAATTTCAGACTGCAGAAGTTGGTAAAAATCTTTGATTTCTTCCTCTTTGGCATGAGTGGTTGGTGTGTAAATTTGAATAGTAGTTGCATTAACTGTTCATGCTTGTAGACATATGTATATTATCCTATCACTGACAGTGTTGTGCTTCACGATTGATCTTGAAAGGTTCTTTTTGACAATGAATGTGATGTCATTCCTCTTTGTCACTCCCAGCATAGTAGAGCATAAGTTTGTTTGATTCAAACGGTCAACACCAGTCCATTTCAGCTCACTAATACCTTGGATATTGATCTTTATGCATTCCATTTCATTTTTGATGACTTCCAATTTTTCTTGATTCATGCTTTGTACATTCCATGGTCCAATTACTAATGGATGTTTGCAGGTGTTTCTTCTCATTTTACTTCATGCCACATCAGCAAATGAAGGGCGCAAAAACCTTACTTGACCCACATCCTTAAGGTCAGTTTTACTTCAAGGAGGTAGCACTTTGACAGCCATATTTTAAGTGTCTTCCAACCTGAAGGGCTCATCTTCCAGCAGTATATCGAACAATGTTCTGCTGATATCCATAAGGTTTTCATTGGCCAATATTTTCAGAATTGTGATCAGGTCATTCTTCCTTCCAATATCATTACTATCACATGCAAGTAAATTTTTGCTGATGATAATTCAAAAATGGTTGCAGCAGTACATCAACAGGGAACTCCTAGAAATTCAAGCCAGATTTGGAAGAGAAAGTGGAAGGAGGGTTATCATTGCTGATTTCAGATGGATCTTGGCTGAAAACAGAGAATACCAGAAAGA
Organism: Elephas maximus indicus; assembly: GCF_024166365.1. Taxonomy (NCBI): domain Eukaryota; kingdom Metazoa; phylum Chordata; class Mammalia; order Proboscidea; family Elephantidae; genus Elephas; species Elephas maximus. Next base: position 79,325,335 of record NC_064829.1, read on the forward strand.
TGGTTACCTGTGTTTCATTGAATACGCAAAGCTATTTGACTGTGTAGATCATAACAAATCATTGATAACATTGAGAAGAATGGGAATTCCAGAGCACTTAATTGTGCTCATGCTGAACACACACAGAGATCAAGACTCTATTGAATGGAACAAAGGGATACTGTATGCTTTAAAATCAGGAAAAGTGTGTGTCCAGGTTGTATCCTTTTACCATACTTACTCAATCTTTATGCTGAGCAAACAATCTGAGAAGCTGGACTACATGAAGAAGAACATGGCGTCAGGACTGGAGGAAGATTCATTAACAACCTGCAATATGCAGATGACACAACCTTGCTTGCTGAAAGTGAAGCAGATTTGGAGCATTTACTGATGAAGTTCAAAGACTACAGCCTTCAGTATGGAATACACCTCAAAATAAAGAAAACAAAAATACAACTTGACCGATTAGCAATATCACGATAAACAGAAAATACTGAAATTGTCAAGTATTTCATTTTACTTGGATCCACAATTAGTATCCATGGAAGGAGCAGTCAAGAAATCAAATGACATATTGCACTGGCTAATCTGCTGCAAAAGACCTCTTTAAAGTTTTCAAAAGCAAATTGTCACTTTGAGGTCTGTCTTAGGCTGGGTTCTCAAGAGAAGCAAAACCAGTAAAGCATATAAATATACTTATAGAGAGATTTATATCAAGGAAATAGCTTGATGTATGCCCCTGGATCAACTGGCAAAGAAGGGAATTACCATACTAGCTGGTGTGATTAATCCTGATTACCAAGAGGAAGTTGGATTAATATTACATAATGGAGGTAAAGAAGAGTATGTCTGGAGTGCAAGAGGCCCGTTAGGGCATCTCTTAGCATTACCATGCATCCAAAGTCTGTGGATAAGAATAAAAGTTTCTCCTGAATCAAGTAGCCTCAGGCTGCTGGCAAACCCAAGATCGGCCTGTTGGAAAGTAGGGCTCTTGCTTACAGGCTGGGAAGATTGATGAATCCCCAGTTTGACAGGTAAGCTCCTAGCTCTTGTCCCAAGGACCAGAGGCTAGATAACAGGAGCCAGCTGCAGGATCAGGGCAGGCAAAAGCCAGAATGCCTGCTTATATTTGGATGCAGGCCACACGCCCAAAGAAACTCCTTTCAATTGATTGGCTATTGAGAGAAAATTCCATCATGGGGATGATCACACATAAACACTGAGACTCATGGCCCAGCCAAGTTGACACACTGTCTTAGCCATCACAGTCTACCCCCTGTCAACTTGGCACATATACACAGCTCCTTAAATCATACATAATCTCTGAATAAAGATAATTATAAAGTCAGACTTGCACCTAACATAATACAGCAAACACATACAACCAAAATTGCACAGGCATGTTTGCATCTTATACTTTATAAGTAAAGAAAACAAAAATATTTGATGCACACATACAAAGCAAAAACACAACAATTACATTCCTCATTTCTGCAACTGGTCACGTGGCCGTAACTGGTATTTAGAATTACCTTCTTCCACCACTTATTTCGTATTCCCTTTGTCTTCAGCAAGCACCTTAGCTGGCTGCGGTTCTTTGCCTGGTGAGGTGATCCAAACCTTCATTCCTGAAGGGTCTGGGCCATTAGTAGTCATGTCAGAATTGGGTTGCTGTAGTTTTCCCTTGACTTTAATCACAGTGCATGGTAGTGCTAAGAGATGCCCTAATTGGTCTCTTGCACTCCAGACATACTCTTCTTTACCTCCATTTTGTGAAATCAATCCAATTGCCTCTTGGTAATCAGGATTAATCACACCAGCTAGTATGGTAATTCCCTTCTTTGCCAGTTGATCCAGGGGCATAAGGAGTCCGAGGTGGCCAGGTGACATTTTTAGCTGTTAGTTCAATGAAATCAGTGATGTGCCTCCAGCGGGGTGCATTCCTCCTTTTGGAACTAAGACCTTAGACCTGCAGAGCATAAGGTCATGGGGACAGGAAGCATAAATCTTGTGAGTGTGTCACTAGGGGTAATAGTGAGTGGTGTCACTCCCATTTCCAACCCTTGACTCCTGGATCCGTGAATCCTAGCTATGGGAAAAATAGCACCATATATCGGATGCTGCTTTAGAGAATATACAGCCTCCTGGAGAACATTGCCCTAACCCTGCAAGGTGTTGGCATCTAGTTTACCCTGTAATTGTGTCTTTAGAAGGGTCTTCCATTATTCCGTCAAGCCAGCAGCTTCAGGATGATGGCGAACGTGGTAAGGACAATAAATTCCATGAACATGGACCCACTGCTGAACTTCATTTGCTGTGAAGTGAGTCTCTTGATCTGAGGCAATGCTGTTTGGGACACCATGATGATGGAGAAGGCATTCTGTAAGTCCATGGATGGTAGTTTTGACAGAAGCACTGTGTGCAGGGAAAGCAAATCCATATCCAGAGTAAGTATCTATTCCCATAAGGACAAAATGCTGCTCTTTCCATGATGGAAGTGGTCCAATGTAATCAACTTGCCAACAGGTTGCTGGCTGATCATCTTGAGGGACGGTGCTGTATTAAGGACTCAGTGTTGGTCTCAGCTGCTGGCAGATTGAGCACTCAGCTGTGGCTGTAAGTCAAGTCAGCCTTGGTGAGTGGAAGTTCATGTTGCTGGGCCCATACATAAACTCCATCTCTGCCACCATGCCCACTTTGTTTGTGAGCCCATTGAGCAATGACAGGAGTAGCTGGGGAAAGAGGATGACTGGTTTCCACAGAACACATCATCCTATTCACTTAATTGTTAAAATCTTTCTCTGCTGAGGTTACCCTTTGGTGAGCATTCATATGAGACACAAATATCTTTACTTCTTCGGCCCGTTCAGAGAGGTATATCCACATACCTCTTCCCCATAAATCCTTATTTCTAATTTTCCAATCATTTTCCTTCCAAGTCCCTGACCATCCAGGCAAACCATTAGTCACAGACCATAAATCAATATAAATCACACATCTGGACATTTCTCCTTCCAGACAAAGTGAACAACCAAATGCACTGCTCAAAGTTCTGCCCATTGAGAGGATTTCCCTTCACCACTGTCCCTCAGGCAGGTCCCAGAAAGGGGCTGCAGCGGTGCCACTGTCCACTTTCGAGTGGTGCCTGCATATCTCATCAAACCATCTGTAAGCCAGGCATGAGTTTTCTCTTCTTCAGTTAACTGATCATAAGAAACTCCCTATGAAGCCATAGGTGCAGACTGGGAGATGGAAGGTAATGTGACAGTAGTAAAGACCATGAGCATTTGGGCTACTTTCTCATGCAACTTACTTGTGCCTTCAGGTCCTGCTTGGGCCCGAAATCATATATACCACTTCCATTTAATGATGGAGTGCTGCAGTGCACGTCCAACTTTATGACTCTGTGGGTCAGACAACACCCAGTTCATGATGGGCAGCTCAGGCCTCATGGTGACTTGGTGCCCCATGGTTAAGTGTTCAGTCTCTACTAAGGCCCAGTACCAAGCCAAAAGCTGTTCCTCAAAAGGAGAGTAGTTAACTGCAGAGTATGGAAGGGCTTTGCTCCAAAATCCTAAGGGTCTGTGCTATGATTCACCAATAGAGGCCTGCCAAAGACTCCAAATGGCATCTCTATCTGCCACTGGCCCTTCAAGTACCATTGGATTAGCTGGATCACATGGTCCAAGTGGCACAGCAGCTTGCACAGCAGCCTGAACCTGTTGCAGAGCCTTCTCTAGTTCTGGACCCCACTCAAAACTAGCAGATTTTCAAGTCATTTGAGAAATAGGCCAGAGTAGCACAACCAAATGAGGAATATGTTGCCTTCATAATCCAAAGTGGTCCACTAGGTGTTGTGCCTTCTTTTTAGTTGTGGGAGTAGCCAGATGCAATAACTTATCCTTCACTTTAGAAGGAATATCTCAACATACACCATACCACTGGACCCCTAGAAATTTCACAAAGGTGGTAGGTGCCTGAATTTTGTGGGATTATTAGTTTCCCACCCTCTAGCACACATATGTGTTACCAGTAAGTCCAGAGTCATTGACAATTCTTCCTTAGTAGGTCCAATCAGCGTAATGTCATCAACGTAATAGACCAGCGCAACATCTTGTGGAAGTTAAAGACGATCAAAAACGCTGTGGACTAAATTACGACATAGGGCTGGAGAGTTGATGTAGCTTTGAGGTAGGCAACTGAAGATGTATTGCTGGCCTTGTCAGCTGAAGAGCAACTGCTTCGTGATGGTCCTTCAAAACAGGTATGGAGAAAAAAACATTAGCCAGATTAATAGCTGCATACCATGTACCAGGAGGTGTATTAACTTTCTCAAGCAATGAAACTACATCTGGAATGGCAGCTGCAATTAAGGTCACCACCTGTTTAAGTTTTTGCTAACCCACTGTCATTCTCCAAGAGCCACCTGTTTTTTGCACAGGCCAGATAGGCAAATTGAATGCGGATGTGGTAGCAATAATTTCTACAATTCCTCCAGGAATGTGGTATTGCTTTTGTTTACTATTTCCCTAGTAGGGGCAATTCTAATGGCTTCCACTTGGCTTTTCCTACCATAATAACCCTTACTCCATTTGTCAGAGATGCAATGTGGGGGTTCTGTCAATTACTGAGTATATCTATTCCAATTATGCATTCTGGAACTGGAGAAATCACTAAAGGATGGGTTCAGGGACCCACTGAGCCTACTATGAGATGGACAGGAGCTAAGACTCCATTAACAACCTGTCCTCCATAAGCCTCCACTCTCACTTGTGGGTCACAGTGACCTTTTGGGTCTCCTGGCATTAGTGTCAGATCAGAGCCAGTATCCAGTAGTCTCTGAAAAGTCTGATAATTTCCTTTCCTCCAATGAACAGTCACTCTCGTAAAAGGCCATAGATCCTTTCACAGAAGCCTGGGAGAGAGATTAACAGCATAAATTTTTGGCAATATATTGAAGTCTTTCCTCAAGGCGACCTGGCTTCCCTGCCGTTCAAGGAGTTGTGGGTCTTTAAACTTGCTCAAATCTAGGAATTGATTGAGGGACCATGACTCTCTACTCCAGTGATTAGACCTAAAGTGCTGTTCACCTGACCTAGAATTCATCTGTTTGTACAGATCAAGTAAATATTTAGTAGATTTTCTATCTATTTTACTCCTAGGAACATCATGACTAAGTGCCAATTTCAAAAGCCCATACGAGTCAAACAATTCTGATTACTGCTTTGACTCTGCTGTCCATTACTGTAACCATGCCCACTTGTCTTTTTCAACTGAGTACAGCCACTTGGCCCCTACTACCACGGGGTCCAATCAGCCCTATTGTAGCTAGGTGTCTTAATTCAGTTAGGGCAGTTCCCACTGTCAAATCTGATTTACTTAAAACAGCAATCACAATAGTCTTCAAGGGTGCTGGAACTCCCTTCACTAATTTGTTCCTCACAGTTGTGGTAAAAGGTGTGTCCTCTGGGCACTCCATGTGTGGGTCTCTGGGTCTAACCTGGTAAATCCACTCTATCATGCCAATTTCCCTAAGCCTTTTAAAACCTTCTACAGTATACCAAGACAGGTCTGGTACTTCAACTTTATTTAAGCATAGGCAACCAGATACATGCTTCAGCAACCCAACCAAATAAACTATTAGACCCTTTCCTAACTTCTAGAGCTGAAACACTGAATGAAGAATCTGTGCTTAGTGGACCTATATCGATAAACTCAGACAAATCCATCATTATGTTCCTTGCACCATTATCCCACACCCTTAATAGCCATTCCCATACATATTCCCCAGGTTTCTGTTTGTATGTATTAGAAAAGTCAAGCAGTTCTTTTGAAGTGCAGTGTACCTCCTCCTGGGTCACACTTTGTGCTTCACCTTTTGGGGGTCTCTGGGACTTAAGTTTAGTTATAGATCTAGAAGCCAGAATTCATAGTATGGAAATGTTTTGAGAACATTCAGCATTATCTTGTAAAACATCTGCCTCAGATGATGCCCCAGGCAATGCCTCAGGCAAGGGCTCTTTAGAAGCAGCTGGGGTAGGGTAATCTCAATAGATAGACATGGAGAGGCTAATGGTTTTTTCTGGGCAGGGTGGTTTCTCAGACCACCATGAAGTAATCTCTTCAGATGGGAGTGGTTCTGTTGGCAGGAATGATTCAATGAAATTTAGAGGCTCAGTGTTTCCAGCTTCCTGATTATCTGCCCATTTGTCTCCATCCCAAGTTTCAGGATCCCATTTTTTACCAATCAATCCCCTCACTTTAGTTTCAGTTGCTTCTCGAGGTTGTCAGCTGAGCTGGCATTGTAATTCAGCCATTCTAGTGCATCTGTTTTTTTCACTTGTTTGTCTAGCAAAAGTAGGACCAACCAACCAGTTTCTTTATACTTCTCATTGTGACAAAACTGTAGGAAGATATCACACATGTGTTCACCCAGAGTCTCGTCTTTCTTCAGTACCTGATCTATTGGTGATGATATTTTGCCTATTGGTACAGCCATTTCATGCCATGGATTAGTAGTGCCCTCTTTACTGCTGGAAGCAGAGTCATCAACATATTTGAGACTAATCAGACTTGAGAACCAATTTAGAAAACTCACCTTTACAATTTTGTTTCTCTAGAACCACTCTTGGTACCAAGTGTCTTAGGCTAAGTTCTCTAGCAAAGCAAAACAGGTAAAGCATATAAACATATGCATGGCAGGATTTATATCAAGGAAACAGCTCATGTAGTTGTAAGGGCTAGAACATCCCAAGTCTGTGGATCAGGATAGAGACTTCTCCTGAATCTCACAGCAGCAGGGGCTGGCGAACCCAAGATCTACAGGTCAGTGAGCAGGGCTCTTGCTCATAGACTGTGAAGGTTGACAAACCCCAAATTAGGCAAGTGAGTTGCTAGCTCAAGTCCCAAGAATCAGATGTCAGATGAACAGAAGCCAGCTTCAGGCTCAGGACAGGCAAAAGCCAGAACGTCTGCTTATGTTCAGATACAGGCCACAAACACCCAAAGAAACTCCCTTTCAACTGATTGGCTACTCACAGCAGATCCCATCATAGGGATAATTACATATAAACACTGAGAATCATGACCCAGCCAAGTTGACACACAATCTTAACCATCACAAGGTCTAAGATACACCATGGTATTTTCAATAAATTGGACCATTAATGAGGAAGACCAAAGAAGAATTGATTAATTTGAACTGTGGTGTTGGTGAAGAATACTGAATATAGCAAGGACTGCCAAAAAAAAATGAACAAATCTGTCTTAAAATACTACAGCCAGAACACATCCTTAGAGAGGATAGCAAGACTTCATCTCACTCACTTTGGTCATTTTATCAGAAGATCAGTCTCTGGAGATGGGTATCATGCTTGGTAAAGTAGAGGGTTGGCAAAAAGAGGAAGATCCTTAACAAGATGGATTGACACAGTGGCTAAAACATTAGGCTCGAATGTAGCAATGATTGTGAGGATGGCGCAGGAACTGGCTGTGTTTCATTCTGTTGTACATAGGGTCACTATGAGTTGCAGCTGACTCAATGGCACCTAACAGCAACATAAATCAACTGAAATAAGTTTTATATGCCCAAAGGTATTCACTAGAATTATATTTATGAAAGTCAAACAAACAAAAATCAACTGAGATCACTCTAAATGTACAGTGAATATATCAAAATGTATTTGATACTATTAAAATAATTATAACTACTGGGTAAGGAAACACGTTTTTTATGACAATGTGTTAAGTAACAGAATAAAAATATAAAATGTTATTTTCACGTTGATAAGTATTATGAATAAAATGAAGGAGGAATCTAAGTATACATGAAATATTTAAACAATACAAATTTAGGCCAGCCCAGAAAAAGGGAAATTTTAATTCTTTGCATATGTATGTAGATATGAAAATCCTAACTCATGCACAACTTATCAGTTATAAATCCTATATCACAAGGTCTTGAACATTAAGAAAAATACTAGCACATTTGTGAATATAAAGGGCTTTTTTGAGTATGTGGAAAAAATAGACAACTATTTAAATAGGAACCATTCTATGTCTTCTAATGTTTTAGGGAAATGAGAGAGCAGAAAAAGATAAAAAGAGAGCAGAAAAGATGGACTATCTTCTTTGTTATTTCGCCCAAGGTATTCAGTCAATATTTTCCAAAATATATTATTAAGAGCACTTGATCTTCAAAATGTTAGTTAAGTTATAAGAGAAACATAAGCTTACACATACAGATATAATATATATATAATATATATTATATACATACATATGATGACTATGAGTTTAGGGAAAACTGAAGTTTAATGCATAATGGAGGTATATATTTTCTATTTCATAGATAAGATCATCAGCATTTAACCGCTGTGCAACCATTCACAAATTATTTGTTCACTTAATCCTCCCCTTCATGAATTAGCTCACAGATCTTGTAAAGTGCATTTATTTTGGTAATTCCTATTTTAGATGTTTATACGAGCAAATAGGATATAAAATTATCTTACAAGAAACTGAATTATGTTTAAATTTATGCAAGAAAATTAGATTTCAAAATTATATCTCTAAATAAAAGCTACAAAAATAGAGTAAGATTTTATAACTTCTCATACTAATTTCACATAAGAATTGTGGTCTCATTTAAAGATCACATAAAAATATAAGCTGGGAAAATAAAAAAGATTTCCTTAAAACTCCCATATTAAAAATTTAGAGAACTCTAACGGATGTGTGAAATCATGTAGACCTTATACAGAAAATTTATTTTAAATTTATACATGCATATGTATGTGTATATATAATATGCAACATATCAGTATATATGTGATACAATATGTATATCTAATAATGTATTTTAAAAGATAAAGACTCATATATATCTTAATTATAGGTACAAATAAGGTAGAGGTAAAGAAAAAGTGACAGATATAGATAGATACAGGCATATAGCTATAAAAGAGGAGCCTTGGTTGCACAATGTTAAAGCACTCAACTGATACTTGAAAGGTTGGCAGTTCCAATCCACCTGCCACTCTGCTGGAGAAAGATGTGGCAATCAGTAAAGATTACAGCCTTGGAAACACTATGGGGCAATTCTGCTCTGTCCTATAGGGTCCCTATGAATCGAAATCAACTTAATGGCAACAGGTTTTATAGTTATTAAAGAACCTAAGCCAGTTGCTGAATCAATGCCAACTCATGGTGACCCCATGTGTTTCGGAGTAGGACTGCACTCCGTAGGGTTTCCAAGACTGTGATCTTTCAGAAGAACACCTGGGCTTTCTTCTGCATTGCCTCTGGGTGGATGCAAACCTCCAATCATTTGATGAATAGCTGAGTGCTTAGCTGTTTATGCCACCCAGAGACTCTGCATAACTACAGATCTCTATATGTATTGCTATAGCTATAGAGCCAATTCACATTCCAAAAGATTATCTATACCAACTTTTGGGAAGTGGGCTCAATTAAAAGTAACATATTTATAAACAAGGAAGTATCCCATGCAGTTCAGACTGGTTTACTTTTAGCTAGATCAATAATAAATTAAACACCAAAATGTGACAAATCTTGAAAATTGAAAAAAAAAAAATGAACCTATATATGTAAGATGTCGACAAATTTTACATTTTATTACATAGTGAAACCATTCCTTTAATTGCTAAATTCTGGTGTTTAAACAGTATTGTTTACTGTATCTCTTGCTGGAATGGGCTTATATTTGCTTTCAACACCACAAAAAAAGTAGATCAATACTGGTAATAAATCTTTAAATGCTTTTTAACCTTACAAGGTCTTTATGAGCTGAAGGATAATCAATAAACATGGCAGAATAATGGTGTGAGATTTATCTTTTCAGGTAGTGTTATTCTATGACATAATGCCGATAACTCTGAATGTAAATGCCAAGATCAATTTTGCTTCCGAAAAATTATTCAGATAGATAGCAATGTACAATAATCACTTCTATTTACAAAACTGGATTAATTTTAGCTATCTGGCAATTAGCTAATTATTTTATCTGTGATATATTAGGAGAAATAGTAACTTTATTCTACCATGATTTTCTTCTCTTGAGATGTTACCAATCACTGGAATGTGTTTAGAAAACTGACACCAAATCATATGTCGAGTTTTCACTTACATAGATTCTGGAATTACATATGAACTTAATAGTAGTTTATCTGATTCAATAAAAACTATATTTTTAAATAACCAACTTTTTTATTCATACTCAACAGAAGACACAGAGTAAACAAAATTTTTTCTGGCATTTTTCCAACAAGTGCACATTTGATATCACTTTAACAAACTTTTTAATATTAACTTTACATATATATTTTATTATACTAATTTACATAATAAACATAAGATCCACAAATGAATAGTTACATTAAGGTAAATTATTTTTAACAAACTACATTTATATGGGTTTATATGACATTCTACTCAGTCATATAGGGTCGATATGAGTCAGAATTGACTCCATGGCTCACAACACACAGGCTCAACAAAGATTAAATTCCACATGTAGTAGTGATTTGGATAATAAAAGTATTATATTCACTTTTACTATTATTTCACAATAGATAACACTTAAGCATGCATACACCTGCACATAACAAGAATTTAATAATCCCATACTCTATGACAAAATGTTCTCAGTGATTTGCATATACTATTTGTTATCAATAGAATTCACATATGCAGGGCCACACCTTGGAATTTTTAAAAATCATCAAATTTTGTTTTCCAGGAAACTTTTTAAAAATATTTGACGTGGATTTTTTGAGGAAAACTCATTGCTACATATAACAAAAGTTTGCCATGTATCTGATCATTAAAGTTCCCAATCATTTAGTTGGAGAGATGGATGGTGGAATATTGCCATATATTATCAGAAGACTATAGATAGACACATTCCAGAAAGTTTCCAAATGAAAACAGACTAAAGTTTGAAAAATCAATACAATATTCTTATTATAATGTGGCAAGTGCTTATGGATTTTAGACATTGCTACTTTTTCCTGGAGCTCAATGCATTCTACATTTTTCATTTAGCCTGCTAGATGCCACTGGAGTTCTCAAATTAAGCAATGCCCTTTTGCTTTTCCTTCTTATTAGTGTTTTGGTGATCTACTAATCAATTTAGTTTTTACAATATTTTGCCTTTTCTAAAATAAAATGTCAGATAAAATATTCCTCTGAGACCATTTACTTACCTATCATCATTTTACTTTGTTTAATAAACAAAGTAAATTAAAACAAAATAATATAAGGAATGAGTGGATTCTATATAAAATTCAAATCTGAGTTCCTTCTCGTCATAGGAAGTAATGGGAAAATTTGCACAAACACAAAGAACTTCTTTAAAGACCTAGACTGTCTTCTTCTTTGTGTGAGAATGAGATTTTCTACTTTCATGAAAGTTCCGTCTAGTGTAGAATTCAGACAACATATACTCACTGTCATTGAGTCAATTTTGACCCATAGCAACCCTGTAGGGCAGAGTAGAACTGCCTCACAGGGTTTTCAAGGTTGTAATCTTTATGGAAGCAGCCTGCTACATCTTTCTCCTGTAGACCAGCTGGTGGGTTCAAATTGCAGACCTTTCAGTTGGGAGCCAAGCACTTTAGCCACTGTGCCACCAGGGCTACAGACAACAGATAATTACATGTAAAAATTACGTATTCTGGTAATCGACAAAATCATTGAAAACTGTAAGGCGAAATGAGTTTAAATTAAAGGAGGACTTTCAATTCCACACGAGAGTGCTTCCATGATATTTCAGTGATTAAATGGTGACATGACTTTCTGATACAATTGTGGCCTGGTTCCATTAGTTGCCAGTCTTGAGAAAGTTGATTACTTAGCCTGGGAGATACTGACATTCACCTGTACGTATTGTAGGCATTCTCTAAGAGCCATTCCTGTGAAGCGATCTATATCTTAACTGTCTTTAAGTCTCTCCTTGGTTCCCAAACTCAGCATGCTTGACTTACATGTGAAAGCTTAGCTTCACTTTAAAGAGGAATTTTATATAGTGGGAATTTAAGGAGCTCTTACCTCATTATGAGTCCTTAGGTAGCACAAACCATTAGGCACTCAACTACTAGCTGAAAAGTTGGCAGTTCGACCCCACCCAGATGATCTGCTTCTGAAAGGTCACAGCCTTGAAAACCTCGAGGGGCACATCTACTGTGCACACATGGTATTGCCATGAGTCAGAGTGGACTCAAAGGCAATTGATTTTGAGTTGTAAAGCCACTTCCATTAACACTAGCCGACTTGTCTCACTAGAGAATATTGCTCTATTCACCTTGACCTAAACAAGTCCTAGGTCAGTACAAGCGTGTTTGACTAGCTTAGACGAATCAGTACCTAACCCCTCTCCCTAGGCTCATGATTTCATAGAGAAAGGTGGGTACCTGTACAAATACTGTTGGTGGTATAGAAAAGGAATGGGAGGGTGGGTTTGAGTTTGAGTGTCAAATATCAATAGGATAGAATAGGATAGACTTGTAGAGTCTACCTCAAATGATCCAACGTTCACTCACACTCTACTTCCTGTTAATAATGGTTTTACATGTAAAAACGAACTCACACCTCATCAACGTGAGAAAAACTTCATTCAGCTAGTGCATCTGACTCCAATTTCAGGAACTCTGGTTGATGAAGACATCAAGTCTTTCTTGATAAGCAAAGGAGAACAAGTCACAGAGACATTATGTGGCATTAAAAAAAAAAACAAAAACTAAAATATTTCTTAAATGGTTCTTCACAGAGCATGTATGTGGATCCCTGATGTTTAAGAGAAAACAGAGCCACCTACCCAACTCAAATATGATGAGATATGCATAAGTAGGTTCTTCCAATATTAGAAGAAATGCTTAAATAAAATGCAAATTCATGAACCGTAATAACAGATTATTGTTTTTAAGCCACTGAATTTGAGGTGGTTTGTTATGCAATAATGGCTAAGTGATACCATTAAAATATCAACTTCCATTAAGAAAGTAGAAGAAAAAATAACGCATAGCAATGGTACAATAGAAATGGAACAGAAGTCAGAAAATTTTTCTGGAAAGGGCCAGACAATTAATATTGAGATTGTGATTCACATTCTCTGTCATAACACTCAACTCTGCCATTGTAGCATGGGAGAAGTCATGTTCTTATTGTTCAGTGACAACACAGTGACCCCATTTACAACAGAACATCCTCACAATGGTTGATATTTTTAAGCCCATTGTTGTAACCACTGTGTCAAACCATCTCTTCAAGGTTTTTCCTCTTTCTCGTGGACCCTCTACTGTACAAAGCATGACGTCCTTCTCTGGGGACTGGTCCCTCCTGATAACATACCCAAAGTACGTGAGACAAAGTTTCACCATCTTTGCTTCCAAGGAGCACTCTGGCTGTACTTCCAAGACACACTTGCTCTTTTTTGGGGGCAGTCCATGGTATATTCAGTATTCTTCACCAAAACTATAATTCAAAGGCAACAATTCTTCAGTCTTCCTTATTCATTGTCTGGCTTTTGCATGCATGAGGCAATTGAAAGTATCATGGCTTGGGTCAGGCATACCTCAGTCCTCAAAGTGACATCTTTGCTTTTTAACACTTTAAAGAGGTCTTCTGCAGTAGATTTTCTCAAAGTAATATGACATTTTATTTCTTGACTGCTGCTTCCACGGGCTTTGATTGTAGAGCCAAGTAAAATGAAATCCTTGACAACCTCAATCTTTTCTCATTTTATCATGATGTTGCTTATTGGTCAACTTGTGAGGATTTATTTATTTATTTATGCTGAGGTTTAATCCATACTGAAGGCTGTGGTCTTTGATTTTCATCAGTAAGTGCTTCAAGTCCTCTTCATTTTCTGCAAGCAGGGTTGTGTCATCTGCATATCCCAGGTGATTAATGATTCTTCCACCAATCCTGATGCTGCATTCTTTTCATATAGCCCACCTTCTCAGGTTATTTGCTCAGCATACAGATTGAATAAATATGGTGAAAAGCTAAAACCCTGACACACACCTTTCCTGATTTTAAATCACGAAGTATCCTCTTATTCTGTTCAAACGACTGTCTCTTTATCTATGTACAGGTTCTGCATGAGCACAATTACATGTTCTGGAATTCTCATTCTTTGAAATGTTATCAGTAATTTGTTATGATACTCAGAGTCGAATGCCTTTACATAGTCAATAAATCACAGAGAGATGTCTCCTAGTATTCTCTGCTTTCAGTCAAGATCCACTTGACATTAGCGATGATATCCCTTGTTCTACAACCTCTTCTTAATCTGGCTTGAATTTCTGGCAGTTGCCTGTTGATGTGCTGCTGCAGCTGCTTTTGAATGATCTTTAGCAAAATTTTACTTGCATATGATATTAATGATATTGTTCAATAATTTCCATATTCCGTTGGATCACCTTTCTTGGGACTAGGCATAAATATGAATCTCTTCCAGTTGGTTGGCCAGGTAGCTGTATTACAAATTCCTTGGGATAGGCTAGTGAGCACTTCGAGTTACATCCATTTGTTAAAACATCTCAGTATTCCATCAGTTCCTGGAGGCTTGTTTTCCACCAACGCCTTCAGTGCAGCTTAGACTTTTTCCTTCAGTACCATCAGTTCTTGACCATATGCTACTTCCTGCAATGGTTCAAACTTGACCAATTCTTTTTGGTACAGTGACTCTGTATTCCTTCTTCTTTTGGTGTTTCCTGCATCATTCAGTATTTCGTCCATAGAATTCTTTAATATTGCAACTGGAGGCTTCAATTTTTTCTTCAGTTCTTTCAGTTTGAGAAATGCCAAATATATTCTTCCCTTTTGGTTTTCTAACTCCAGGTCTTTGCACATTTCATCATAATATTTTACTATGTCTTCTACAGCCATTCTTTGAAATCTTCTGTTAAGTTTTTTTACTTCATCATTTCTTCCATTTGCTTTAGCTATTCTACTTCAAGAGCAAGTTTCAGAGTCTCTTCTGACATCCATTTTTGTCTTTTCTGTCTTGTTAGTGACCTTTTGCTTTCTTCCTGTATCATGTCCTTGATGTCATTCCACAACTCATCTGGTCTTTGGTCATTAGTGTTCAATGTGTCAAATCTATTCTTGAGATGTTCTCCAAATTCAGGTGGGATATGTTCAAGGTCTTATTTTGGTTCTCATGGACTTGTTTTAATTTTCTTCAGCTTTAATTTGAACATGAATATGAGCAATTCATGGTCTGTTCCACAGTCATCTCTTGATCTTGCTCTGACTGATGATATTAAGCTTTTTCATTTCTTTCTACAGATGTGATCGATATGATTCCTGTGTCTTCCATCTGGTGAGGTTCACATGTATAGTCACTGTTTATGTTGTTGAAAAGGTATTTGCTATGAATAGATCATTGGTTTGGCAATATTCTATCATGCAATCTCTGGCATAATTTCTATCACTAAGACCATGTTGTCCAACTGCAGATTTTTTTTTTTTGTTTCCAACTTCCATCTTCCGATCAACAGTAATTATCAATGCATCTTGATTGCATGTTTGATCAATTTCAAACTGCAGAAGATGGTAAAACTCTTCAATTTCTTCACTTTGACCTTAGTGGTTGGTGTGTAAAGTTGAATAATAATCACATTACTGGTCTTCCCTGTAGGCATATGGATATTATCCTATCACTGACAATACTGTCCTCCACGATAGATCTCTAAATGTTCTTTTTGATGATGAATGCACGCCATTCCTTTTCAATTTATCATTCCAGGCATAGTATACCATATGATTGTCCGATCCGCAATGGCCAATACCAATCCATTTTAGCTCACTAATGCCTAAGATATCAATCTTTATGCATTCCACTTCATTTTTGACTTCTAATTTTCATAGATTCATACTTTGTACATTCCATGTTCCAACTATTAATAAATGTTTGTAGCTGTTTGTTCTCATTTTGAGTGTGCCCCATAAGCAAATTGAGGTTCCAAAAACTTGACTCCATCAACTTCTTTGAGGTTAACTCTACTTTGAGGAGGCAGCTCTTCCCCTGTTGTATTTGAAGTGCCTTCCAACCTGAGGGGCTTATCTTCCAGCACTTTATCAGACAATGTTCCATTGCTATTCATAAGGTTTTCACTGGACAATTTTTTCAGACATAGGCCACCAGGTCCTCCTTCCTAGTCTGTCTGAGCCTGGAAGCTCTGCTGATACTGTTCCACCATGGGTGACCCTGCTGTATTTGAAATACACTTGGCAAAGCATCCAGCATCACAACAACACACAAGCCACCACAGAATGACAAAGTGACAGATGTGTGGTGGAGAGAAGGTGTAGACAATGCTTAAATGAACAGGTGTGGCTATGTTGCAATAAAACATCATTTACAAAACCCAAAAGGCAGGCTGTATTTGGCCCATGGGCCATATTTTTCCAACTGTTGATCTATATACCATGTATCATGGATTTTGAAGCTATCCCTAGTGGACTGAAAGAGCGAAGATTCCTATGGAAAGAGAAGGAAGTTTATTTTGTTTTTTTTTTTGTTTTCTTGACCAATATGTATATTTCTCTTCTTCTTTACAGTTCAATCTCCTTATTTCCTGTCACCTTTTTTTTTTTTTTTGTAGTTCTTAGCTCAGCCCTTCAGGGATTTTCCTGCCCATTGTCCTGAATGGTCAAATCTAAGCTAGGTGTTGTGAAGACCATACTTTCTGGGGATCACCCCAGCCCAAAACAGGGCTTTAGCCACCCTTTTCTGACTTCTACAAAAGACTATCTTAGTGGATAAAATGTGTGAATTGAAACACTATTTTTTTAAGGCTGTAGAAAAAGAAAGAATAAAGCATACGATTTGCATGCTGTTGACAAAATGTGTGAATACAGGTGAATCCTTTAAGCTTATGGAATACAACTGAGGCTTAGAACATACACTTTGCAATTCACAAAACTTCTAAAGACAACACGGTGTTCCATTATTTGAATTGCATTAAATAGCATTGTGTATCTTATTCATTATCACAGCAGGACATGAATAACAGAAAGTGTGCTTTCAGGTCAATTGTTAGTGATCTGAAGGCAGTGAGTAGCATGTTTACCAGCAGCCCACATATCTCTCTTCTGTAACAAAATAGCTGTTCTTGAAGAGTATTGTATTTTTA
This sequence comes from Elephas maximus indicus, assembly GCF_024166365.1. Lineage (NCBI taxonomy): Eukaryota > Metazoa > Chordata > Mammalia > Proboscidea > Elephantidae > Elephas > Elephas maximus. Next base: position 79,342,479 of record NC_064829.1, read on the forward strand.
TGCAAATTAACACAAACTTCCTAGGTTTGTGTGCCTACCAGGCCCTCCCCACTCAACTTATTTTTGTAAGTGCACTACTGCTAATTTCTTTTTTACAGCAACATGCAAAAAAATTGGCATGGTGGCACTTATGAAAATACCTCGAGGTAGAGAGGGCGTGGTTGGCAAACAAACGTAAAAGGTATGCTACTATTTGCCTAAGATACAGTAATAAAATATCCGTTGCCGTAGAGTTGATTCAGACTTACAGCAGCCCTATGAGATACAGTACATGGTCTAGTTTTGCGGTACAGTGGTAAGTGACCCTGGTGGCGCAGTGGTTAAGAGCTCAACTGCTAACCAAAAAGACACCAATTCATATCCACCAGTCTGCTTCTCGGAAACCATATGGGGCAATTCTACTTTGTGCTTTAGGATCGCTGTGAATAAGAATCAGTTCATCAACAATGGGTTCTTGTAATAAGTGAACAATTCCATGGTTTTCCTGTTGTTGGTGGAATGCCAGAAAAACAGGATTCCACCTAAGGAGTGGGCTGAGAAGATATAATTATGCTTCCTGAAATTTTCTTTCCTCCATATTCATGATTAAAATTCACCATAAACAGTACATAAAGCACTGGTTTATTGAATGGGTGGTTGAAGTGAAGGTTAATATTGCCAATGTATATGTTTAACCTAACGAGGGCTTTTCTTTTAGGATGCAGAAATGTATCACTTTTTGTAAAAATAAATTATATGGAATGTAAGACTAATTTACCTTATATTTTCAATTGTCTCATTTTCACATGGAGAATAGCATGTTTTTTCTTTAAATATTTTTTTCCCAACTTATTCTTTCATCTTGAAGAAAGCCTACGCAAGATAGGATAGCACTGTGTATATCTACATAACTATACACTTGAAAACATTTTTTTCTCAATTGATCTTATGATTTGTGAAACATCTTGGCAATTCCTGCCAGTAATCAATAAAACATAACTACAGCCAATTTATTTTCTCCTTGTTGGATATGAAAATTTTCACAGGTGGAAATGAATTAATATTTGGAAGAATTTTTTCATACCCATAAAACATTTTGTAATGCTCCTGATCTTTGACTTCTATCTAATGTACTAGCGCTGAACAATAAAAAGGATAAAATATTCTAAGAATATCATTATACTTCATAAAAAAACAACATAAATTCTTGAATTTTAATTTTCTTTATCTTTTATAAAAAGGGAAATTTACAGAAATCTAAGTTTTCCCTAGATCTTTGCGATCTATGGGAGTAGACTTCAGAAGAAGCAAAGTCATCTGTTTTTACTTTTCAGATCTGGAGACAAGCCCTCTACACCTGAATTTCCAGAAACAATGCTTGCTGTAAAAGGACCACCATTTATCTCCACCAAGAAAAGAACGTTTCCACTTGATTCCTTTAAGATGTTTATAAATGTTATAACAGAAGGTATCATTCACTGAAGTGGATTAACAATAAATGTAATCATATACACAGCTAAAAAATATTCATTATCTGTTGTAACCAACTCACTTTATGAACTGAGATATGCAGATTGGTATGAGTTATTTATACTATCATATACAACAGTCAGAAATAATAAATGAAAAAACAGCAAAGCTGGTTATATGGGGTCCTTGATTTTAAGCATGAATTACAAGTAGAAGAATTGTAATAATTTTAGTTGCTATGTTGGTACATAAATGATCCAAAGATGACCTCTGTGTGTTGGTTACTGGTTGTTTACTTCTTCATAACAAGCTGAGGCCAGTTAGCTCCAAAAAACCTGCTTGCACAAAATTTGAATCTGTACACATCCAATTGCTTCTAAAATAGATGAAAAAAGCAGATTTTTAGCTACTTAGTGCTTGCCTGCTTTACATCCTGCAAAACTGTGCCCAACATTGGTAGTCCTGAAGAAGACAAAACCTGTAGTTATAAAGACCCTCAGACGTTGCTGTCCTTTGGAGCTCTCTGACCCAGAGATTCCCCACCCTGTGCAGAAGGATGTCCCAAAAGGTACTCATAATTCTCAGCCACCCACCTCCCTTTCTGCTGGCTCCCTCTACCTCTTGCCTTTAGAAGACCTCTTCCTATAGAGAACCACCCCCTGAAAGAAGTTGTCAATGTGTCAGTCCCAATATATTGTTGTCGTACAGCACTGTTATCTCATAGTCATATGTCTTTTCTTGATCAGCTCCAAGTTTTCTCTCTTGAACTCACTACAGTATGTTAAAGCATAATTTTTCCTGGGGCACAGCAATCGGGGCGGCAAAACTCAGAATGACACAATGCAAATTAGTACCAAGACAATGCACAAAGTTGTCTCTTGAACTTTAACTCTACCATCCACCTCTCCCCAATCTTCTATCACTAGTGGATATCTTACGATGTAATGGGACAATCCAGTGACAATGGAAGTGACCAGTGAAATCTGAAGGATCCCTCCTGCTGTAATGTTCATATTTGTTTATAACGATGGGATCTTTTGGTCTCTCTCTTACCCTTGGATGAGTTATATAACTTCTAAGAACAATCCTTCTGGAGAGAATATTATCTTCAGTCTAAAGTCTGAATTTCCTGTGCTCTCTCTCTTTTAACAGCTCCCATTAAGGCAGTCCAGAGAATCACAAAAGGCACACAAAAAAGAATAGACTAAAATAATTATTTATGTCATTTTGAGCTCAAGTGTGATAGGGAATCTATATGCATGGTTTCACTATCAATTAGCTGAACTTCATTGTAAAGAATTTTACTTGATAAGAGTGAAAATGGAAACTATGAAATTAGGGTGCTGAGTCAATTTCTTTTAAAAAAATTAGACAAAAATTATTTAATTTACAAGTGTGAGTAACATGGATATACCTCAAAATGCTTTGGATTTCTGAAGAAACAAATACAACTACATTTAGGCTGGGCTTTGAAGAATGTTATGAGGCAGTACTGTATAAAGAGAAAATTTTCCAAACGCAGGGACAAGTTCTGACTATAATGAATGAATGAAATGAAATGTCTTATAGGAAAAACAATGAGGTAGATGTTCTAAACATACTTGTAAAATGCCAAACTTTGTTACAGGCATATTTGCATATTTTTATTTTCAGTTTATTTAATGAAATTTGTAATTTAAAAAATCTCTTCCAAGAGGTGTGAAGTTCGAAAGACTAAGCAAAATGATATAACTGTCACTGGAATCCAAACATATAACCATTCTTCCTGGGCTGTGAAATTGCAAGGTAAGTGGAAAATTCTCACAGAAGATCTATAAGGTGCCAATTCACAATGAATTCACTGTTAATTTATTCTAAGCACAATTAAGTGAGTAATCATGCAAGAGTAAATAACCTCCACAATGGAAATATTTTCAATAAATTTACTGTCATAAGAGATATTCAGATTAAGAGGGAAATTACATCATTGCCAAGCTCATGAGCAAATAGATTATTATATTTCATTTAAAATCTTTCCAGAGAAGCCAACTAAACTAAAGCAAAATGAGAAGAGTTTGTAGAAACCTGTCACTGTTTTTGGCATCATGGTTGACTTCATGGTAGTGTTAAGTTTAAATTGTTCTGATTAATCAATCTGTTTCCCAGGGATAAATGGATCAAGCTCAGGGTCCTTTGTGTGAACAGAATAACTCCAGTGTTTTGAGAGTAGATTTCAGGTGTTAAACAGAATTAGACTCTACTTATAAACCTTGGTTGTTTTTAATACATATTTTATTACTCATTGTTTTTGCTGAGTGGTGCTACAGTATCAATCATCTCACAAATCCCTATGGCTTAAAACAACAAATGTTTATTTCATCACTTACGTATTGGCCACAGGTTGGCTGAGGATAAGTTGTATGTATGTCTTATAGTCTGAAATTCAGGTTGAAGGAGCGTGCCCTACAAAAGGCACAATGGTCTCATGACAGAGGGAAAAGGATAAATGGTGGCACCAGATATTGGGTCTTAAAGCTTCTACACAGACTTGGCAAACACCACTTGACCTCAATTTCAGCTGTTCAGAAGGCCAACTGTGAGGTCAATGATGCAAGGAGTTGTAACCCTATCACAAAAGAGAGCAAATAGTAGAAAGAAATCATTCAGTCTACCACCCACATATAAACAACAACAAAAAATCACTCTGTTCTTTTGTCTGTTTAATGTCCCAAAGTTAATCACCCATTTACATTAGATGGGAAATGAAAGTTCATATTTTAGATAACACGATCTGAGAAGTTATTTTTTTCAAGTAATTTATGTATGTATTTAATAGCTAGATATTTCCTGTTAAATATTTAATTAATGTTTTCTAGAAATGTAAAGAATGTTGCTGTGCGTGCAAGATATTATATGAGTAAATAACCAATGGTGGGTGCTGAGTCCAGTCTAAATATGTTATTCCAATTGGCCTCAACACTATGTAAGAATCACCATTTTCTAGACTATGGTCAACATTGGGTGCTGATCATCATTTCATTTTTCTAATCTCAGAGGTGACAAATTATATCTTATTCTAGTTTGACTTTGCATGTGTTTTACAATTTGAGTTGAGTTTCTTTTATATGCTTGTTGGTAATTTGTATCTTTTTTTAATTGCTAGTAGAAAAAGACACTTAAGTATACGGGGAATATAAACTTAACATTTAAGCATACTGTCGAACACCATAAATACTTAGGGAGTTTAACTATGGATTCAAAAACTAACAGTTACCTATTTTTTTTTTAGGACATTGGAAGCATCTTTATTCTTTCATAACAAGTGTTTATTCAATTAAATAAAATAACAAAAAAATATTTAGCAACTTTTTACTAGAAATATGGTACTTGATGGACCATACTACCAAAGAGCATGCAGCTTAAGTGGGGATAAAAAACAAAACAAAACAAAAAAATTGCCTAAGAGTCAATTTAAACTGTAGGTATTATATCAAATCTGTAGCCCAATTTTTAAGAACCATGAAGAGAATCTAGGCAAGGAGGCATTTTGTGTGGTCAGAGTTGTGTAGGAATGTTTCTTAAGGAAGAGGAATTAAAGCCAGGTCCTTTAATACTGTAAGGTTTAGATGTGCAAAGAGAATCAATTTTATATGTGGTACTATGCATTATGGTAACGAGCCCTGGTGGCACCATGGTTAACCCTTTCACGAGTGCTGGGAGACATATACCCCAGTTACGTTTTCTGCTCTTCGGGTTTATTGGTAGGCATTCAAGCCACTTTAGTACATTCTGGCATCATAGTGGATACTGGTAGAACTGTCTAAAAAACAAGGAAGTTGGTATGTGCCACATCTGAGTGTTGAGAGCCATTTATATGAGGGGTATTTCCCAGAAGAGAAGTGATTGTTTGAAAGTTTTGTGTCTTTTGGCTTCTATACAGCAAGATAAGCCTTGCAAGTATGTTTACTATTTCCTTTGTGTTAGTGGGAAGGTACGGGTACTGGCATTAGAAAATACTCAAGAAAATGAGTTATTTTGGTGGTGAAAATAGTTTGTCATGCACTTCCTGGGCAATGAGAAAGATGTGTCCTGCAAGTGTGATGTGCTTCCTGGAACATGGTACGGATATGGCCAACTCTATATCAAACTGATAGCAATTATGTGCAGCAAGTGCAATGTTTATTTGGTATTTCATGTGTATTTTAGGAAAGCTGAGTAAGATATTTTATGACTCAAGTGTAACCAGGAAGTGTGGTACACTTCCTGGGTCATGGGACCAATATGTCCTTCATGCATATTGTGCTTCATGGAACATGGTACCAATATGTACCACATGTATGATGTGCTTCATGGAACAGGGGACCAATCTGGCCTGCTTGTATCAGTCATCTCCCTGATTACATTTTTTATGAAGTGCTCACTGCAAAGTTGAATAAGATAGTTTACAGTTCAAATGCAACCAGGAAGTGTGGTGCCCTTCCTGGGCCATGGCACCAGTATGTACTGCATTTGTGAGGCACTTCATGGAACATGGCACCAATATGGACTGCTTGCACCTGGCACTTCATTTTATCAAATAATAAAAAAACTGCCAACAAACAATGATCCAGCAGCCTTTCCACTAGCAATAAACATAGCATTACCAAGAAAATTCCTCCTTCAAAAGGGTATTAACCAAAAATCAGTGGTTTGAACCCATCAGCTGCTTTGCAGGAGAAAAGACCAGACGATCTACTTCTGTAAAGATTACAGCCTAGGAAACCCTATGGCGATACTTCTTCTCTTTCCTGTAGGGTTGCTGAATTGTAGAATTGACATGAGGGCACACAACAACAACAACGCAGCATAGCGTGGATAAAATGTTTATACTGCAGGCATTATTTGAACATAATAATGTTCAAATAATCCACATAATTATGAATTTCAATCCAAACCATCTGTTAATATGCCTATTTGTTTTTAAAGGACTTAAAATTTAGTAGGTCCCAACACTAATGGGTATCATCAAGACAAGCATGCAAATAGGCATGATACAACTATGTGAAGTAGGAATACTCTAAGTGGCAAAGGCAAATACTGTGTTAGCCTATCCAAAGAGGGCATAGGACTTCAGCTGTTTGAGTAAGACTTAAAGGAGACAAAGAATTCTCATAGATGAAAAGTGTTGGGGAAAGCCTTTCAAAGTCCAGGAGATAGCATTAAAAAAAAGTAAACAAAATGCAGAAGATAAAAGCCTGCATTTGAACTATACATTAAGAGGGTAAAGAAAACAAAGTATTGAAAGATAATCTGGAAAAAATCATGCAGAGTATTGAGTCTGGATCTGGAACATATAATTGACTTGGTGAGCAAATGAATCCATTAAATTTTGGGGCAGTGGTATGGTTTTATCACAAAGACACCTTAAAGATTAATATGGCATGTAAATGTAGGGTTGATTAGATATGAAGCTGAGGTAAACTATATGATTTCAAGACAACCCTGGTGGCATAGTGGTTAAGTGCTACTGCTGCTAACCAAAAGGTTGGCAGTTTGAATCTGCCAGGAGCTCCTTGAAAACTCTACGGGCAGTTCTACTCTGTCCTATAAGGTCGCTATGAGCCGGAAGTGACTCGACGGCAACAGGTTTGGTTTTTTTCTCTTTGTTTATGTGATTTCAAAGCCATAAGAGCATAATTAGGGAACTGAACAATAAAGACAATGGTGTTGGAATGAGAACCGAGGGGAGGTGGAAAATGTGAATGCTATTGCAAGGTAAGAGCCTAGAAAAAAATAACGGGTTAGGGATGTTGGAGATGCAAAAAGGCTGAATAAAAGATTGTTATAAGGTTTTTGAGCTTACATATCTGGGAGGACAGTATCAACATCAAGAGAAATCTAAAAAAAAAAGTTAGAATGAACAGTTAATTTGAGTTGGACAGAAATACTTATCTAATGTTTGTTTCTATACATGTTGACTCCAACCGCATTTACTAAGGAAGTTTTCTAGTAGAATGTCTTGTCAGAGAAATTGAGACTTCAAGGTTACAACAAAACCTTCTTGCAGACCAAGTCCAGTTATCAGATAGACAAGTAATTCTGAACACTGAAAGAAAGCAATCTTAGCATTGAGAATACTTCCTAAAACCTATTTCAGTCTGACATCTCAACCGACGTTTAGTATACCCCATGCCATCCTAAAAAAGGAGCCAGGTACTAGCAGTGGATTTACAAAAATGTCATACTGAAGAAATTATGCATGTACAGAAGGGGGAAAAGCAGCAAACAATACAAAATAGGCTTTGACTGATATAGTGACAGCATGCAATCCATTCTACTTTGTGCAAAATACACGAAGGCACATTTCTTTTATACACCTAAGTGTGGATAATAACGTGGATCTCATCCATCACACTGTATTATTATTGTTTTATTGCATCCTTAATATACTGTTAATGCAATATGGAAAGCTTAGTGTTCATTCATCAAGTTGTATTAGCATTGTATTTTGCTATTATTGTATTAAACTAATACAATACAGTTCTTAATACAACATCATCAAGGTCCACACTGAACAGTAGCATTAATATCAGGAAATTTTCAAGTGCATTTCCACACACGGCTTGTGAATCTTTCATGTGCCAAGATGCAATAAGAAGCTTAGAAATATCCGTTGAGATTGCAAGGATATTTGTGAAGGGACATTATAAATGTGCTATTTTCGGCATTCTGAAGCCATTCCCTTGGAAGCATGTCCCAAGTGAGCCAGTAAATCTACTTTAAGAGTTAAGGGCATTTTCTACCCCAACCCTCATACAAGGTGAAATAATTCTACCTTAGAAAGAAGTAGGGCATGCATTCATTTTCTCAAGTTTTTTTTTTTTTTGTCACTATCTACCACGTAAAGAGCTGTAGTGGTGCATTGATTAAAGCGCTTGGCTGCTAGCTGAAAAGTCAGTGGTTAAAACACACTAGCTGTGGCACAGGAGAAAAATATGACAATCTGCTTCCCGAAGGATCACAGCCGTGGAAATGCTATGGGGGGAGTTCTACTCTGTCCTGCAGGGTCGTTATGAGTCTAAATAGACTGACAGGCACACAACAACATCCACCACATAGGAAATTAAAATCCAGTTCAAGAGATAAAGTGTGCAAGCATAATTAAATAGATGCTCAGTAATCAAACTTTTTAATGTTAATTATTTGAAAGACTAATAACTCCAAACAAAGTTGGAGTTACAAAACTATGATTTTTAATATCAAGGAGCCTGTAACTTTATATGAAAAGATGTTTGAATGACTACCAAAATCACTGGGAAAATGAGTCATACTATAGGAATTCAAATAAGTTTTCTTGCAGATGAGAAATGGGAATTTTCACGGGAAAACAGCTTGGGTAGAAAAAGCAGGAGGAAAGATTAAGAACTGACTTGTGGTATTTTTCCCCTAAGCATCTATCAGTTTGCTGTACTGTGGGGGCTTGTGTGTTGCTGTGATGCTGGAAGCTATGCCACAGGTATTCAAATACCAGCAGGGTCATCCATGGCACACAGGTTTCAGCTGAGCTTCCACACTAAGACAGACTAGGAAGAAGGCCTTGGCACTGTACTTCTGAAAAGAATTAGCCAGTGAAAGCCTTATCAATAGCAGCAGAACATTGTCTGATACAGTGCCAGAAGAAGAGACCCTCAGGTTGGAAGGCACTCAAAATACAACTGGGGAAGAGATGCTTCCTCAAAGTAGAGTTGACCTTAATGATGTGGATGGAGTCAAGCTTTCAGGACCTTCACTTGCTGATGTGGCATGACTCAAAATGAGAAGAAACAGCTGCAAATATCCATTAATAATCAGAACATAGAATGTGCAAAGTATGAATTATGGAAATTAGACATCGACAAAAATGAAATGGAACATATAAACATCGATATCCTAGGAATTACTGAGCAGAAATGGACTGGCATTGGCCATTTGGAATTGCACAATCATATGGTCTACTATGCCGGGGCTGACATCCTGAAAAGAAATGGCATTGCATTCATCATCAAAAAGAACATTTCAGATCAATCCTGAAGTACAATGCTGTCAGTGAAAGGACAATATTCATATGTCTAAAATGAAGACCAGTTAATACAAGTATTATTTAAATTTATGCACCTAGCAGTAAGGCCAAATATGAAGAATTTGAAGATTTTTACCAACTTCTGCAGTCTGAAATTGATCAAATGTGCAATCAGGATGCGTTGATAATTACTAGTGATTGGAATGTGATTGGAAACTAGAAAGGTCAGTAGTTGGAAAATATGGACTTGGTGATAGAAACAATGCCAGAGACTGGAGGATAGAATTTTGCAAGACCAACAACTTCCTCATTGCAAATACCTTTCTTCACCAACATAAACAGCCACTATACACATCCACCTTGCCAGATGAAATACACAGAAATCAAATCGACTACATCTGTGAAAAGAGACAATGGAAAAGCTCAATATCATCAGTCAGAAAAAGGCCAGGGGCTGACTGCAGAACAGACCATCAATTGCTCATATGCAAGTACATGTTGAAACTCATAAAAATTACAAGACTTCGAGAGCCAAAGTACAACCTGAGTATATTCAGCCTGAATTTAGAGACCATCTCAAAAATAGGTTTGACAAGCTGAACACGAATGACTGAAGACCAGACCAGTTATGAAATGCTATCAAGGACATCATACATGAAGAAAGCAAGAGGTCATTAAAAAGACATGAAAGAAAAAAAAAAAAAAGACCAAAGGGAATATCAGAAGAGACTCTGAAACTTGTTCTTGAACTTCGAGTAACTAAAACAGAAGGAAGAAATGATGAAGTAAAAGAGCTGAACAGAAGATTTTCAAACAGCAGCTCAAGAAGACAAAGTATTACAACGACATGTGCAAAGAGCTGGAGATAGAAAACCCAAAGGGAAGAACATGCTCAGCATTTCTCAAGCTGAGAGAACTGAAGAAAAATTTCAAGCCTTGAGGTGCAATATTGAAGGATTCTAAGGGGAAAACATTAAACGATGAAGGAAGCATCAAAAGAAGACAGAAGGAATACAGAGTAACTACACCAAAAAGAATTGGTTGACATTCAACCATTTCAAGAGGTAGCATATAACCAGGAACCGATAGTACTGAAGGAAGAAGTCCAAACTGCACTGAAGACACTGACAAAAAACAAGACTCCAGGAATTGACAGAACATCAATTGAGATGTTTCAACAAATAGATTCAACACTGGAAGCTCTCACTCCTCTGTGCCAAGAAATTTGGACCAACTCGAAGAGATCCATAATTGTGACTGTTCCCAAGGAAGGTGATCTAACAGAATGTGGAAATTATCATGCAATTTCATTAATATTGCACACAAGTAAAATTTTGCTGAAGATCATTAAAAAGCAGCTTCAGTGGTATATCAACAGGGAACTTCCAGAAATTCAAGCTGGATTCAGGAGAGGACATGGAACCAGGGATATCATTGCTGATGTCAGACAAACCCTGGCTGAACACAGAGAATACCAGAAAGATGTTTAGCTGTGTTTTATTGACTATGCAAAGACATTTGACTGTGTGGATCATAACAGATTATGGGTAACATTGCAAAGAATGGGAATTTCAGAACACATAATTGTGCTCATGAAGAACCTGTACCTAAATCAAGAAGCAGTTGTTCTAGTAGAACAAGGGATACTGAGTAGTTTAAAGTCAGGAAACGTGTGCGTCAAGGTGGTATTCTTCCACCATACTTATTTGATCTGTATGCTGAACAAATAATCCAAGAAGCTGGACTACATGAAGAAGAACATGGCATCAGGATTGGAGGAAGACTCATTAACAACCTGAACTATGCACCTGACACCACCTTACTTGCTGAAAGTCAAGAGGACTTGAAGCACTTACTAATGAAGATCAAAGACTACAGCCTTCAGTATGGATTACACCTCAACATAAAGAAAACAAAAATCCTCCCAAATGGACCAATAATCAGCATCATAATAAAAGGAGAAAAGGTTGAAGTTATCAAGAATTTCATTGTACTTGGATTCACAATCAACACCCATGGAAGTAGCAGGCAAGAAATCAAAAGACGCTTTGCTGCAAAAGACCTCTTTAAGGTGCTGAAAAGCAAAGATGTCACCATGAAAACTAAGATGCACCTGGCCCAAGCCATGGTGTTTTCAATCCCCTCATATGCGTGCAAAAGCTGGACAATGAATAAGGAAGACGGAAGAAGAATTGATGGCTTTGAATTGTGGTGTTGGTGAAGAATATTGAAGCTACTGTAGACTGCCAAAAGAACAAACAAATCTATCTTGAAATAAACACCTAGAATGCTCCTTAGAGACAAGGATGGTGAGACTATGTCTCGCATTCTTTGGACATGTTATCAGGAAGTATCAGTCCCTGGAGAAGGACACCATGATTGGTAAAGTAGATGGCCAGTAAAAAAAAGGAAGACCCTCAACGAGGTGGATTGACACAGTGGCTACAACAATGGGCTCAAACATAAAAACGACTGAAAGGATGGTGTAGGACCAGGCAAAGTTTCATTCTGTTGTACATGGGTTCACTATGAGTCGGAACCGAATATGAGACGCCTAACAAAAACTGTGATATTTTTAGCTTATAGTAAAGAGATCCTTCTGCTATTCTCTGCTTTCAGTCAGGACCTATCTAACATCAGGAATGATAGCCATGGTTCCATGTCCCCTTCTGAAACTGGCCTGAATTTCTGGCAGGCTCCTGTCGATATACTGCTGCAGCCATTTTTGAATGATCTTTGGCAAAATTTTGCTTCTGTGATATTAATGATATTGTTCTATAATTTCCACATTCGGTTGGATTACCTTTCTTGGGAATAGGCATAAATATGGATCTCTTCCAGTCAGTTGGTCAGGAAGCTGTCTTCCATATTTCTTGGCATAGACGAGTGAGCACCTGCAGCGCTGCATTTGTTTGTTGAAACATATCAATTGATACTCCATCAATTCCCGGATCCTTGTTTTTTGCCAATGCCTTCAGCACAGCTTGGACTTCTTCCTTCAGTACCATCGATTCTTGATCATATGTTGCCTCTTTAGACGGTTGAACATCGACTAATTCTTTTTAGAATAATGACTCTGTATATTCCTTCTATCTTCTTTTGATGCTTCCTGTGTTGTTTAATATTTTCCCCATAGAATCCTTCACTATTGCAACTCAAGACTTGAATTTTTTCTTCAGTTTTTTCATCTTGAGAAATGCTGAGTGTGTTCTTGCCTTTTAGTTTTCTATCTCCAGCTCTATGCAAGTGTCATTATAATACTTTACTTTGTCCTCTTGAGCTACCTTTGAAATCTTCTGTTCAGTTCTTTTACTTCATCATTTCTTCCTTTTGCTTCAGCTTCTCGACATTTGTGAGCAGCTTCAGAGTCTCCCCTGACATCCATCGTTTTTTTTTCTTTCTTTCCTCTCTTTTCAATGACCTCTTGCTTTCTTCGTGTATGATGACCCTGATGTCGTTCCACAACTCCTCTGGTCTTCGGTCACTAGCGTTCAACACATCAAATCTATTCTTGAGATGGTCTCTAAATTCAGGTGGGATATAGTCAAGGTCATATTTTGGCTTTTGTGGACTTACTCTTATTTTCTTCAGTGTCAGCTTGAACTTGCATATGAGCAATTGATGGTCTGTTCTGCAGTCGGCCCCTGGCCTTGTTCTCTCTGACTGATGATATTGAGCTTTTCCATCGTCTCTTTCCACAGATGTAGTCAATTTGATTCCTATGTGGCTGGCTGTGTTCCATCTGGTAAGGTCCATGTGTGTAGTCACCGTTTATATTGGTGAAAGAAGGTATTTGCAATGAAGAAGTCGTTGGTCTTGCAAAATTCTATCATTCGATCTCCAGGATTGTTTCTGTCACCAAGGCTATATCTTCCACCTATTAATCCTTCTTCTTTGTTTCCAACTTTCATATTCCAATCACCAGTAATTATCAATGCATCTTGATTGCGTGTTTGATCAATTTCAGACTGCAGCAGCTGATAAAAAATCTTCTGTCTCTTCATCTTTGGCCTTAGTGGTTGGTGCGTATATGTGAATAGTAGTTATATTAACTGATCTTCCTTGCAGGCATATGGATATTATCCTATTGCTGACAGTGTTATACTTCAGAATAGATCTTGAAATGTTCTTTTTTTTTTTTAATAACTTTTATTAAGCTTCAAGTGAACGTTTACAAATCCAATCAGTCTGTCACATATAAGTTTACATACATCTCACTCCCTACTCCCACTTACTCTACCCCTCTTGAGTCAGCGCTTTCAGTCTCTCCTTTCTTGACAATTTTGCCTGCTTCCCTCTCTCTCTATCCTCCCATCCCCCCTCCAGACAAGAGTTGCCAACACAATCTCAAGTGTCCACCTGATATAAATAGCTCACTCTTCATCAGCGTCTCTCCCCCACCCGCTGACCAGTCCCTTTCATTTCTGATGAGTTGTCTTCGGGGATGGTTCCTGTCCTGTGTCAACAGAAGGTCTGGGGAGCATGGCCGCCGGGATTCCTCCAGTCTCAGTCAGACCATTAAGTTTGGTCTTTTTATGAGAATTTGGGGTCTGCATCCCACTGATCTCCTGCTGCCTCAGGGGTCCTCTGCTGTGCTCCCTGTCAGGGCAGTCATCGATTGTGGCCAGGCACCAACTAGTTCTTCTGGTCTCAGGATGATGTAGGTCTCTGGTTCATGTGGCCTTTCTGTCTCTTGGGCTCTTAGTTGTCGTGTGGCCTTGGTGTTCTTCATTTTCCTTTGCTCCAGGTGGGTTGAGACCAATCGCTGCATCTTAGATGGCTGCTTGTTAGCATTTAAGACCTCAGACGCCACATTTCAAAGTGGGATGCAGAATGATTTCATAATAGAATTATTTTGCCAATTGACTTAGAAGTCCCTGCAAACCATGTTCCCCAGACCCCCGCGCTTGCTCCGCTGAGCTTTGAAGCATTCATTTTATCCCGGAAACTTCTTTGCTTTTTGGTCCAGTCCAATTGAGCTGATCTTCCATGTATTGAGTGTTGTCTTTCCCTTCACCTAAAGCAGTTCTTATCTACTGATTAATCAATAAAAAACCCTCTCCCACCCTCCCTCCCTCCCCCCCTCGTAACCACAAAAGTATGTGTTCTTCTCAGGTTTACTATTTCTCAAGATCTTACAATAGTGGTCTTATACAATATTTGTCCTTTTGCCTCTGACTCATTTCGCTCAGCATAATGCCTTCCAGGTTCCTCCATGTTATGAAATGTTTCAGAGATTTGTCACTGTTCTTTATCCATGCGTAGTATTCCATTGTGTGAATATACCACAATTTATTTACCCATTCATCCGTTGACGGACATCTTGGTTGCTTCCAGCTTTTTGCTATTGTAAACAGCGCTGCAATGAACATGGGTGAGCATATATCTGTTTGTGTGAAGGCTCTTGTATCTCTAGGGTATATTCCGAGGAGTGGGATTTCTGGGTTGTATGGTAGTTCTATTTCTAACTGTTTAAGATAACGCCAGATAGATTTCCAAAGTGGTTGTACCATTTTACATTCCCACCAGCAGTGTATAAGAGTTCCAATCTCTCCTCAGCCTCTCCAACATTTATTATTTTGTGTTTTTTGGATTAATGCCAGCCTTGCTGGTGTGAGATGGAATCTCATCGTAGTTTTAATTTGCATTTCTCTAATGGCTAATGATCGAGAGTATTTTCTCATGTATCTGTTGGCTGCCTGAATATCTTCTTTAGTGAAATGTGTGTTCATATCCTTTGCCCACTTCTTGATTGGGTTGTTTGTCTTTTTGTGGTTGAGTTTTGACAGAATCATGTAGATTTTAGAGATCAGGCGCTGGTCGGAGATGTCATAGCTGAAAATTCTTTCCCAATCTGTAGGTGGTCTTTTTACTCTTTTGGTGAAGTCTTTAGATGAGCATAGGTGTTTGATTTTTAGGAGCTCCCAGTTATCAGGTTTCTCTTCATCATTTTTGGTAATGTTTTGTATTCTGTTTATACCTTGTATTAGGGCTCCTAGGGTTGTCCCAATTTTTTCTTCCGTGATCTTTACCGTTTTAGTCTTTATGTTTAGGTCTTTGATCCACTTGGAGTTAGTTTTTGTGCATGGTGTGAGGTATGGGTCCTGTTTCATTTTTTTGCAAATGGATATCCAGTTATGCCAGCACCATTTGTTAAAAAGGCTATCTTTTCCCCAATTAATTGACACTGGTCCTTTGTCAAATATCAGCTGCTCATACGTGGATGGATCTATGTCTGGGTTCTCAATTCTGTTCCATTGGTCTATGTGTCTGTTGTTGTACCAATACCAGGCTGTTTTGACTACTGTGGCTGTATAATAGGTTCTGAAGTCAGGTAAGGTGAGGCCTCCCACTTTCTTCTTCTTTTTCAGTAGTGCTTTGCTTATCCGGGGCTTCTTTCCCTTCCATATGAAATTGGTGATTTGTTTCTCTATCCCCTTAAAATATGACATTGGAATTTGGATCGGAAGTGCGTTAAATGTATAGATGGCTTTTGGTAGAATAGACATTTTTATTATGTTAAGTCTTCCTATCCATGAGCAAGGTATGTTTTTCCACTTAAGTAAGTCCTTTTGAATTTCTTGTAGTAGAGCTTTGTAGTTTTCTTTGTATAGGTCTTTTACATCCTTGGTAAGATTTATTCCTAAGTATCTTATCTTCTTGGGGGCTACTGTGAATGGTATTGATTTGGTTATTTCCTCTTCGGTGTTCTTTTTGTTGATGTAGAGGAATCCAAGTGATTTTTGTATGTTTATTTTATAACCTGAGACTCTGCCAAACTCTTCTATTAGTTTCAGTAGTTTTCTGGAGGATTCCTTAGGGTTTTCTGTGTATATAATCATGTCATCCGCAAATAGTGATAACTTTACTTCTTCCTTGCCAATCCGGATACCTTTTATTTCTTTGTCTAGCCTAATTGCCCTGGCTAAGACTTCCAACATGATGTTGAATAAGAGCGGTGATAAAGGGCATCCTTGTCTGGTTCCCGTTCTCAAGGGAAATGCTTTCATGCTCTCTCCATTTAGAGTGATATTGGCTGTTGGCTTTGCATAGATGCCCTTTCTTATGTTGAGGAATTTTCCTTCAATTCCTATTTTGGTAAGAGTTTTTATCATGAATGGGTGTTGGACTTTGTCAAATGCCTTTTCTGCATCAATTGATAAGAGCATGTGGTTTTTGTCTTTTATTTATGTGATGGATTACATTAATGGTTTTTCTGATATTAAACCAGCCT
The DNA here is from genome assembly GCF_024166365.1 of Elephas maximus indicus. Classification (NCBI taxonomy): domain Eukaryota; kingdom Metazoa; phylum Chordata; class Mammalia; order Proboscidea; family Elephantidae; genus Elephas; species Elephas maximus. The sequence continues at coordinate 79,359,179 of NC_064829.1, forward strand.
TGCATACCTGGTATAAATCCCACTTGATCAGGGTGAATTATTTTTTTGATGTGTTGTTGGATTCTATTGGCTAGAATTTTGTTGAGGATTTTTGCATCAATGTTCATGAGGGATATAGGTCTATAATTTTCTTTTTTTGTAATGTCTTTACCTGGTTTTGGTATCAGGGAGATGGTGGCTTCATAGAATGAGTTGGGTAGTATTCCGTCATTTTCTATGCTTTGGAATACCTTTAGTAGTAGTGGTGTTAACTCTTCTCTGAAAGTTTGGTAGAACTCTGCAGTGAAGCCGTCCAGGCCAGGGCTTTTTTTTGTTGGGAGTTTTTTGATTACCTTTTCAATCTCTTTTTTTGTTATGGGTCTATTTAGTTGTTCTACTTCTGAATGTGTTAGTTTCGGTAGGTAGTGTTTTTCCAGGAATTCATCCATTTCTTCTAGGTTTTCAAATTTGTTAGAGTACAATTTTTCATAATAGTCTGAAATGATTCTTTTAATTTCATTTGGTTCTGTTTTGAAGTGGTCCTTCTCGTTTCTTATTCGGGTTATTTGTTTCCTTTCCTGTATTTCTTTAGTCAGTCTAGCCAATGGTTTATCAATTTTGTTAATTTTTTCCAAGAACCAGCTTTTGGCTTTGTTGATTCTTTCAACTGTTTTTCTGTTCTCTAATTCATTTAGTTCAGCTCTAATTTTTATTATTTGTTTTCTTCTGGTGCCTGATGGATTCTTTTGTTGCTCACTTTCTATTTGTTCAAGTTGTAGGGACAGTTCTCTGCTTTTGGCTCTTTCTTCTTTTTGTATGTGTGCATTTATTGATATAAATTGGCCTCTGAGCACTGCTTTTGCTGTGTCCCAGAGGTTTTGATAGGAAGTATTTTCATTCTCGTTGCTTTCTATGAATTTCCTTATTCCCTCCTTGATGTCTTCTATAACCCAGTCTTTTTTCAGGAGGGTATTGTTCATTTTCCAAGTATTTGATTTCTTTTCCCTAGTTTTTCTGTTATTGATCTCTAGTTTTATTGCCTTGTGGTCTGAGAAGATGCTTTGTAATATTTCGATGTTTTGGACTCTGCAAAGGTTTGTTTTATGACCTAATATGTGGTCTATTCTAGAGAATGTTCCATGTGCACTAGAAAAAAAAGCATATTTTGCAGCAGTTGGGTGGAGAGTTCTGTATAAGTCAATGAGGTCAAGTTGGTTGATTGTTGTAATTAGATCTTCCGTGTCTCTGTTGAGCTTCTTACTGGATGTCCTGTCCTTCTCTGAAAGTGGTGTGTTGAAGTCTCCTACTATAATTGTGGAGGTATCTATCTCGCTTTTCAATTCTGTTAAAATTTGATTTATGTATCTTGCAGCCCTGTCATTGGGTGCGTAAATATTTAATATGGTTATGTCTTCCTGATCAATTGTCCCTTTTATCATTATATAGTGTCCTTCTTTATCCTTTGTGGTGGATTTAAGTCTAAAGTCTATTTTGTCAGAAATTAATATTGCTACTCCTCTTCTTTTTTGCTTATTGTTTGCTTGATATACTTTTTTCCATCCTTTGAGTTTTAGTTTGTCTGTGTCTCTAAGTCTAAGGTGTGTCTCTTGTAGGCAGCATATAGATGGATCGTGTTTCTTTATCCAGTCTGTGACTCTCTGTCTCTTTATTGGTGCATTTAGTCCATTTACATTCAGGGTAATTATAGATAAATAAGCTTTTAGTGCTGTCATTTTGATGCCTTTTTATGGGTGTTGTTGACAATTTCATTTTTCCACATGCTTTTTTGTGCTGAGGTGTTTTTCTTAGTAAATTGTGAGATCCTCATTTTCATAGTGCTTGACTTTATGTTAGTTGAGTCGTTATGTTTTTCTTGGTTTTTATCTTGAGTTATAGAGTTCTTATATCTTTTTGTGGTTACCTTATTATTTACCCCTATTTTTCTAAGTAAAAACCTAACTTGTATTGTTCTATATCGCCTTGTATCACTCTCCATATGGCAGTTCAATGCCTCCTATATTTAGTCCCTCTTATTGATTATTGTGATCTTTTACCTATTGACTTCCATGATTCCCTGTTATGTGTATTTTTTTTTAATTAATCTTAATTTGTTTGTTTTTGTGATTTCCCTATTTGAATTGATATCAGGACGTTCTGTTTTGTGACCTTGTGTTGTGCTGATATCTGATATTATTGGTTCTCTGACCAAACATTATCCTTTAGTATTTCTTGTAGCTTTGGTTTGGTTTTTGGAAATTCTCTAAACTTGTGTTTGTCTGTAACTATCTTAATTTCGCCTTCATATTTCAGAGAGAGTTTTGCTGGATATATGATCCTTGGCTGGCAGTTTTTCTCGTTCAGTGTTCTGTATATGTCGTCCCATTCCCTTCTTGCCTGCATGGTTTCTGCTGAGTAGTCAGAACATATTCTTATTGATTCTCCCTTGAAGGAAACCTTTCTTTTCTCCCTGGCTGCTTTTAAAATTTTCTGTTTATCTTTGGTTTTGGTGAGTTTGATGATAATATGTCTTGGTGTTTTCCTTTTTGGATCAATCTTAAATGGGGTTCGATGAGCATCTTGGATAGCTATCCTTTCGTCTTTCATGATGTCAGGGAAGTTTTCTGTCAGGAGTTCTTCAACTATTTTCTCTGTGTTTTCTGTCCCCCTTCCCTGTTCTGGGACTCCAATCATCCGCAGGTTATCCTTCTTGATAGAGTCCCACATAATTCTTAGGGTTTCTTCATTTTTTTTTAATTCTTTTATCTGATTTTTTTTCAGCTATGTTGGTGTTGATTCCCTGGTCCTCCAGATGTCCCAGTCTGCATTCTAATTGCTCGAGTCTACTCCTCTGACTTCCTAGTGCGTTGTCTAATTCTGTTATTTTATTGTTAATCTTTTGGATTTCTACATGTTGTCTCTCTATGGATTCTTGCAACTTATTAATTTTTCCAGTATGTTCTTGAATAATCTTTTTGAGTTCTTCAACAGTTTTATCAGTGTGTTCCTTGGCTTTTTCTGCAGTTATCCTAATTTCATTTGTGATATCATTAAGCATTCTGTAAATTAGTTTTTTATATTCTGTATCTGATAATTCCAAGATTGTATCTTCATTTGGGAAAGATTTTGATTCTTTTGTTTGGGGGGTTGTAGAAGCTGTCATGGTCTGCTTCTTTAAGTGGTTTGATATGGATTGTTGTCTCCGCGCCATCACTGGGAAACTAGTTTTTCCAGAAAATCCGCTAAAAAAAAAAATGCAGTCAGATCCCTATCAGAGTTCTCCCTCTGGCTCAGGCTATCCAGATGTTAATGAAGCCGCCTGGGGAGGGTGGGGGAGGGAATAGAGAGATAGGAGAGTAGCATCTCAGAATATAGCCAGAGTTGCTTGTCTTGCTTGGAATGACTATTATATCTGAGATTCCCGCGGGGCGCATCGCCTATGTGTGCTGGCTGTGTGGAGATTGCCCCTGGGGGGTCTGGGCCGCTGGAGTCACGGTCAGATCCTCCGCTTCCAGCCCCATGCACAGCGTCAAGGCTCCCCTACTGGGACGGTGCACTCTCGACTCCAAAATCAGTCGCTGCCTCCCGGGGACTTCTCGTCCCTCCAGCCGCGTGGCCGTGCCGCCTCCAAGAACCTGTTGGGCCTCCTCCCGGGGTTAGTTCAGATGGGTGGAGCAGCTCCCCGTGCTTGTGCCATAACCGAGTGTCCCGGCTGGGATGCTGTTCTCCCCGCTCCAATACCAGTGGCTGCCTCCCGGGGACTTCTCCTACCGGCTGCATCCCACGCCACCCGCGCGACCCGGCTGGTCCCCTTCCCGGGGTTAGTTCAGGGGGGTGGAGCAACTCTCCATGTTTATGGCGTACCTGCGTCCAGTCCAAATCCCTGCGGGACGGTTCCCCGGCTCGGATGCTGCTCTTTCTGCTCCAAGACCAGTCACTGCCTCCCAGGGACTTCTCCTACCGGCTGCGTCCCACACCGCCTGTGGAACCGGCTGGTCCCCCTCCCGGGGTTAGTTCAGGGGGGTGGAGCAGGTCTCTGTGCTTGTGCCTTACCTGACTGGTACGCTGGCTCCAGGCTCTGGAAACAATTGCTGCTTCCCCGTATTAGTTCGTTCTCCGTCTCTAAATCTGTGTTTGTTGTTCAGGGTTCGTAGATTGTTATGTATGTGATCGATTCACTTGTTTTTCCGTGTCTTTGTTGTAAGAGGGATCCGAGGTAGCGTCTGCCTGGTCTGCCATCTTGGCTCCGCCCCCCGAAATGTTCTTTTTAAAGATGAATACAACACCATTCCTCTTCAAGTTACCATTCCCAGCATAATAGACTATATTATTGTCCAATTCAAAATGACCAATACCAGTCTGTTGCAGCTCACTAATGCCTAGGATATCGACGTTTATGCAATCCATTTCATTTTTGACAGTGTCCAATTTTCCTAGATTTATACTTTGTACTTTCCAGGTTGTGGTTATTAATGGATGTTTGCAGCTGTTTTTTTCTCATTTTGAGTAATGCCACATCAGCAAATGAAGATCCGGAAAGCTTGACTCCATCCACGTCAACTATACTTTGAGGAGGCAGTTCTTCCCCAGTCGTCTCTTGAGTGCCTTCCAAACTGGGGGGCTTATCTTCCAGCACTATATCAGACAATGTTCTACTGCTATTCATAAGGTTTTCACTAGCTAAAAACAGAGAATACCAGAAAGATGTTCACCTGTGTTTTATTGACTATGCAAAGGCATTCAGCTGTGTGAATTGTAACAAACTATGGATAACATTGCAAAGAATGAGAAATCCAGAACACTTAATTATGCTTGTGAGGAATCTTTACATAGATCAAGAGGCTGTTGTTCTGATAGAACAATGGGATACTGGTTGGTTTCAAGTCAGGAAATGTGTACGTCAGGGTTGTATCCTTACACCATACCTATTCAATCTGTGTGCGAGCAAATAATCTGAGAAGCTGGACTATATGAAAATGAATGGGGCATCAGGATTGGAGGAAGGCTCATTAACAATCTGCATTATGCATATGACACAACCTTGCTTGCGGAAAGTGAAAAGGACTTGAAGCATTTACTAATGAAGATCAAACACCATAGCCTTCAGTACGGATTGCACCTCAACATAAAGAATACAAAAATCCTCACAACTGGACCAATGAGCAACACTATCATAAATACAGAAAAGATGGAAGTTGTCAAGGATTTCATTTTACTTGGATCTACAATCAACATCCATGGGAGCAACAGTCAAGAAATAAAATGACGCTTTGCATTGGGTATATCTGCTGCAAAGGATTTCTTTACAGTGTTGAAAAGCAAAGATGTCAGCTTGAAGACTAAGGCATGCCTGGCCCAAGCCATGGTATTTTCAGGTACATCATATGCATGCAAAACTGGACAATGAATAAAGAAGCCCAAAGGAGAATTAATTCCTTTGAATTGTGGTGTTGGTGAAGAATATTGAATATACCACGGACTGCCAAAAGAATGAATAAATCTGTCTTAGAAGAAGGACAACCAGAATGCTCCTTAGAAGCAAGGATGGCGAGACTTCATCTCACATACCTTGGACTTGTTATCAGGAGGGACAAGTCCCTGGAGAAGGACACCAGACACCATGTTTGGTAGATTAGAGGGCCAGTGAAAAAAAAGACCTTCAATGAGCTGGATTGATACAGTGGCTGCAACAATGGGCTCAAGCATAACAATTGCGTGGATGGCGCAGGACTGGGCAGTGTTTCCTTCTGTTGTACATAGGATGGCTATGAGCCAGAACTGACTGGAGAACATCTAACATCAACGACAAATAAATCAGTTGCCTTGAAATTAGGAAGTGAGGTATAGAGAATTACAACAGAATAATTGGTAAGACTCTTACCTAGTGTAAATAGAAGGAAAGAGATAAAAGTTGTATTGTAGAAACGACCAAGGATTCATATATTTGAGACTTAGATAATCCTTCAAAATTCATCTGATTCAAACTTCTTTGTTTATATGAAGTTAATGTTGGCAGAATTTGTAATTATTTGTATACTGCCAGTGAAGAACATCCAACATTAATTGGAAAAATAATTTATTGCACTAAGTGGTGAAGTCAGAAAACAAAGAAAAAGGGGTTCAGGGAGGGAAATAAATTTTCCTTGAAGAATACCGTTGAAGTCACCCTATGACAGCCACATGGAAACCTATTTATGAGGTGGACTATGGTTGTGAATGCTGATATTTGCATGCCAGTGATAATTGTAGTCATAAGTTAGAATTAACTCAATAGAGTGAATAAGGAAAAAAAATCAGAAGAGGGCTGGGGACACGCTGTCCATTTTTGATTTCCCGGTAGCGTATTTTTTGGCGTGAAATGCAAACCAAATGAAGGGACAGCACTCTGCAAATTACACTGTTAACACATAGAGTTAACAGGGAAATTCTCTAAACCTTGTGCATAAAATCCACTTAGCTCTAAGTGCCTGATCCAATTCCAACAGGAAAAAACTGCAAAACTTCTGGAGCAGAGAAAAATCACCATATTTTATTTTAACCATTTTTCATATTGATCTGACCAGAAAAGAAAGACCAAAAAAAAAAAAAAAAAATCCTGTTTATAGCCCTCATTCCTTTTAGTGGAGAAGATTTTATTGCATTTTTGACACTTATTTAGATCAAAACTTTATATGAAATAGTTTTTTTTTTTTTTTTTCCTTACATGGTCCACTGGGTGGAATGCCTTTTCTAATGTCAGAAAACATGATCTCTTTAATCATCTCTGCCTTGTGAAGAACAATGTTCAATCAAATAGTAGTAGAATTTCATCTGGCTGGGTGCATTCTGGGACTAGATGGTATTCTGCACAGCTGGTTCAGAGAGAGCCCTCATAAGATGATTGAAGTGGTTACACAAGACATCATCTATATCTCTTTGTCATTCAAAGGTGGAAATATTAGTCTGGAAGCAAAAAACTCAAAATCAATCTATCTCTCCAGGATTTCTGAGGTATACATATATAATTTGTAAATAGAGATTTCCTGAAGAGCTTGCATCTTTGAACTTTTGAACTCTTGAAGGAAGAGTCTACCACTTCTACCTGGTGTGTGTCATTCACCTGACACTTCTTGAATTTCCAACTTGGATGGTTACATTCATTTTGTTCCCAATATCTAGAATAACTTTTTCAGGTCCTCTAATAACTTGTGCTTAGTCCTTGATGGAATATATACATTCAATTACTAAAAAGTCAAAAATTTTGGACTTATAGTTCTTAAACTTAAGTATTGCATAAGGAAGGATCATCTAACATTACCTCAGATAGATTAAGTTTCCCGGATTCAGAATGTAATGTAATAAAAAACACTAGACTGAAATCCTATCATTGCCTAGTAGTATTGGTATATTGTTTTCATAATACTAGTATACCCAGTGCTGTCGAGTCAATTCCAACTCATAGCAACCCTATAGGACAGAGTAGAACTGCCCCATAGAGTTTTCAAGGAGCACCTGGGGGATTTGAACTGCTGACCCTTTAGTTAGCAGCTGTATATAAACTGGATCAGCAGAATCTATAATGATAACAATTCTGTAGCAAAGAAACAAAACAAAACAAAAAACCTAACCCATTGCCATCAAGTCGATTCTGACTCATAGCAACCATATAGGACAGAGTAGAAGTCTCCTATAGGGTTTCTAAGCCTATAATCTTATTGAAAGCAGACTGCCACATCTTTCTCCTGCAGGGCGGCTGACAGGCTTGAACCGTTGACCTTCCAGTTAGCCGCCAAGTGCTTACCCACTGTACCACCAGGGCTCCATAATTCTGTTGTAGGGCCTTAGAAAGTGTTTGCTCATTTTAACAATTAGCTTTTCTAAGTCTAAAAAAATCATGATGCTTAAATATTGTTGAGGATGTTACCCTGGAGTAAAGTCCCACCATGCAAAGAAATCACAGGGGCCCATCTTTAAAGAGCTTAACAATGAGTATTTTCTCAAACAGGAGCTATCCTGTTTCATTATTCTATAGTGGGGAAACATCCTATGTGCACTTTGCCTGCTAGCCTTCAAACACTGCCCGTTATTTCTATATAAACAACTTTATTAACTGAATGGCCAAGTGTGGACAATAACAGGATACGTTTGGTCATTCTTTTTAGTCAGTATGAAATTATCCTGAATACATACACATTGTGCACGTGCACACACACACACACACACACACACAAACACATGTGCACACACACAATGGTTATACATGTCAAGGAGAAGTGGAAATATGGGCACAACATTAATTTTTATCATTTATATCATATCATATATATATAAATTATATATATCATACATAATTAAATAGAGATTTGCCACAGAGTTAACTTTCACTCTCTATATTTTACATACATCTCATTGCCTAATTGGCAAATGCAGAATAATTATGACCCATGTGGTCTTTAGCTCAATATTAATTACAAAGGACAATAAACCACTAGTAGCAATGTTGGGCTCACGGGGTTTTTATGTTCTGATATATTTGTCCCTCTGCATACAACTCCATTTACGGTTGAATGTGCTGCAGCTGTCTGTTATCTTTGCATCTCTTAATAGTCCTCCTGCTTTACTGTTCAGGTGTTTCACTCTAAGACAACCTTTATTTATTTCATAGTAATTTTCCTCTTCTTCAAAAGAAATAATATCAAAGTTACTAAGCACTGAATTTTTGGAATTGTTTTAGAATACAAGATGTCTTAGTTCCTATGAAATTGTCATTTACTGATGAACACTATATTCTTTAGTGGCCTCAAATGCAAATAAAGAATTTCTAAGAAAGAAAACAAAATAGGTAATGAATTTTTTTTTTTTTCCTTTAGGACTAATTGCTATATACCCCCCACCTCCCCCACCCAAAAGTGTCATTGACTTAAATTAGCCAGCCAGGAAAATAATCTGTAGAAGTTAATGTATACCAAAGCCTTCCAATTAATTCCCTCACTCATTCATTCATTTAAAAAATAATCTTGTATTGAATACTATGGGCCAAGAATATGCTGATTGCAGGAAATACAAACTATATACATATACATATATATTACCAAAAAACTCACTGCTATAGAGTCGATTTTGCATCATTTCGACCCTCTTGTTGTTATTGTTGTTAGGTGCCATCCAGTTAGTACTGACTCAAAGAGGCTGGTGGATTTGAACTGCTGACCTTTTGGTTAGCAACTGAGCTCTTAATCACTATGCCACCAGGGCTCCATATGTATGTGTGTGTGTGTGTATTATATATACCCCAAAACAACCAAAAAAAAAGTTTTTGGATATATATATATATATTATACATATGTACCAAAAAACTCTGTGACCCTCTAAGACAAGGTAAAACTGCACCATAGGGTTTGCAAGGCTGTAATCTTCACGGAAGCAGATTGTCACATCTTTCTCCTTCAGAGCGGCTGTTGGGTTTGAACAGCTGACCTTTCAGTTAGCAGCCACAGGGCTCATATAGGCTACTAGGACAAAGGCAGGGAACTTAACTAACAATTGCAGTAGAGTGTGTTAGGAACCATGACAGTAGCTTTCCTATTCGAGCAGAGTAACCTCAGACAGAGTTGGAGGTTAGGAAAGAAAAATATGCTAAATCTGAGATTGAAATTATATTAATGATATAAGGGGGGGTAAGCATGTTTTAATAGTTTTGATCAAACATAAAGGGAAAATACGTGTGAATTTGTTTATATTCAGCAAGAGGGAAAAAGTAAATCAAATTAACATGCTAATAAAAATGACTTCTCTTAATTTGGAACCCACATATATAATGCTGATGGGAGTGAAACTTTGCCGTGGAATAATCTGCTGCTGATGGACAAGCCTGATTTAACTGAACTGGCAAGCTAGACAGCTATAAAAAGCAAAAGCTGCTTGCTAGTTATTTATCACATCTTTTTAGCTTGCACAGTGTAGGGCTTTAGTAAAAAAAGATTGTCATAGTTCTGTTTTTAGTAGCTTTGTGTTCTTGAATACATGTTCTCCCTATGTGGTCTAGATTGTTTTAAGATTAGTTGAACCCTGAGGGCAGTATATATTTTTATTTGATTGTGGAGTGGGAGAGATGGGGATAGAGCTCTATAGCTTGTTAAAACTCTGTCCAATGCACCACTGAAGAAAACATTCCAAAAAAAAAAAAAAATTAAAGGATTTGTATGTTTCAAGCTGCTTTTATTGGTTTGTATCTCTTCATAAAGAAGTGACATCCAGCTGGAATCCCCTAAGACTGAATCCTAGGTCTTTCTCCAAATCAATGCAAAATCTCTATGAAGAAGATAATATGTCTTATACATCAAGTTGATTCCCAAGGAAAGAATGTCTTCTTATTATAATTCTGAGACCTTCCCTCAAGTGTTGGTAAGCAGATAGTCCAATGAAGTAAACAGGGCATTCAGGCAATGCAGAAACACTGCTGGGTGGAAGGATGGAGAGCCAGGAAGCCTTTGTTCTTTCATGTTATCCGGAGACTTCTGATAAACGATTAGTAACACCTTTGGTTTTTATTTTTTAGTGTTTTCCTGATACCCAGGCTTACTGTTTTATAACTCTGACTTCTTCTCTATCCCAGGATTCATTAGACTCTGAGATGTTTTCAGACTGAAAAACCCAGAGAGTCTTGGGCAGAATGTATGTTTCACTACCTGCAGTTATTTTTTATCTTCATGTTTTGCACACTGCACTGATGGTAAACTAGGAAGGGTGCAGGTGAGAACATTTCTTTTTACTATATGCTAATGATGGCAGTTTGGCCCAAAATGGGCTGCTGCTTCTATGTAACTCTTAGAAACTGCTGGGAAGATTTTCTCCTTAGTGATTTTATAGTTAATTATTATCCTCTTTATTCCTTAATTTGGATTCTATACTACCATTCAACACCTTTTCAGCCTTCCAATACCCAGCGAACTAGTTCATAATTTTATCACCTCTACTGCAAAGATTTAGAAAAGAAATTAAGAGCCATTTCTTTTTAGATTTGGTTTTCATGTCTTAGAAAACATTTCTGAAAGCACCGGGATCTCAGATATCTTATTATACTACCTTGACAATTGGGAGTTTTAAATAGAAGCCTAGAGTTTGGATTAAATTGAAGTATCGAAGGTCTTCTGGAAACCCAATGATAGTTGGCCTAAACCTCAACCAATGTGAAATGGATGAATAAGAATTTTCAAGATGAATAATTATTAGAACAACTTTCAGTTTTAGGACTTAAATGTGATGTTTAAATATTTGCTTAATAATCATTGTTGGACTACTGATAAAGCTATAGAAAAAAAACAATTTTCTTGAAGTTTACTTTCTTGTGCTTTCTCCTGTGCCTTGTTTTTAACTTAGTATTGCAAAAAGCAAGGAATGAATTAGGCCTATGTAAGCATGCATAGAAAAATCCTCTGTAACTACCTTAGAAGCAGCTGTGGTACAGTAGTATTAGGCAGTCAATAGGGCTATTTTCTAAACTTCCTTCATAAGCTAGCCCTGCCATTTACTAGAATTTTGACTTTGAGGAGCCATTTAACCTCATTTGGCCTCTGCTTTCCCTTGTTGAGAAAGATGAAGGAAAGGGAGAAGAATGTGGGAGGAAGGGAAGAGTTTCCTTCTAGATATTTATATTTATATTACATTTAATGATTGGATACTAGTTATCACACTTTTACTTTAATGTTTTTCCAGACTTTTTTGTGTGGTGCCATTTTTAGAGAGCATGAGGCCTTCTATATATTGTTGTCTGTTAGCATCAACAAGCATGTTATACTTATTCAGTTCAGTAATCCCATCCCACTTCAGATGGAAAACTCTACAACTGTGGAGTTGATTGGTCACCACCCAACCCCATGCTCTGGGCACAGCACTTGGGGCTCCCTGGGGTTGTCAGTCTGAGGCAGGCTGGAATGAAGGAAGCTTTGCAGCGCTAATGGTGGCTGTTTCAGGTAAGTGAAAGTTTTCTCTTGTGCTGAATGCAGAATCATTTAGTTTAGTTTTTGGGGACACGGTGGGTGTTTTTATCTCCCAGGATGGCTGAACAGCCTGCAGGTGAGCCTTCAGGCTCTGGAGACTCCTGGACTCTCAAATGATGCCTGAACCATCTCGTCTGCCTCGCTAGACAGCTAATTCAGGTGTGCCTTATCCTTGTTCCTTCTTTCTTATAGTGCCCTGCCACCCACCAACACACATACACACACACACACTCACACACACAAATCAGTATTTTATATCATTGCTTCTGGAGTGGCACTGAGAAGAATAAAAAAAAAACACTGAAACAATCACATTAAAACATGTTGAGCAAGTACATCCTCCTACAAGTGAAGAATGCAAAGATTTTCAGCCATTCTAACTCCCCTGGTGAAGCTTTTGTGTTTTCTGTTTAATGCGATGAGTCTCCAGTTGGTGCGTGGCCTCTAACTGGAAGGTTTATGATTCAAGTCTACCCAGGGGTGTCTTGGAAGAAAGGCCTGGTGATCCACTTCTAAAAAATCCACTATTGAAAACCCTATGGGGCAGTTCTACATGGACTGCCAGGAATCAGAATCAACTTGCCAAAAACTGATTTGGTTTTGGTTTTATCTAATAAAATAATAACAATAATCATGTCAAGGACATCTTTTTATATCTATTCTTACAACACCATGGGATCCAGAGGCAATTCAAAACTAAGGCAGGTTTGTCCTGAGAGACTTATGTTTAGTCTATAGTTTCATGGAAACAGGTAATGTGCTAAAATAAAATAAATTTCCTGAATCTCTTTAAATATTACCACACAGGTTTTTTTTTTCCCAAATTTGTATTTTTATCACAAAATAAACCAGTTCTTTTTGATAAAGGAGGTCAGAAAGTAGCTCTTGATGATTATACTACTAATACCTTCTCTCCGACATGACATAATCCATAATTCCATTCCATACTACAGTGGGGCACATGCTTGAAAATCTTGTTGTTAGTTGCTGTTGAGTTGGTTCTGACTCATAGCAATCCTATGTGCAACAGAACAAAACATTGCCTGGTCCTGTGCCATCCTCACAATTGTTGCTATGCTTGAGCCCATTGTTGCAGCCACCATGTCAATCCATCTTGCTGAGGGTCTTCCTCTTTTTTGCTGACCCTCTAGTTTACCAAGCATGATGTCCTTCTCCAGGGACTGACCACTCCTGATAACATGTCCAAAGTATGTGAGACGTAGTCTTGCCATCCTTGCTTCTAAGGAGCATTCTGGTTGTACTTCTTCCAAGACAGATTTGTTCATTCTTTTGGAAGACCATGGTATGTTCAATATTCTGTGCCAACACCACAATTCAAAGTCATCAATTCTTCTTTGGTTTTCCTTATTCATTGTCCAGCTTTTGCATGCATATGAGGTGATTGAAAACACCATGGCTTGAGCCAGGCTCACCTTAGTCTTCAAGGTGACACCTTTGCTTTTCAACACTTTAAAGAGGTCTCTTGCAGCAGTTTTACCCAATGCAATGCGTTGTTTGATTTCTTGACTGCTGCTTCTATGGGTGTTGATTGTGGGTCCAAGTAAAATGAAGATCATAGGTCATTGGAATTTTACAAATGTGAGGTTAGGTTCCTGTAAGAGGGCCATAGAATGTTCAATTAATTATTAATGTTCATTAATATCCTTCAACACAATAAAGAGTCAAAAACTGACTATTTTCAGTAGAATTAATGTAACATTGAGATAGTATTTTCTTTCAGTACCATACGCGAATGAATGATAGGTGATGTGGGTGACCATTCAGTCCCCTAAAGGAGTTAGCCAAGGGGGAACGCTGAAGAAACTTTTCACAATTTTCAAATGGACTATTCAACACTGCTCATTTCCTACTGACAACAGTGAATATTTATGTCAAAGAGATGGCCATAAATAAAATTTTGAGCAAATGTTTGATTTGATTTGCCTAATATGAGCTCACATCCAAGTCTTTAGTAAACTTTTTTAAAAAATGAATGAGACTACAAGAAAATATTTTAAATAACATTTTGCAATAAAGATCATGACTACATTTAAAATTTTCCCCATATTATAAAACATAAGCCCTTAGCAACTTAAAAAATTGTTTTCATAGGTACAGAATAAAAGCTATTTTACTTCTCTAACTAACCAAGTAAGTGACTTTTAATTTGATGCAGCTGTACATACAGTGAAGCCCCCACATCCCTGAACAGTTAATGCTACCTTTTATCCTTTATCATTTTCTCTATGAGCTAAGGGATTGTTCATTCAAATTCTTCTAATCCTTATAATACCTGGGCCATTATTACAAATCCTGGCTGTTCAGATAGCATCCAATTTCTTATGAATCTCATGAGTATTAAAGGAATCTTGTTAAATGAAAATGGAGGTATCACATCTTGCCTGGAATTTCATTTGCAATTCAGTGGTTTAAGTGCTAACATAAAGAAATGGCTCACTTGAAACATACACTAGTGTGTTTTTTCTCTCTATGTAGGCATAGTAGGCACGCTACATTTAAAAGACAATATCCCATTCAAAATACGATTACGAGAAAATATGATTACTGAGCCATTTTCCTTATCAGTGCATGGCACAGGATAAACTGGAAGGTGGAAGAAGATGGAGACCGATCGAGGTGGTGCCAATTCTACAAGATGTTCAGATCCATCATCAGCGCAATAATACCCACCTAAAAAAAAAAAAAAAAGATTATTTAGTTAGGATCGTTTTAATTAATTTTTTTTTGCTTATGTGTATGAACATAATTCATATATATGCACATGTGTATGTACTGCTGTTGCCAGAGTGGGAGAATCAGGTGCAAAGCCTAGGAAGCTATCATTCCAGAGTAGTCTTGAAAGTATCCAAAAATTGGACTTCATCAAAATTATAAACTACTGTGCTTCAAAGGACAGTGTCAACAAAGAGAAAATACAACCAATAGAATGAAAGAAAATATTTTCCAGTTATATATATTAATTTCCTGCTGTTGCTATAACAAATTAAGACAAACTTTGTGACCTGGGACAACACAATTTTATAGTTCTGGAGGAGCTAGCGTCCAAAGTGTGTTTCACTGGGCTGAAATTAAGGTGTCAGCAGGAGGTATTCCATCTGGAGGTTCTAGGTAAGTGTCAGTTTCTTTGCATTTTTTAGCTTCTAGAGGCTGCTGACATTCCTTGGCTTGTGGACCCTTCCAGCTAGAGATTTATTTCATCATTCCAACTTTTGCTTCTGTCACATCTTCTCTTACTCTTCTGTGTTCCCCTTCTAAGGATATTGAGATGTGATTACATTGTGATACATTGATCCCACACAGATAATACAGAACCATCTTGTCATCTCAATATTCTTAACCACTTCTGCAAAGTCTTCTTTGCTATGTAAAGTAATTTATTCACAGATTCCAGGGATTAAGAAGTGGACATCTTTGGGCAAGTATTGTCCTAACTACCATATTATATGTCTGATAAAGGACTTATATCCAGAATATATAAAGAACAGTTACAACTTACAATCAAGAGACTAATAATTGAATTAAAAAAAAAAATGAGTAAAAACCTGAGAATTCTCTAAGCAAATGGAGCAAAAATGTATAGCTAATGAACCAATAGTGGAAATTAAATAAAAAGGAACAAGAAGAAAAATACTTCCAAAATAAGGCAGAAATAGAAGGAAAAAAGAAGCAAAATCATATAGGACTAATGTGAGTGCTCCCCCAAAAAACAAATTTTCAACACTTTTATACTTGTATTAAATTTACAAGCCTTACTTAATATTCCAAATAAAAGGTGACGATTATAAGATTGGATGAAAATATTAGATTCTCCTACTTACTTTCTAAAGAAAACACATTTTAGATATAAAAATGCAGGTAGGTGAAAATTGAAAGGATGAAAAAGGTATACAGCTTGCAAACAGAAAAAAGAAAAACCAAAGTGACTATGTTAATACCAGACTAAGAGGATTTCAGAATATGAAACATGACCATGATAATGAGACTTATTTCATAATGATAAAAGGATCAATTCATCAAGAAGTCATAACAATCCTAAATGTGTGTTCATTCGATAGCAGAGCTTCACAATATATGAAACGAAATTAATAAGAGGAAAAGGGACAAATTCAAAGTAATAGTTGGATATTTTAACACACCTCTTATCCTGATAAAACCAATAGACTTCTCACTTATTAGCTACTCATAAAAACAAGTAGACTGAAAATCCATAAGCATATAGAAGATATGCTCAACACTACCAACCAATTTGACCTAATTGACATTTATAGAAGACTTCACCCAACAATAGTAGAATGGTCATTTTTTTCCAAAAGAACAAAGAAATTTCTGCAATAAACACCTTATTCTGAGCCATAAATGAAGTCTGAGTAAATTTTAAAGATTAAAATACAAAGTATGTTCTCTAACCGCAAAGCAACTAGGTAGTTGCCAATGAGAGAAAGATACCTAAGTAATTCCCCAAATATTTAGACATTAAACAACACTTATGCATTAGTACCTATAATGTGTAGATAAAAATAAATCACATTAGATGCAATAACTTGAAGGTGCCCTTGGGCCACAAATACCAAAAGCTGGAGTAGGTATAATTCCCGCCAGTGTTAGGTGCTTTTCTTGTGTCATACTCTCCAGGGAATATAAGTAGACAATTTAGGGGTTCTCCTATTCACAAATCCGTCAGATTCTTCCTCATTCACTAATTTTGTTTTTCTTATTACCCACACACAGTAGCTATAACCACGGTTTTGTGGCTTTGGTGGATTGCGTTTTGGAGTTTGTCAGAATAAATTTCCGCCTAGTTTTTTAAAAAGTTTCCTCCATGAGTGTCTTGTTTTGCTACACATTTTTTTTTTTTTTGCGTGTTGACTTGGAGAGATCACTATTGTTTCAGAATTCTTGCTCTGCATTTTTAATATACCGTAAAGTGGGTAAATTTGAATAAAATGAATAAAAAGAGTAAATTAGCTGAAGTAATTGGAGCAAGTGCACTGAGGAACGTGCCCATATTATGTTACTTGATATAGAGTTTAAGAGATTTATTTAGGTAATGAAGCCATTTACAATTTAAGAAAAAAAATTACAAAAGTTATTAATAAAATCTTTCAAGTAAAAAGATGGTGAGTTAATGCTATTTCTGTATTCTTTCCATTGAATCCAGTTTTTGAGGTTCTGTAAGAGTGAACACAAAGTTTATTGAGCAGAAAAATAAATGGAAAAACTATAAGAAACTTCTGGGAAGAATGAAAGAAAACCTATTTGGGTTCTTGGGGTAGGATAAAGGCAACATACCAGAACAGGTGAGAAACACAGCCTGGGGAAATATTTAAATTTTTACTTATTTTTTTCCCCCAACATTGATTCAAGGACATTATTGTACATTCAATTTCCACCAAAGGTAGAAAAATAACCCTAAGCTGACAAGGATGGCAGGGTAGATTTGTCTGCATTTGAGCAGAGTGAGGATGGAAAGTAGGGGAAGGTAGGCAGTTCTACTGGCCCCGCCCAAGTGCCATCCCACCTTAAAATCCTCAAGGTCACTTTGGGCTTTGGCTTTAGACGAGATGTCTTAACAGCAAATACCCTTTAAATCACATTATGTACTGGATAGCACTACAGAAAATGCTTCCAATAAAAAGGAAAAATACACCAAACATGAATAAACTATTCATGAGACATTTCTGATTAATATCAGGTAACGAAGTTCTACTTTTTTCAATTTTAAGTTATTACAACTATATTTTCCTCCTATAGAGCTTTCTTTGTAAAGTGAAAGTGAAAGTTAATGGTTCTACACATCCCGACATAATAATTACCTAAATTAATCATCAGGTACATCCCTCTTAGTACCTGGGAGGAACTGGTGGGAGCCATCCTTCTCCCTGATACCTGGCTACGAATATTAGATGCAATAATGTGAATGTGCCCCTAGGGCCACAAATACCAAAAGAAGGCATGAGTAGAGACATAAAAGATATATGCATCGCACATAGTTGCCATCCAATAACTATCTGTTTAATCAAATATAATTGCAGCAGTTCTGACATGTCTTCCTGGGAGATTAGAATGTGATAATATTTCAGGATGGGTTAGATGAGTTTCACCTCCTTCTGGAACCTGCACGGTCTCATTACAAGGTGCTGAATGTTTGCTGTCACTCCGAAAGCCAGCAAGTTTTACCTGTATGCAGGCCCACTCTTTGCACTAATTGGACAGGAACCATTTTGCCTGAAGAGAACAAATGAGGTGTGCTGGTGAGTCAGTAAGAAATTAAAGGAGTGAAGCAATTGCAACTTGGTCAAGAGTTTCTCTGTAAGGTGAAGATTTGAGTCTTGATTTACAAGAAAATGTCAAGATAACAGGGAGATTTAACAGAAAGAAGTAAGCTAGTCAAAACTAGAGATAGATTTAGAAGTTGAGTTGAGATTATAGGGAAGGAAAAATAACCTCTTGGACTCGTACAGTACTTTTGTAACATACAAAATATAGGGCATGAGGTGATGAAATATTAATGCCCTTTAGCTGATGTTTCCAGGAGAATATTTAATTATAAAGGAAGTGTTATTGTATGGCACAGTTGGAGATAGGTTCAGTGAGACAAAACTATTTGGCAGGAATGAGGACACAGATCATTTATATGTGGTAATGAGTGGCCCTTAACTGAACAAGCAAAATACTTTGTGAAAATATTTCAAGTGGATTACTTTGAATAATGCAGGAATCCTCTGAAAATAACAAATTAATTTCCATTATGTAATGCCAACAGTAGTGCTGACATTGAGCCCAGCTCTGAATGTAGGGATGAGATTAACACTTGTAAATTAAAGTACAAAGCATAGAATATTTGGAAAAAAGCAAAGTAGTAAATCTATGGTACAAAGTTAACATTCTAGTTAGTCTCACATTCTCCATTGGGTCTGTCAGGCTCCATGCATTTGATCATTGTGGTTGATTTACCTGACTGCTCAATGGTTTACTATTTGGTGCCACTAATGACTTTGCAGAGGAGGCACTCATCACTTTCCTGCAGGCCCCAGAAAGGAGATGCTAAAGAGATGACAAAGAACCTTGGTGGCACAACGGTTAATTGCTCGGCAGCCAACTGAAAGGTTGGCAGTTGGAAACCACTAGCCACTTTGCCAGAGAAAAGACCTCGCAATCTTCCTCCGTAAGGATTACAGTGAAGAAAATGCAGTGGAGCAGTTCTACCCTGTCACATGTGGTTGTTATGGGTCAGAATTGACTCTACGGCACCTAACAACAACCATAAAGGCATGAGAGTTGAGCACCATCACTAATTCATGGTGGAGGCTACGAGGCCAAAGGTGACAGTGCTCTGTCTCCCAGGCCAAGAGACACTAAAGTTTGTGATCCTGACACCTGTGTCCCCCACGCCCATTCTCAAAAGGCCTGATTGCATTCTGCTAGTGTCTCATAGCCTCCCCATGCCCCACCTTCCCCATGCTGCTTCCACTAACCTGCTCAGCATCCGTGCCTGTGCTTGAACACACAAAAGCCAACCCCAGTGGATTCATAACAGTGAAAATTAACCTTTAAAATCCAAGAAGACACGTAAGTATTAAATAAAGGCTCATAAAAAAGAAATTATCCATCTTTTTTCCTATTTATGAAATAAGGCTCATAAACAGGAAAAAAGATAGGTAATTTCAATCGTCTTAAGACTAAGAAATTCTGGTTCTTAAAATATACTACCGAAATGTGTAAAAACATGTCTTCAATATATATGAATGCCAAAACTTTGGTAAGCCAAAATGTAAGGTAGAAGGAGAAAATCAAGCCAGGCCCCTAAGTCAGTCTTTCCCTTTGTGAAATGTCAGGGGAATGCTTAACCTGGACCAGAGATTCTTGTAAACATGTAAACATGATATCTGCCAGTGGAAATATATGATCTGACAATCCTTGTCTTTAAAACAAACACTTTTTCCAAAGATCTAATGGACCACAACTGCTATGGCCTCCATCATACTGAACCCAGTAAAACTAGATGGTGTCCAGCTACCACCACTGACTGCTCTGACAGGGATCACAATACAGCATCCCAGACAGAGCTGGAGAAAACGTGTAGAACAAAATTTTAACTCACAAAAAAAGACCAGACTTACTGGCCTGACAGAGACTGGAGAAACCCTGAGAGTATGGCCCCCCAGACACCCTTTTAGCTCAGTACTGAAGTCACTCCTGAGGTTCATCCTTCATCCAAAGATTAGAGAGGCCCAAAAGACAAAATAAGATTAAAGGAGGCACACCAGCCCAGGGGCAAGGACTAGAAAGCAAGAGGGGCAAGAAAGCTGATAATAGGAACCCAAGGTTAGGAAGGGAGAGTGTTGACATGTTGTGGGGTTGTTAACCAATGTCATAAAATAATATGTGTACTAACTATTTAATAAGAAGCTAGTTTACTCTGTAAACTTTCATCTAAAGTACAATTAAAAAAAAGACAAGACGAAAAGCAGCAAAAAAAATATTGAGTACATGACGTAAACCATCTAATTAAATTGTCAAACACTAACTTGTTATTGACAGTGTTTTTTTCTTATTTGAATAGAGTTATAAAGAATGTACCTCAATACTTTGAATAGTCTTGAAATAACTTGTAAATTTATATTTTGGTAAACAGTTTTTAATTGAAAAAGAATTGAGCCATTATCCAATCTTATTAATTCTTAACAAGTTGGCATATGTCCTTCTTAATTCAAACAACAAATTTATGTGCAAATGACTCATAAATCAGAACACATAAACCTTGTCTTATTAGAGAAGTGTTCCACATTTATTTCAGAAGCTTTGTCATGATTCGGAAATTTGAATGCTTTACTTTGTTCTAAAATAACTTCCTTATGGGATACTCACCTCTGAAATTTGCCCTGTGATGTTATATATCCACAAGATACTTTAGTGTCATAAAATTGCATCTTTCTTTTTATCAAAAAAAAAAAAAATACATTTTTATAAATGCCTGTTATAAGCCTGTGAAGCCCTAGAAAAGAAGGTGTGGGTTTTGAGGGGGCATGACTGAATGAAGAATGGACGTTAGTCACACAGACTGTGTCTATCTTTTGACTACTGAAGTAAAAAACTAGGAATCCCCAAAACTAAACAAACTTTCTCTAAAAATAGCATATATAGGACAGCATTAAGAATTCTTCTGTTATTCCAAAATCGAAGGCCATCACACACACAAAAACAAAAAACATCTTTTGGCATTAAGTCGATTCTAATTCAGAGCAATCCTATAGGACAGAGTAGAACTGCCCCATAGAGTTTTCAGGGCTGTAAATATTTACAGAAGCAGATTGCCACATCTTTCTCCCATGAAGCAGCTGGTAGGTTAGAACAACCAACCTTAGCATCCGAGTGCCTTAACCACTGCACCACCAGGGCCATCACAGCATGAGAGAAATGGCCATTACTTGGAAGCTGTGTCTAATGGTCTGTTGTCCCTCTGGAAGAGGATACTAGGTCTGTGTTTGTTTCTTGCTTGTTTCCTATGAATCGTTAGTAAGGTTTTGTTGGGTAAACCTATGTTTCATTCTAATTCAATTTAATGCTTCTTCCTTTTGAGGCACTGAAATAAAATAGGGCAGATAGAATTCATTCCTATATATGAACAAGGAAAAAAAAAAAAGACCCCCAAAATCATGGAAAACAGGAACTAATATTTTACAAACAAAAAATATAGATTCAAAGAGATGTTCATTTTCTTATTAATCAATGTAATACAAATTGAACTAAATATTAGAAAAAGTAATTTATCGTATGTGTATGAGAGAGAAAAATCATGTAATCTTTCAAACATATTCAGAGATTGATAAAAAAGTCAAATAATATGAGAAAACATATAGCATGATACTATGTCTGTAGGGATAGTATCATGCTATATGTTTTCTCATATTATTTGACTTTTTTATTGATCATGGAAAACCTGGTGGCATAGTGGTTAAGTGCTATGGCTGCTAACCAAAATGTTGACAGTTCAAATCCACCAGGCGCTCCTTGGAAACTCTATGGTGCAGTTCTACTCTATCCTACAGAGTCGCTATGAGTCGGACTCGGCTGGACAGCAATGGGTTTTTGGTTTTATTTACATAAAAAAAATATATAGCATCAAATTAAAAGTAAACAATAATACACACAAAATATGAACTACTGATTATCTTTGGGATGAAAAAAGAATATATGTTTACTGAAACTATGCAGCTAATACATGGTAATATTTTATTCTTTAGCTTTGTGAATGGCTCAAAATTGTCATGATATTCTTCATAACTTGTATTTGTGTTTGTATATGTACTATTATGTTGGTAGGAGTCTCTAGATAGTGCAAATGGTTAAGTGCTCCTACTAACACTTAACCATTTGGTGTTTCAAACCCACCCAGAGGCACCTGGGAAGACAGGTCTGGTGATCAGCTTCTAAAAGGTCAGCGCTTTGGAAACCCTATGAAGCGGTTCTACTCTGTAGACACAGGATTGTCCTGAATCTGAATCAACTTAACAGCAAGTAACAACATTATGTTGGTGTGAAATATTTCAAATTATACTTTCTAAAATCAAAATTTGAAAAAATCTAAAAATGACTTTCTTCCAGTAAAGTCACAAACAGAGAGGATATTTGGCAAATTTGATATTTACTAAACACATTACATTTTTTTGTTGTTGTTCCTAATTGGTTTTGCTTTTTTTGGTTATACATTTCTAGGACAAAAGGCAATTTTTACTTTCAAGAAATATTATGTGCCCTTGCCAAAATTTCTGGAAGGAATGTCAAACTTTTCACTTTTTATAAATCTTACAAGTAAATATTTCCGACAAGCTTGAAAAAGTGTTTTTTCTTCTCCTTGCAGCTTTCCCACCAAAAAAACCTTGCAGCTTTAGCTAGACATATTTTCAAATCACCAAACATACTATTTCAATATGACAGCTCGGTATAATTTTGTATGAATAACATAATTTTAAAATGCTCACAACAGTGTATATAGTAGGTTATATATATATATAATGTGGTTTATTGCAAAATGTATACTGACATACATATTATCTTGTAGAATATTTAGGCTTAAGTAACATTTAAAACTGACATCCTAAAAAGTAAAAACAGAATGCTAACTTGGAACAAAAAAGAGCTTGTATGCCATGATTTTTTAGTGGCTTCTATCCATCCATTTTTATGATTAAAAATAATTCTATTTGAATTTTCTACCAACTGATAAAAACTGTGTACAGTCTGTAAATACAAATAATTGTGCATATTTATGTATACATGTTCTATTATAAATGTTGTTGTTGTTGTTAGGTGCCATCGAGTCAGTTCTGACTCATAGCAACCCTATGCACAACAGAACGAAACACTGCCCGGTTCTGCACCATCTTTACAATCGTTGTTATGCTTGAGCTCATTGTTGCAGCCACTGTGTCAATCCACCTCATTAAGGGTCTTCCTCTTTTCTGCTTACCCCATACTCTGCCAAGCATGATGTCCTTCTCCAGGGACTCATCCCTCCTGACAACATGCCCAAAGTATGTAAGATGCAGTCTCACCATCCTTGCTTCTAAGTAGCATTCTGGTTGTACTTCTTCTAAGACAGATTTGTTCATTCTTTTGGCAGTCCATGGTGTATTCAATATTCTTCGCCAACACCACAATTCAAAGGCGTCAACTCTTCTTCGGTCTTCCTTATTCATTGTCCAGCTTTCACATGCATATGATGCAATTGAAAATGACATGACTTGGGTCAGGTGCACCTTAGTCTTCAGGGTGACATCTTTGCTCTTCAACACTTTGAAGAGGTCCTTTGCAGCAGATTTGCCCAAAGCAATGCATCTTTTGATTTCTTGACTGCTGCTTCCATGGCTGTTGATTGTGAATCCAAGTAAAATGAAATCCTTGACAACTTCAATCTTTTCTCCGTTTATCGTGATGTTACTCATTGGTCCAGTTGTGAGGATTTTTGTTTTCTTTATGTTGAGGTGTAATCCATACTGAAGGCTGTGGTCTTTGATCTTCATTGGTAAGTGCTTCAAGTCCTCTTCACTTTCGGCAAGCAAGGTTGTGTCATCTGCATAACGCAGGTTGTTAATGAGTCTTACTCCAATCTTGATGCCCTGTTTTTCGTCATATAGTCCATACATGAAAAGTTTATATATATGAAAGTTCATATAGAATTTTGCAAGACCAATGACTTCTTCATTGCAAATACCTTCTTTCACCAACATAAATGGTGACTATACACATGGACCTCACCAGATGGAACACACAGGAATCAAATTGACTATATCTGTGGAAAGAGATGATGGAAAAGCTCAATATCATCAGTCAAAACAAGGCCAGGGGCCGACTGTGGAACAGACCATCAATTGCTCATATGCAAGTTCAAGATGAAACTGAAGAAAATCAGAGCAAGTCCATGAGAGCCAAAATATGACCTTGAGTATATCCCACCTGAATTTAGAGACCACCTCAAGAATAGATTTGACGCATTGAACACTAGTGATCGAAGACCAGACAAGTTGTGGAATGACATCAAGGACATCATCCATGAAGAAAGCAAGAGGTCATTGAAAAGACAGGAAAGAAAGAAAAGACCAAGATGGATGTCAGAGGAGACTCTGAAACTTACTCTTGAGCATCGAGCAGCTAAAGCAAAAGGAAGAATTCATGAAGTAAAAGAACCGAACAGAAGATTTCAAAGGGCCTCTCGAGAAGACAAAATAAAGTATTATAATGACATGTGCAAAGAGCTGGAGATGGAAAACCAAAAGGGAAGAACACCCTCGGCATTTCTCAAGCTGAAAGAACTGAAGAAAAAATTCAAGCCTCGGGTTGCAATAGTGAAGGATTCCATGGGGAAAACATTAAATGTTGCAGGAAGCATCAAAAGAAGATGGAAGGAATACAAAGAGTCATTATACCAAAAAGAATTAGTCGATATCCAACCACTTCAAGAGGTGGCATATGATCAAGAACTGATAGTACTGAAGGAGGAAGTCCAAGCTGCTCTGAAGGCATTGGTGAAAAACAAGGCTCCAGGAATTGATGGAATATCAATTGAGATGTTTCAACAAACAGATGCAACGCTGGAGGTGCTCACTCGTCTATGCCAAGAAATATGGAAGACAGCTTCCTGGCCAACTGATTGGAAGAGATCCATATTTATGCCTATTCCCAAGAAAGGTGATCCAACCGAATGTGGAAATTATAGAACAATATCATTAATATCACATGCAAGCAAAATTCTGTTGAAGATCATTCAAAAATGGCTGCAGCAGTATATTGACAGGGAACTGCCAGAAATTCAGGCCAGTTTCAGAAGAGGACGTGGAACCAGGGATATCATTGCTGATGTCAGATGGATCCTGGCTGAAAGCAGAGAATACCAGAAGGATGTATACCTGTGTTTTATTAATTATGCAAAGGCATTTGACTGTGTGGATCATAACAAACTATGGATAACACTGCGAAGGATGGGAATTCCAGAACACTTAATTGTGCTCATGAGGAACCTTTACATAGATCAAGAGGCAGTTGTTCAGACAGAACAAGGGGTTACTGATTGGTTTAAAGTCAGGAAAGGTGTGCGTCAGGGTTTATGTTTTCTATCATAAATACAAAGTAAAATTATAACATCACGACACCATTCCATAATAGTGCAGATTTTTTTTAGCAGAATACCTTCAACAGACTTTTAGTGTAGTAGCAAAGTAATTTTTCATTAGTATTTGATATATGACAGGAGCCCTGATAGTGCAGTGGTTAAGCGCTCAGCTACTAACTGAAAGTTCATCAGTTCAAACCTATCAGCATCTTCACTGGAAAAAGATGTGTTAGTCTGCTTGCATAAAAATTTACATCCTTGGAAACCCTATGAGGAAGTTCTACTCTGTCTGATAGGGTTGCTATGAGTTGGAATTAACTCTAAGGCTAGGGGTAATGGGTGTTTGCTAGATGAGATAATTTTTACAATTTATAATTTTTGTTTTCTGATTAACAGCATAATCTTGAAGTTTTCTCATCACTAATTTTTTTTTTTAATATTATCTCCAAACTGCCAGCCTTTTGGTTAGCAGCTGTAGCTTTTAACCATTATGCCACCAGGGCCCTATTATCTTAAACCAAAAGAAAAAGAAAAACCCATTGCCACCCAGCTGATACCTACTCATTGCGATCCTATAGGGTCAGCTCGAGAAGACAAAGTAAAGTATTATAATGACATGTGCAATTACCTGGAGCTAGAAAACCAAGAGGAAAAAATCATGCTCAGCATTTCTCAAGGTGAAAGAACTGAAGAAAAAATTCAAGCCTCCAGTTGCAATATTGAAGGATTCTATGGGCAAAATACTGAACAACGTAGGAAGCATCAAAGGAAGATGGAAGGAATACATGGAGTCACTATACCAAAAAGAATTGGTTGACATTCAACTATTTCCGGAGGTAGCATATGATTAGGGACTGATGGCACTGAAGGAAGAGGTCCAAGCTGAACGGAAGGCATTGGTGAAAAACAAGGCTTCAGGAATTGACAGAACACCAACTGAGATGCTTCAACAAATAAATGCAGTGCAGGAAGTGCTCACTCATTTATGCCAAGAAATTTGGAAGACAGCTACCTGGCCAACTGACTGAAAGAGATCCACATTTATGCCTATTCCAAAGAAAGGTGATTCAACCAAATGTGGAAATTATCGAAAAATATCTCAATATCACCGGCAAGTAAAATTTTATTGAAGATCATTCAAAAGTGGTTGCAGCAATCATCTACAGGGAACTGCCAGAAATCCAAGCTGGATTAAGAGGACGTGGAACCAGGGATATCATTGCTGATGATAGCTGGATCTTGGCTGAAAGCAGAGAATACCAGAAAGATGTTTACTTGTGTATTATTGACTATGCTAAGGCATTCGACTGTGTGGATCATAACAAATTACGGGTAACATTTCGAAGAATGGGAATTTCAGAACATTTAATAGTGATCATGAGGAACCTGTACTTAGATCAAGAAGCAGTCTTCAAACAGAACAAGGGGATGCTCTGTGGTTTAAAGTCAGGAAAGGTGTACATCTGGGTTGTATCCTTTCACTGTACTTATTCAATCTGTATGTTGAGCAAATAATCCAAGAAGATGGGCCATATGAAGATGAACAAGGCTTCAGAACTGGACGATAACTCATTAACAACCCGTGTTTTGCAGATGACACAACCTCGCTTGCTGAAAGTGAAGAGGACTTGAAGCACTCAAACTGATGAAGATCAAAGACCACAGCCTTCAGTATGGATTACGCCTCAACATAAAGGAAACAAAAACCCTCACAATGGGACCAATAAGCAACACCAAAAAATGGAGAAAAGAATGAAGTTATCAAGGGTTTCATTTTATTTGGATCCGCAATCAACACCCATGGAAGCAGCAATCAAGAAATAAAACAATGCCTTTCACTGGGCAAATCTGCTGCAAAAAAACTCTTTCTTTAGAGTGCTGAAAAACAACACCGTAAGGATTAAGGTGTGCCTGACCCAAGCTGTGGTGTTTTCAATTGTCTCATATGCATGCAAAAGCCGGACAATGAATAAGGAAGACTGAAGTAGAGTTGATGCCTATTCTTTAGCAAAGAATATTGAATATATCATGAACTGTCAAAGAACCAACAAATCTGTCTTGGAAGAAATACAGCAAGAGTACAGCCAGAATGCTGTACCCATATACTTTTGACATGTTATCAGGAGGTATCAGTCCTTGTAGAAGGACATCATGCTAGGTAGAGGTCAGAGAAAAAGAGGACAACCCTCAATGAAATGGATTAGCACAGTGGCTGCAACAATAGGCTCAAGCATAACAATGATTGTGATGATGGCACAGGACTGGGCAATGTTTTGTCCTGTTGTACATAGGGCTGCTGTGAGTCAGAATTGACTCGATGGCACCTAACAACAACAACAGCAGTATATGTACATGTATAGTATGTGTATGGAAACCTTGGTGGTATAGTGTTTAAGAGTTTGGCTCTATCCAAAATCTTGGCATTTCAAATCCACTAGGCACTCCTTGGAAACCCTGTGGGGCAGTTCTATTCTGCCCTATAGGGTCACTATGAGTAAGAATCAACTCGACAGCAATGGGTTAGTGTGTGTAAAGTATATATACATGTACAGCATATATACGCATATGCATGTGTGTAGTATATGTATAGTGTGTACATATGTTTATGTGTAGATAAATATAAACATGTACATTGTTTCCATTTGAGGATAAGTTATATACATTCTAGTCTTTTACTTCTAAATACTCAGTATGTGTTTCCTAATGATAGGGATATTTTGTTGAGTATGTGAACTTCAATAAATATACTATTGACAAAATATTTTATTTGATCTACCATCCATAGTCCACGTTTCAATTTTTTTTTTTCCATTAAATGCTTGTAGAATTTCTTCCCCTGGGACAGGAGCCAATTTAGGATCAGATATTTTGTTAAGCTGCCATATTCTTTAGAGTTCTTTAGTCTGGGATATTTCCATTGTTTTCTGTCTTTTGCTTTATTGTCCTTATTTTAAAAATACAGTCATCCTCCCTTTATTTTTTTAATAAGATGTTCATATTTAAGCTTTGCCTGATGTTTCCTCATGTTTAAATTTAGGTTATGCATTCCAGACTTGTTTACTGCATGTGATTGGGCTGTAGTTGCAGGTTGCCTTAAAGGCTGTCTTCAGATCCCAAGTACCCACCGGAGTACTGTGATGAGAATTCCACCCAGTGGTACCAACCACTCAATGGGTGTAATGTCCATTATCCTGACCAAGTCATACACACAAGACACTTTATGGTGTTGGCAATAGTGAATACCGTTTTAATTCACAGATAGTATACAACAGGAAAAATTCTCTCATGAGTGGTTCTCTCTGGCTCAAAAGCTGTCCTGGCAGGATGGAGAATCTTCCAAAAGTGGCCCTTCTCTTTGCACTGTGGACAAAGGATCCTGAGATCTTCCTTCACCTGCTTTTATGTTGCAGGGGTTGTATATTTCACTGCTCAGAGTGCAATGCAAGTTTTCTTGCCTATTCATTTAGAAAGCGGGGGTGTCTGATAAAGGGGTGCCAGCGTGGAATTGTTAGCCTGGAATTGTATCTCCTTAGCCCTGCTGCTTATTTACATGAATCATTAGGCTTTACAGGTGGAAGTGCAATGGTTGATTCTGAAGACCGAAGATGCTAGCAAGGGGGAAGGAATGGAGGGTAATTACAGCCATTTGGGCCATCCAAAGGACTGCCTTCTTTCAGTGACACTGTGTCCTTCTCAGGGTACCACATTAGGAGGCACATGAGCTCTGGCTGTCCATCTCTGATGACCTTAACATTAATCCTCTAGCCAAGATGGTATCAGATTTATCCACTGTAGAGCTACGGTTTTTATCCCCGTGAAACCAATAAGCAATCTGTGATGATATATCAAGAACATGCACACATCCTCAGCAAAATTTTCCTTTGAGTTTAGAATCCATTAAAGATCTTTGCATGACTCAATTTTCAAAATGATGTTGCAAACGATTTTCCACTTCAAGCATTACCCTAAGAATTTAACAGGTTGCACTCATATTCTACTATAAATAAAAGTACTCCTTCATTCCCTAATTAATTGTTTTTGCTTATCTATTTTTTTTTTTATTATAGGTCTAAGTCATAAATTTCAAAAGTTTCAGTGGTTTGTAACTTATTATTGTACCTCCTTATTTTGGAAACCCTGGTGGAGTAGTTGTTAAGAGCTACGGCTGCTAACCGAAAGGCCAGCAGTTTGAATCCACCAGTCGCTCCTTGGAAACTCTATGGGGCAGTTCTACTCTATGAGTTAGAATGGACTGGATGACAATGAGTTTTACTCATTTTACTGCTAAAATTAAAAAAGATTTGTCTAACTCCTGTGTCCTTTTGATCTACCATGTTGTCTTTGTTTTGTTTTGTTTTTATTTTGAGCATCAATTTACTTTCTGGCATAACAGAAAATTCCAGATTTCACATGGTACCTACTCTTCCTGGCTCAGGATTCAGTCATTTCTCCAAGGAGCCCTGATCAAAGCATTTTTTAAAAACTCATAAAAATCAGAAAATTGTTTATAAATAGTTATACACTCTTATTTATAATTTCATGAAAGGGTCACTACTACATATGAAGTGGAAGGCAATCAAATATCTCATTTATATTTTTATGATTGGCTAGCCACAAAGAGAAAAACTGGTTGTTATATCATCAGAATCAAGATTTTCACAGCCAAAGATTACATATGCACCATCTTATTTTAGACCTGTAACAATTTTGACAATTTAATTTTTCAAGAAATATGGCAAGTTGAAAAAATTATGAAGAGGCCAACACCATCTAAACCTGTAAAATTATTTCAAATGTCAGCTCCTGTCAGGTGTAGTTTCCTGTCTTTTTGCATTAGAATCTGTTCAGTCAACCTGTACAAAATAAATACTCCTTTTCATTATCACATTCTATGGAGTGCTTTAGAAAGCAGTTGAATTTTGTCATATGGCCATATTAGCAATTGGAAAAGAACTCACGGAGAGCATACAGACCTTAGTTCAGACCCTTGGGACAATCAGTGCTTGTCAGAACACGCTCCCAAGTAAAGGAAATAAATGTACTTCTCTGGGAAGACCCTTGCTCTTTTTTGAATTAAGTAGACATTGATGTACTTTATTCTAGACTCACCATTTTGTTAAAAGGGGAGAGCAGTAAATGCATCTAAAACAAAAAGTTCTTTAGGGTTACTGTAAAAGTCTGAGCTGTAGGAAACCTATTCCGACAATTATTTCAGAACGCCCAGAGGGCAATGTCCTGTCCCATGCTCCTTTCCTCTCTACCTGTTTCTGTCCTATTTTATTACCCTTGGGTGGTGTAGCTGCACCACATTTTACTTTCCAACCCCACCACAAAGAAAATATACAGCAGTATTATCATTATTCTATAGAAGTTAACAGATAATCATTTTCAACTTGGGCAGAGGGTTAAGAAAACTGCCCTAAAACCAGAAAACAAAACAAAAAAACAAACCCATTATAGTCCAGTTGATTCCGACACATACTGACCAACCATTAATTGTCTGAAAGAATAACTATCAGCCATTTTGAAAGTTAAAAGTATTATTTTGAGACCCTGGAGACTTTTAACAGACTTAGGAACTGTAACATCTTACATTATTCCTGCACTGGACACTTGGTGCATATCTTCCATAAAGTTTTTCCTGGAGAGTCGGGCCTGAATTTGCACTGTCCAAAGCTAAGCAATCTCTTCTTGATTTATGGAGATTTTACTTTGGCTAAAACAGATGTCTGGTTCCACCTCTTCAGGGTTAGACGAAGACATAAGTCTGCTGGGCAGATGGAGAAGAACAAATCTAAAATGCAAAATGTAGCTCTGGTTACTTCGTGCTTCCATGCGTGGCTACTGAAGTAACTGAGGAAGGCTTGGATCATGATGAACTAGCAGATCCATTAAACTTGCTTCACAAATAAACTAGAATAAAAACCACTGGGCTGCTAGACACTGCTTGTCACCATCGCCGAAGGGAAAAGAGTTGTCGCATGCACACAATCCTATGCATACACACTGCTAGGTTTTAAACAAGTTACAGAAAGTGCACTATTTTATACTTTCATTTTGTACTTAACTCACTAAAATGTCATGTAGCGGTGTCTCTGTCATTTCAAATACCTTCTTTTTTTTTTCTAAGTCTTTCATTTTATATTTCCCAGAATATTTGTAGCCATGTATCTGCTAAAAAAAACAAAAAAAAATTTAGCCCCCTCTCAAGCCTCTTGCTTTCATAGACAAACCTGCAATGAATCTCCTTGCGTATTTGTTATCTCACACGTGTGTGAGCACATCTACAAGATAAACCTCTGCAAGTAAACTTTCTAGGTTGAAAGGTAGGTGAATTTTCAAATTTGATAGACCTTCGTTATTGAGTTTTCAAATGGATTTTTTCTTTCTTCCTAAACTAGTCAATGTTATCATTTTGTTTTGGATCTAGAATCAGTTGATATCAGGACTGGGGCAGGAAATGCACAGGATAAGTCTGAAGTAATTTGTATTCACAGAAAGTAAGGAAGTACTCATAAAATCCTATAACGATGGGGGTGACGGGTGCCAAAAGGCCACAGGAGCTAACTGAAAGTGCTCCCAGTGACTAAATCTAGGAGAATTAGAGCAACCAAATCAACAAAGTAGTATTGGATTACAGCCTAATGTATAAAATGTGTCCATGAGTCCAGAATGATATAAATAAAAGACTGAAAAATAAGTAAATGAGCAAGAAAAGATAAATTTTCTATGTAGATGAGTTTCAAAATTTTATGCAGATACACCACCCTCATGAAAGTGGAACACGGCTCCTCGTTCCTTACTTGTGGACTGTACATACTGCTTTTCTTCCAAAGAGTGCAGCATCTAAAGGGGACAGTAACTAACTTTACATTGGAGAATCTTGACCAGCACTACCTCAGCCAGCTGGGCAAAGTCAACATGGGTAGTGATAGTCATGTTTATAGTATTTACCCTTAATGCGATGTTGTGAAATTGACACTTTATCTCTGATCTTTCTCCAAAAATCCATAACCTCTGTCTATCATGAGAAGAACATCAGAAAATACCCAATAGAAAGACATTCTATGAAATATCTGTTCAGCATGCTTTAAAACTCTGAAGGTCATAAAAAATAAGGACATTCTGAAAAACAGTCATAACCAAGAGAAGCCTAAGAAGCCTAAATATTCCTGAGAAAATTTAAAAACACCTAAATAAGAGAAAAATGAAATCATGTTAATGGATCATGGTACTTAATAGTGTAATTGTCCCAAAATTCATGAACAGATTTAACACAATTACAGTAAAAATCTCAACAGACTTTATTTATTTTTTTAATATTCATTTTTAATGAGCAAGTTGATTCAAAAATTTAAATGAAAATGTAAAGGGCTTAGAATAGCAAAAACAATTTTGGAAAGGAAAATCAAATTTAAGGAATTAACAACCTGACTTTATGGCTTTACTAATCTACACAGTGTGGCCTTAACATAAGCGTACAGATAAACCAGGATTTGGGGGGGTCTTATGTCCTCTTCCTTGGTAAAGGTCTTTTAGCTTTATATGAAAAAAAGTAGATGTTTTTGCCTATCTCACACCTGGTCAGAAAAGATCTGATGAGAAGATAACATTTGAACAGAGACTTAGAAAAAGTCAGGGAGCCATACATTGTGAACGATGACACCAAAGCTTATATGCAATTCATTTATCAACTCTGATATAATATCTGCAAGGCCATAGTCCTATTATATTCATCACTGGCCAATCACTTCACAAAAGATTAATAGTTGTCTATAAAAAACCAAAAACCAAACCCATTGCTGTCAAGTCAATTCCAACTCATAGCGACCCTATAGGACAGAGTTCAACTGCCCCATAGAGTTTCCCAGGAGTGCCTGGTGGATTTGAACTGCCAGCCTTTTTGTTAGCAGACATAACTCTTAACCACTATGCTACCAGGGTTTCCAGTTAACTAGAGTCAAATAAAAATAATATAATATGACAGTTTGTTGTATTTGTACATGAGTACACACTATATGTATTTATTTTTACTTAGTGTATTTCGTTATATGTGGTAATTACAACACATATTCAGTGTATTTTAAGTTAGTGCTTTTTAGTACATTATGCACATTAAGTTATTATAAACACAATTTTTTAAAATTTTATGTTTCACAAAGATATGGTTAAATGTATTTCAGATATTGCTAAAAATAAAATATTTTAGATATCAGATAATAAGAAAAATGAGGATTATAGTATAAAGAGGTGTCAAATTAGGATGTGATGCTCCTTGGAGAAATGTATATCAAATTATATAATATAAATTTTATTATATATTATGAATTTTATTTTATACCCTCCATGATGCACAGCCTTCAAGTAAAACAGAATGGCATGTCACATTGCTTGCCAACAATATGATGCTACAATTTTCATTCTAAATTTTATTCTAATTCTACTATGTACATATGCAATGATAAATAATAAATATAAAATAAATAAACAATATACATGTATCTGCCACTTTCAAGTTTACAAAGTACTTTCTCAAGCGTTAAATAATTTAATTCTCATAACAAACCATACAAGTAGAAGGATAGCGATTGTTCTTGTTGTAAAGTTTAGAGATCCAATAAATGGCATGCAGAGATTTTGCTAATGTTATATAGTCTATGAAAATCCTTGTTCAATTAAAATGTGCTCACTTTTAGGCCACATGAACTAGAGACTTACATCATCCTGAGACCAGAAGAACTAGATGGTGCCCGGCCAGAACCGATGACTGCCCTGACAGGGAGCACAACAGAGAACCCCTGAGGGAGCAGGAGAACAATGGGATGCAGACTCCAAATTCTCATAAAAAGACCAGTCTTAATGGCCTGACTGAGACTAGAAGAATCCCGACAGTCATGGTCCCCAGACCTTCTGTTGGCCCAGGACAGGAACCATTCTTGAAGACTACTCATCAGACATGGAAGGGACTGGACAATGGGCTGGAGAGAGATGCTGATGAAGAGTGAGCTACTTGTATCAGGTGGACACTTGAGACTGTGTTGGCATCTCCTGTTTGGAGGGGAGATGGGAGGGTAGAGAGGGTTAGAAACTGGCAAAACGGTCATGAAAGGAGAGACTGGAAGGAGGAAGCGGGCTGACTTATTAGGGGGAGAGTAAATGGAGTATGTAGTAAGGTGTATATAAGCTTATATGTGACAGACTGACTTGACTTGTAAACTTTCACTTAAAGCACAATAAAAATTATTTAAAAAAAAATGTACTCACTTTTGTGAGTCAATGATAAAATTCCTTCCAGCCAACATAAGGGATACATTTTCTTTGAATTTTGATACAAAAATAAACCAAAATAACATACACATACTATCAAAATCTTTCCAAAATGACCTAACAGAAAACTTTTCTCATAGATATTATTTCTTTTGCCTGATTCCCTTACCTAAATCTTCTTCCCATTTCAATTATTTCAGAAGAAAACTGTAGAATGTTTTTTTTTTTCCTTTGAAGCTTAATGTCAACTAATTTTAAAGTGATTTAGAAAGTTCTTTTTTTTTTGGAACTAGCATATTGAGTAGCTAGGTATCTTTTACTGAGACATTATAGCATAAGAATCTTTGTCAACTCAGTCTGTGTGGGCTTATTCATTATTGTGAGTTTTTCTAAAGTGTTTCACTAACACTTAGTGGACTTTAGTTCACAACTGCATTGCAACTCAACTCGCATTCATTATACTTTGTGGGGGGGCGCAGTTATACATGCTCATAACTCCTGTCTTCCTGGTTAAGAACATCTTTGAATTACATTCTCACCTCTTTATTAGGTACAAGCATGTAAATTCCTGAGCTTTCTTTACAACATGACAAAGAATGTAAGATGGGACATTTTTATTGTGGATGATAAGCAAACATATCAAACCCATTTTTCTTTGTTTTACATAAAGGCTGATATGTTTCAATCTGTTCTTTTTTTTTTTTAATTGAAAAAAGGTAAATATTCTCAAAGGCATAACTAACGGCAATTATTGAGGCATGTTCTTTGGCAAGTTAAAAAACAGCAAAATATCAGCTAAATCAAAGAGTGCATTGCTGACATAAGTCAGTCAGAACAACATTGAAAATGGTGGATGAGTCTTAACCAAGTTTCACGTGAAAAAAGTATGATAAATCATGAGTGCCTAATTTATTTTCTTCAATCTCAACATTTATTAAATAGAATATACTCACTATATGAAGGAAGCTTTCAATGGCAGCCTTAATCTAATCTGAATACCGTTGATAAAAACAACGGAAAATGAAGTTGGTTCCCTTTGTTAGGTGGTTGGGAAGTATGGGCTTGGTCAAGTCTCCTTAGAAAGATAACGTGAATCATTTTATCAACATGTTGCATTTCTTATATTTATCATTTTTTAATATCTTTCAGTAATAAGAAAAACATAAACAATTTTAGCTTTTCTATCACCAAAAAATATTATACTTTCATTTATTTACACACAATGAATTCATTGTTTTTTTTTCCTGTGGATAGTGTTTTCATTCACTGTTCATTAAAGCTCTCTGATAGAAAAGTTTCACAACATGAAACGCACGTTATTCAAATTCAGCAAACTCTTCACTGTAAAATTATACGAGCTTTAATACTTCTTTAAAAACCATGAAAACAGATTATTTTAATTTTTTCCTCATGGCTTATTCAGAATTACCTATTGCATGCAATTTCGTTTTTCTTTCTGTCTTTTTTTGAAGTCAAAGTTGTCTGTTAGGCTCATACTTCGAAACGGTATGACCATGGCTTTTTTTGGCTCGCTCTCTATGATACCTAAACCTCCCTAAATTTCCTGCCATAATCCTATTCCAACTTAATTTTACACAATAAATATTTAGGAAAACACACACACGTAAATGCATCTCTTTACTTTGAATTTCAGTAGGAATTAATTCATTTTTAAGTGATTTGAAATTTTGGTTTTCTTAAACTACAATGCATAATGTGTATAACAAATATAAGTGGAGGCCTGATGGCACAGTGGTTAAGAGCTGAGGCTGCTAACCAAAAAGGTGAGCAATTTGAATCCACCAGCCGCTCCTTGGAAACCCTATGGGGCAGTTCTACTCTGTATAAATAGGAATGAATAATGCTCTCAGATTGCTTAATAAATAAGAAAGTGTCAGTTTGTCATGCTGTGGCATAAGAATATTCAGCATTGACAGGATTCATCCATATTTTATAGTAAAATTAATTTTTTTCAACAAATTCCATGATAATTATTATTTTTTATAAACATGCCTTGATGAGATATTTTACTATGTGTTTCCCTAACCCATTCAAATGCCAACTAATCAATTGTTCCATAAAAGGTAAGCAATTAACATCTGTCTTTATCTCCTTTAATTGGGGAAAGTATATTATTCAACAATGTATATGTTCATATATTAAAATATCGATTTATTTTTTATTTGTTTAAATTAACATAGTTGATTATGAACTCTAAGAGGTAACATTTAGCCTATCGTGTCATGTTTATGTCTAATGTAAAATCTTCTATAAATATTATATATTTCTCTAGCACTAATTATCCTCTGTGAAGCACATTTTGTATTTTTCAAAATAGCAGACCAAGTTGGTATTTGACCTTTCCTAGAAACGATTAAAACCACCTAACAGTGCTTCTGGATACTGTTTCTTTGATGGTTCTTGACAAAAGAGTCTTCCTTCTTTTCATTTAAAATTTATCTGTCTCCTTGGTCACATCCTGTAAACTTTCCTGGAATGAAAAGTGCAAAATGTCATCTGCAATTGCTTGTTAAACGTTGCTGGATTCATTAATAGTTTTAAAAATGGATCTTTTCTATATTCCACATTTACTATTGTAATTGGTATGATTGTTTTAAATAATGAGTAATGATAGTACACTCAAATATTCTAGATTCTTAATAAATCAACGAATTGGTGACTTTTGACTCCCAGTTAAAGCATCAGACAAGCAGAAACACATGAATATTATACTTTAAAATTCATAAGGGAATGAATCTGTACTAAAAAAATCTAACTGTCCCATGGTGACAAAACCGTGAATGACTCAACAAGAAGTATACCAAACCAAAATCAAACCCATTGCCATTGAGTAGATTCCAACTCACAGCAACCCTGTAGGACAGAGTAGAACTGTCCCCCGAGGGTTTCCAAGGAATGGTTGGTGGATTCAAACTGCCAACCTTTTGGTTAATAGCCATAGCACATAACCACTGTGCTACCAGGACTGCAGGGCTAAAAGTATACTCAGTTGTAAATCAGAAAACAGAAGAACAAAGTATTTATTTATTACATCATTGGTAATTTCAGCACAATCTTTTAACTTTTGGCATCTGACCTAGAAGAATAACAACACTTCGCTTTATTAAAAAAGCAAAAATTGAGAAAATATATTTCAAAATACCTTAAAATGAACAGGAAAAAAACTTAGAAGATATAATTCAACCAATGACCTGAATCATCACAAAATATCAAATTTCTGTGGATATTGTACACATTACTTTTCTGTGAATTGAAATTTCTTTTGGATGTGGAAATAGAGTATAACACATTGTAACATAACAATCTTAAGGATGGCTCTTGACTGGGCAGTGTTTCGTTTTGTTGTGCATGGGGTCACTATGAGTCGGAACGGACTAGACGGCACCTAACAACAACATTATAATTGGGATAACAAAATAAATCTAGGGATAAATTTAAGATCAATTAGAAAATAATTGTTTGAAGAAATTATATTTAGTCTTCAGTCAAGACAGAAGATTTTTTTCTAATATAGGGTGGAATGAAATAATTATTTCTTTTGACTATATTTTATCCTCCCTTTTTTCCATTTGAAATTTTTACAAGCAAGTCTCTCAACATTCTTTCTACCATCCTACGCACTTCAAAAAGAGTCTTGCTCACTCATCTGACTGAAAATACCCTTCAGGAATTATGCCAAGAAAGTATTTGATTAAATAGTAAATGTAGATGATTTCGTCATGAAAGCAACATCCGTAAGTGCTTTTTCCAACCATGAAAATGATGCTTAAATAGTGTTACCAAGAGTTCAATGAAAAACAGCACCTCTGTCTTATATTGATGTTGTTGTTAGGTGCCCTAAAGTCAGTTCTGACTCATGGTGACCCTATGCACAATAGATTGAAATACTGTCTGGGCCTGTGCCATCCTCACAATCATTGCTATGCTTTAGCTCATCGTAGCAGTACTGTGTCAATCCATCTGGTTGAGGGTCTTCCTCTTTTTCACTGACCCTTTTCTTTACCAAGCATGATGTCCTTCTCCAGGGACCGATTCCTCCTGATAACAGGTCCAAAGTATGTAAGACAAAGTCTCGCCATCCTTGCTTCTAAGAAGCACTCTGGTTGCACTTTTTCTAAGACAGAATTTTTGTTCTTTTGAAAGTCCATGGTATAGTCATTATTCTTTGCCAACACCACAATTCAAAGGTGTCAATTCTTCTTTGGCCTTCCTTATTCATTGCCCAGCTTTCACATGCATATGAGGCAACTGAAAATACCATGGCTTGGGTCAGGGGCACCTTAGTCCTCAAGGTAACATATCTACTTTTTAACACTTTACAGAGACCTCTAGCAGCCGATTTGCCCAATGCAATGCGTCTTTTGATTTCCTGACTGCTGCTTCCATGGCTGTTGATTGTGGATCCAAGTAAAATGAAATCCTTGACAACCTCAGTTTTTTCTCCCTTTATTGTGATGTTGCTTATTGGTCTGGTTGTGAGGATTTTTGTTTTCTTTATATTGAGGTGTAATCCATACTGAAGCTGTGGTCTTTGATCTTCATCGGTAAGTGCTCCAAGTCCTTTTCACTTTCAGCAAGCACGGTTGTGTCATCTGCACAACCTCGTTGCTAATGAGTTTTTCTCCAATCCTAATGCCTGGTTCTTCTTCATATTTTCCAGCTTCTCAGATTATTTGCTCAGCATACAGATTGAATAGGTATG
Organism: Elephas maximus indicus; assembly: GCF_024166365.1. Taxonomy (NCBI): domain Eukaryota; kingdom Metazoa; phylum Chordata; class Mammalia; order Proboscidea; family Elephantidae; genus Elephas; species Elephas maximus. The sequence goes on from NC_064829.1 coordinate 79,398,753, forward strand.
GTGAAAAGATACAACCCTGACGCACACCTTTCCTGACCTTAAACTATGCAGTATCCAGGTGCTCTGTTCAAATGACTGCCTCTTGATCCATGTACGGATTCCTCAAGGGCACAATTAAGTGTTCCGGAATTCTCATTCTTCACAATTTTATTCATAGTTCGTTATGATCCACACAGTCGAATGCTTAGCATAGTCAATAAAACAGAGGTAAACATCTTTCTGGTATACTCTGCTTCCAGTCAGGATCCATTTGACATCAGCAATGATATCCCTAGTTCCACGTCCTCTTCTAAATCCAGCTTGCATTTCTGGTAGTTCCCTGTTGATGTACTGCTGCAGCCACTTTTGAATTATCTTCAGCAAAATTTTGCTTGCATGTGATATTGTTTCATAATTTTCACATTTAGTTGGGTCACCTTTCTTGGGAATAAGCATAAATATAGATCTCTTCCAGTCAGCTGGCTAGGTAGCATTCTCCCAAATTTCTTGGCATAGACAAGTGAGCACTTCCAGCACTTCTTTGGTTTGTTGAAACATCTCAACTGGTATTCTGTCAATTCTTGTAGCCTTTTTTTTTTTTTTTTTTGCCTATGCCTTCAGTGCAGCTTGGACTTCTTCCCTCAGTACCGTAAGCTCCAGATCATATGTTACTTCCAGAAATGGCTGAACATCAACTAATTCTTTTTTGGTATAGTGACTCTGTGTATTCCTTCCATCTTCCCTACATGTCTGTCAGTTTGTCATACTGTGGGGGCTTGTGTGTTACTATGATGCTGGAAGCTATTCAACCGATATTCAAATACCAGCAGGGCCACCCATGGCGGACAGGTTTCAGAAGAGCTTCCAGACTAAGACTAGGAATAAGGACACGGCAGTCTACTTCTGAAAAGAATTAGCCAGTGAAAACATGTCTTAAATAATCACTACAATACTCTAAAAACATATTCCAACTCAACCCTTCTAAACCACATCCTCCCCATCATTTCTCAAATGTGAGAAGACTTGTGTTCTCAAAGATGGTTTTGGCTGTGGATCCCGGCTTCACCTTGATCTTCAATGTCTCTCGTATCTCATCTCTCTTGGCAGCCCCTTCCCTTCACTCTGCTTTACACCTATTTGAATGTGGAACATCAATTTCTTCTCTTGATCTCCAACACCAGAATAACAACAGGAATAAATAAAACCATTAACTACAACTGAGTGTGAGGTATCCCTGCCCTTGAAGGCCCTTGAGCCAGTCCAACCTTTGATTGTTTTCACTGGCTGTCTTTAAGTCACAGCAAAGCTATTCATACAGTTTTCTCTTGCAAAGCAATTCAGCTGATTTCATTATTTACCACCATACTCAAGTTGCTCTGCACAGAACCATTAAATGGCTCTGTGAAAAGAAGGGATATCAAACATAGGTCCCAGGTTTTCTCCTGAAAAATCGTTAATACTCCTTTTCTTAACTTTGCATTCCTCTGCTGCTTTTCCTGGGGAAGTAACGTTAAGATCTGACTTAGATGGGGGAGTATAGAGCCTCACTCAGTGTGTAAGCTTCGTCTCTGTTCATAGGCTTACTGCGCAACCTTCTCTCTTCTTCTAAGATGGGTGTGAACATGCCCTCACAGAACACAGAGCACTCCGGTTTGTTTTTTTCATCTTTAACTAAGAATAGATCTTTATTGAGAAAGAAACACATTACCTATTTTTAAATGTATTTTACTTTTTTTTTTCATAGTTCAATTTTGGTAGGGTCTGTAGAACAGCACTCCTGAGGAGAATTGTCAGAAGGATATGTGGAGTCCTCTTCAGCTGATCCGTATGCTTCAAACAGCTACTATTTAACATTGTCCACTTATTTAACCTTGTGAAATCTGGTAACTACACCTATGGTCTCTGCCTTAAGGAATTTGCTACACATTACTACTATGGGTTGAACTATGTCCTTCCCCCCAAATTTGTTGAAGTGCTAACTCCAAATACCAGTGAATGTGACCTTATTTGGAAACAGGGTTTTTACAGATGTCATACTTGATTTGGGTGGGCCCTAATCCAATGAATAGTGTCCTCATAAGAGGGAAATTTAGGCATGGGTACACAAATGAGAGAACATCATGTGAAAACAGAGGCAGAGATTGGACTGATAAAACTACAAGCCAAGGAATGCCAATGAGCACAAAGAACTGCTGGCAACCATCAGAAACCAGGGGAGAAGCATGGAATAGATTCTCCCTCACAGGTTCCAGTAGGAACCAATTCTGTCAACACCTTGATTTCAGACTTCCAGCCTCATGAACTATTAGAGAATATACTTCTGTTGTTTTACACCACCCAGTTTGCAGCAATTGTTTTAGCAGACCTAGGAAACTAATGCAATTACCAGCTCTCTACTCATGAATGAAATCTTATTCTGACTGGGCTAATTTGGGTTTATTAAAAGAGTGAGGAGACACAGATTCTTTTGAAAAAATTTGCATAGTAATCTAGGTGCCCTCAGTTATTAGCCGTAAGTGATAACTATTTTTTATTAAAAAATTATTCTTGTTGTAACTATGATTAATTAAATATTTAACTTTAAAAATGTAGGGCATCTTTTTTTTTTTTTTTTAATAGAATTTGCACGAAGTTGCTGATATTCTGACACGCGGTGAAACCTCACAAAGTGAAGGACTAGACCCAATTGATGTCTCTGAATCTTCACATAAGATCATCATATCCTCCTGACTTGGAGGAGAAAGGAGAAAAGGAGACTAGGCAATGGCAGAGCACATGGTGTGAAGGAGCTGATAATTGTAGGATAAAATCATTCATGTAAAGTGGCCACTATATGATACAAACTGTGTTCAGAACTTTACACTCATGGTTTTATCCTGCCATTATCCTGGGCATTTGGGCTTAGCCTTCTCATTGTAGCATAGTGGTTAAAGGTATGGCTGCTAACCAAAAAGTTGGCAATTCTAATCTACCAGGTGCTCCTTGGAAACCGTTAAGGGGCAGTTCTACTCTATCCAATAGGGTCCTTTTGAGTTGGAATCAACTCAACAGCAACGGGTTTTCCTTATTGTTGTGAAGTAATTTAGGCTTTTAGAGGGTAAATATCTATCTTATTGAAGTGAAAAAAGTCAATGTTAATGGATTTTCATAAGCATGCACAACATAAAAATCTATATTGCTTTTAACCACTGATTTGCCTACTCTAATTTTCTGAAAAATAGGAAAAAATAAACAAATATGTATATTTTATTCTAATGAAATAAGAATTTCAAGCTCAGTTTTAAATTATTGTATTCATTATATTAAAAATAAACTTTTCTCTTTGTAATTGTTTTCCTATGATGATACTACAAAGCTTCAACAGTTATTTAATGTTTAAAGCACAATGCTTATCTCTGAAAAATATTTCATTAGTTTAGAGACTATAAATTAATCATATTATGCAGCTTAAAATATTGCAGGGAGATTATCTTTGAAAATACTAGGTAGTGTTCTATGCAGTATCAGCAAGTGAGAAATTGCAATTTAATACAGGGTGTGTCATACTACAATTGCAATTTTCTCTATTATTTGTTTTGCTTATTTCTTAGTTAATATACAATTCATTGAACTTAATTTTCAAGTCATCCCTAATGCACTGTTAATTAAGATCACATGTTTGCAATTTAAGCATCAGATGGTGTGCCTTAGTGTTAAAAAATTACAATACACAATTGCATCCATTTCCACTGTAAGAAAGAATATCAAATAAATTTTATAGAACTAAAACCTTGGTAGAAATATGAGAAAATATTTAAGTGTATATGATTTTACACCTAATTAGTCTAAATAAGGGGTCACAGTTTGGATGACTAATAAGAATGTGAGCTAAACAACTGACCCATAACAAAATTAACGTGGCCATGTCTAGGCCACTTTTTTTATGTTAATTCGAATTTAATTTTCACTAAATTCAGACTAGCTTTTAATTTCTCTTCAGACTTCTTCCTTGACCCCTATTATTCAGTATGTGTTGCTGAATCTAAATATTTTGAGATATTCTAGCTATTGCTATTAGTTTCTGTTTTTTTTTTTTTTTCCTACTGGTCTGTACTTGGTATGCTTTCTATTCTTCAGGCTTGACCTTTGGCCTTAATATTTTTAAAGTTTAATGAGTTTTTAAATTAAGCCTTTTTGTTTATAATAATTGTTTTCCTGAAAGTGGAACTGAAATAATAAGGGGTTTAGTTATGTCAGGATGCCACAAGGTTTATGAATATTCTAAGCTGCCAAGTTCTCTCAAAGAGAACAGGGCATAAAAAGATAATGTATAACATTTTCCTTGATAATACTCTTCCCACATCATTCAGGTAGTTATTGTATTGTTAGAAGAAGACTGGAATTGGGTGACAAATATGAATTTCTATGGTTTGTATAAATATTGGTAAAAATGTATTCATGTTTAAGAAGATTAAGGCCTCATATGTGTCCCTTGGACAGCTCAAGGAAATAAAATGTCCTATGTATTCCCTTCCAGAATAGCTTTAGGCTATGTGGAATAACAAACAAAGGGCTACAGCTATTCTTAACGGGATCCTGACAATAGTTGAAATTTTGTTTCCACAAGTACAAGCACTGATATTAATTTACTTGCAGTTAAAATGGTTGCTTCTATATGTGGTTTACATGGGGCTTAGCAAAATTTGCCACCTCCCCTTCAGTCAACAATAATAATATGATGTGATGGTTACTGTTATGTGTCAGCTTGGCTAGTCTATAATTCTCAGTGGTTTGGCAGACACTATATCACCTCTCACTTTTTGATCTGATGTGAGTAGCCAATCAGCTGGAAGAGGAGCTTCCTTGGGAGTGTGGCCTGAATCCATGGTATAAAGGAATGTTCTGGCAAAGTTCACTTTCTCATGATCCTGTATTTGTCTTGCCATCCTCTGACTTCTGGTTCTTGGAACATGAGAAGACTTCAGTCTACTGCCTGACCAGCAGATTATGGTTTTGCCAGCTCTTGCAACCCTGTGAGTCAGGAAAAGCCTCCAACCTGCCACCTGAGCCATGGATTTGGGACCAGCCAGCCTCCATGATTGCCTGAACCATTTTCTTGAAATAAATCTCTCTCTCTGTATTTATAAATACACTTCATTGGTGTATTATTCATTATATTATTTTCCTGATTTCACTTGTATTGCTCTTTTAGACAACCCAGCCTAAGACAGATGGGTAGTGGTTAAAACAAAGTAATTAAGCTTTAGACTGATGTTTGGGAAAAATAATTAAGTGTTCATTTCCAAATTCACCTCCCTCCCCCACCTAGCTACATATTATCTAGGTTTATCTAGCAACATATTGTCTTTTGATAATTTTAATTATGATATAATAGCATTTAGAAATTACTAAATTTGCAATAAAATTTAGCAATAATGATTTCATTTTACAAATTGAGTAGAAGACTTAATAATGGCAAATATAAAGAGGTCTGTAGGTAAATTTTTTGATTAAATCATTTAGTGTGACATAAACAAAGGCAATTTAAACATTCAAATATGTATGTTTTATATTGAATGGACTTCGTATTGCCTTTAACATATCAGGTTTTCTTATAACTTTGATTGTTTACCTTCTTCAGGAAGGAAAAATATGCAAGCAGATCTGGGTTGATACTATGTATGTATTTTGCCTAGACATGTAGTATCACAAAAAATAAACAAAATATAACATTCAAACAAATTATACTGGAGGCTAGCACATGTTTATATCTCATTTATTATGAAGTAATAAAACATTTCACTCTTGCTTCTTGAGACATGTTGCCTGAAAATAGGCATAATTTAGAAGTAAGCAGAATGCTAAAATTGCAGGTAAAACCGTAAGCATTAAAAAATTGGCATTTTGAAATCTAACTTTTCAAAAAAATTATTCTTTTTTATAAACACTTCCACAAGTCAAAAGAAATGGAGGATAGAAAAAAAAAATCCACCTAAAACACAATAAAATATTATTTTAAAAAAATTTGAAAAAAAAAGAGATAACAGGAAAAAAAAAACATGGAAAAAAGCAAAGTTTAGATTGGCATATTTACCATTTTTTCCTATTGATCTGTTAAAAATTATGAAAGCATCTTTCGTGTATCACTGAAATTAATTTACATTTTAATTTCCTCTGCCTTTCTAAGAAAAAAAAACTTAGCCATAGTTCACCCAGTGTATACAGTTACTGGTGTTGGATGAGAAAATATTTGATAAAAAAAAAGTGAGACAAAGATTATTTTCAGTTGTTTACATTGGTGTGCTGTAGGATTTTGGCTTTACAACTTGGCTGTAACAATCTTAAGAAAAAAAGGTGTAATTTGATAAATGCCTATAAAACATATCAATAATGCAGTTTGGAAATTTCCTATCGTAATATGTTTCTGTTGTTGTAGGTAGGTGCCATCTAGTCTGTTCCAACTCATAGAAAACCTGTGTACAATAGAATGAAACACTGCCTGGTCTTGTGCCATGCACCATCCTTACAATTGTTGCTATGTTTCATCCTATCGTAGTGGCCACTGTGTTAATCCATCCCGTTGAGGGTTTTCCTCGTTTTTGTAGGCCTTCTACTTTAACCAATCATTATGACCTTCTCCATGGTCTGGTCCCTACTGATAACATTTCCAAAGTACAAGACACAAAGTCTCTGCATCATCACTTCTAATAAGCATTCTGGCTAAACATCTTCCAAGATAGATTTGTTCATTCTCCTGGCATCCATGGTGTAGTCAATATTCTTCACCAATATCATAGGTGAAGTTCTTCTTTGCTCTTCCTCATTCATTGTCCAGCTTTTATATGCCTATATGGCAATTGAAAATACCATGGCTTGAATCAGGAGCACCTTAGTTCTTAAAGTGACATCTTTGATGTTTAACACCTTAAAGAAGTCTTTTGCAGTAGACTTATCCAATGCAATATGTCATTTGATTTCTTAACTTCTGCTTCCACGGACATAGATTGTAGATCCAAGTCAAATGAAATCCTTGACAACATCAATATTTTCTCCCTTTATTTTGACATTGCTTTTTGGTCTGGTTGTGAGGATTTTTGTTTTCTTTGTGTTGAAGTGTAATCCGTACTGAAGGCTGTAGTCTTTGACCTTCATCAGTAAGTGCTTCAAGTTCTCTTCACTTTCAGCTAGCAAGTTTGTCATCTGTACAGCACAGGTTGTTAGTAAGTCTTCCTCCAATCCTGATGCCACATTCTTCTTCATATAGTCCAGCTTCTCAGATCATTTGCTCGGCACATAGATCGAATAATTATGGTAAAAGGATACAACCCTGGCACACATCTTTCTTGACTTTAAACTAAGCAGTATTTCCTTGTCCTGTTCTAACAATTGCCTCTTGGTCTACATGCCTCATGAGCACAACTAAGTGTTATGTAATTCCCATTCTTCACAATGTTATCCATAATTTGCTATAATTCACACAGTCAAATGCCTTTTCATAGTTAATAAAACACAGACAAGCATCTTTCCAATATTTTCTTCTTTCACCCAAGATCCATTTGACATCAGCAGTCTTATCCCTTATTCTACAGCTTCTTCTGAATCTGGCTTAAATTTCTGGCAGTTTCCTGTCGATATACTGTTGCAGCTATTCACTTTTTGAATTATCTTCACCAAAAATTACCCTATGGGGCAGTTCTACTCTGACCTACAGGGTCACTAGAGAGTCGGAATCAACTCTGCCTCAAAGGGTTTGGTGTTTGGTTTTCACCAAAAATTTACTTGTGTGTGATATTAATGATATTGTTCCATAATTTCCCCATTCTGCTGCATCACCTTTCTTTGGAATGGGGACTAATATGGATCTGTTCCAGTCAGTTGGCCAGGCAGCCGTCTTCCAAATTTCTTGACTTAGACAAGTGAGTGCTTCTAACATTGCATTCATTTCTTGAAGATTCTGTCAATTTCTGGAGCCTTGTTTTCAATAATGCCTTCAGTGCAGTTTAGACTTCTTCCTTCCATACCTTCAGTTCTTGATCAGTGCTAAACAAAAACAGAAACAGTGCTATACATCCTGAAATAACAGAACGCTTACCAATTCTTTTTAGTATGGTGACTTTGTATATTTCTTCCATCTTCCTTTGATGCTTCCTGCGCCTTTCACTATTTTTCCCATGGAATCTTTCAATATTGCATCTTGAGGCTTGACATTTTCCTTCAGTTCTTTCAGTTTAAGAAATGCTGAGTGTGTTCTTCCCTCTTGGTTTTCTAACTCTAGGTCTTGCACATTTCATTATAATACTTCACTTTGTGTTCTCAAGTCGCAATTTGAAATCTTCTTTTCAGCTCTTTTACTTCTTCATTTCTTCTTTATGCTTTAGCTACTCTACATTCAAGAGTGTGTTTCAGAGTCTCTTCTTTCATCTGTTTTGGTCTTTTCTTTCTTTCCTGTCTTTTTAATGACCTTTTGGTTTCTTCATGTATGATGTCCTTGATGTCATTGCACAGCTCATCTGGTCTTTGGTCATTAGTGTTTCATGTGTCAAATGTATTCTTGAGACGGTCTCTAAATTCAGATGTGATGTAGTCAAGTTTGTACTTTGCCTCTGGTAGACTTGTTTGACTTTTCTGCAACTTCAACTTGAACTTGTACATGAGCATTTCATTGTCTGTTTTGCAGCCAGCCACTGTCATTGTTCGGAATTATGATATTGAGCTTCTTCATTGTCTTTTGCCACAGATGTAGTCAATTTGATTCCTGTGTATTCCATCTGGTGAGGTCTATGTGTATAGTTGCTGATTATACTGTTGAAAAAAGTTATTTGCAATGAATGAGTCATTGGTCTTGCAAAATTCCATCATATGATTTCCAGTGTCGTTTCTATCACCAAGGCCATATTTTCCAACTACAGATTCTTCCTCTTTGTTTCCAACTTTCACATTCCTATCACCAATAATTATCAATCCATCCTGATTTTATCTTTGATCAATTTCAGATTGTAGAAGTTGGTAAAAGTCTTCAATTTCTTCATCTTTGGCATTAGTGGTTGGTGTGTAAATTTGAATAACAGTCATATTAACTGGTCTTCTTTGTAGGCATATGGATATTATCCTATCCCAGATAGCATTGCACTTCAGGACAGATCTTGAAATGTTCTTTTTGATGATGAATGTGACTTCATCCTTCTTTAATTTGCCATTCACAGCATAGTAGACCATATGGTTATCCAATTCAAAATGGCCAATATTGGTGCATTTCAGCTCACTAATGCCTAAGATATAAATCTTTATGCATTCCGTTTCATTTTTGATGACTTCCCATTTCCCCTGATTAAAACTTCTTACATTCCACAATTAGATTATTAACGGATGTTTGCAGCTGTTTCTTCCCATTTTGAGTCATACCATATTAGCAAATGAAGGTTCTGAAAGCTTTAATCTATTCACATAGTTAAGGCTGACTCTCCTTTGAGGAGGTCACTCTTCCCCAGTCATATTTCGAGTGCCTTCCAAGCTAAGGGGCTCATCTTCTGGCACTAAATTAGACAATAGTCTACTGCCAATACACCACCAGGCCTCTCTTCCTAGTCTGTGTTAGCCTGGAAGCTCGCTGACACCTGTCTACCATGGGTGACCCTTCTGGAATTTGAAATACCAGTGGCATAGCTTCCAGCATCACAGCAACACAAAAGCCACCAGAGTATGACAAATTGACAGATGAGTGATAGTAACATATAATAACTGTGTATATATTTACATATAACTCTAAATATATTTATTTATGTTGATTGTATGATAGAAAAAAGTTTGGGAGGGTGCACATTTATTTCTCTATTTTAAAAAGAGTTCATGACTAAGATGTCATTCATGCTTAAACAAAAATAAACAAGTGTGTGATTATAATGTTAAGAGTTTTCATTGTTATGATTGGCTCATACCCTATGCTTCAATCAACTGACATTTACAACAACCTTAGCGGGCTTTGGGTGTTATCAAATTTGAAGACTCTTTTTTAATCCAACACTGCTGGGCAAGCCACATGCAAAAAAAGATGACAATAGACATTGGTTGGTGATTTGAATTTGAACAAATTTGTGTGTATGTGTATTATTCAGACAAAAAAGGAATGAAGAACTCATACATTCTACAAAATGTATGAATCTTGAAAACACTATGCTGTCAGTCAAAGAAGGACAAACACCACATATGATTCCACTTACATGAAATATCTAGAATAGGCAAATTCATAGAGGCAAAAAGTAGAGAGTTGGCAGATGCTAAGAGGAGGAGGAAATGAGAAATGACTGCTAATGAGTGTGAGGTTTACTTTTGGGTTAGTAAAAATATTCTAAATTTATTGTGATGCTGGTTACGACTGAGAATAGACCAAAAAAGCTATGGAACTTTATACTTCAAATAGATGGATTGTATTGTATGTGAATTACAGGCCACTAAGGGTGAATACAGTCTTGTATATTCATAAAATGGAATACAATACATGATTGAAAGTGAATGAACTACAGAAACAAGCAAGAACTAGTTGTATAAACACAGTGTTTTTTTTCCCAGAAAACAACATGAATGTTCATAGAATTATGATTGAGTGCTGGAAATATTCATATGTTCTAAAAAGCTGCTGTACATTTTATGGATAATAAACATATTCTAATAAACATACTGAGAAATTGAGAAACACTTTTTAGTTATTGTGAATCATATATGAACAGAAAAATATATGTTAGAGACTTATCATGAAATACTTTCCTGTCAAGTGTTTATATGTACACATTTGTGTAATCCAAATATTTCCATCCAAAACACCTATTAAGGTGAGGTATCCAGTCGATACAAACTAATGAATAGATTGAACTGTTCAGATTCATTATTTCCTAAAATAATGGAGTACTCAAATAAAGTTTCCAAGATTATCTGAGCCGGAGACCTACTTCTGTCTTTCGTTATCATTATTATCCTTTATCTGTTTCCCAGGCACCAGTCCTTGAAGTGCTTGTTACGCCACGGAGCGAACAAACAGGCCTACTGTTGATCACAGGAAGTGGTTGCTAACGCACACTTTCACTTAAGAAAACTGAAAAAGCCACAACGCCAGGTGCTCTATTTCCCTCTTTTTCCATCTTTTTTAGCAGTCATCCTTTTAGTATCATCATGTAATCTTGTTTTGGGGGAGTAAAGACGATTGAAAAGGACATGGTTCTCCAAGAATAATATTTGCATCCTTTGTAGTTTTTAAATACTGTCTCTTTCTCTCTCTCTGTGACACTGCCTCTCTCTCTTTCTCTCTATGTGTGTGAGAGAGACAGACAGACAGAGACAGAGAGAGAGGCAACTCAATTGTTCTCTTTTTCATTTTATCATCTCCATATGGGCAACACTGTACCGATTCCAAAATGAAGGGAGGAGAGATGAGAAAAATTAGATTTGACATAACAAGGTAAGAAAGCAAGATTAAGACAGACATGCAGAAGAAATACAAGAAAAAAGTCAGAAGGCTAGGGAAAAATAAACTACCAGATGAAGTGCTTCCAGAAAGGAATAAAAAACCTAGCAAATAAATGTTAAGTCACGACTCAAACCAGCCAGGGTTTTGGCAAGAGTACATTGTAGATTCTTTAAGCACTGGAGTGACAATTTTTCTTTACTGCATTCCTAAAACCTTGCCATACCCCTCGTTTAATCAGTTTCCAAAGAGAATGGAAACACTAGTGAGGTACTTCCTAAATTAGATGCAAAGGAGTGACAGCAAAACTATGATTGGACATACGTAATTATTTTCTTTGGGACATTAGGAAGTAACAAATTACCATATAAATTGCTTCAGGCTTTAAAGTGCATTTTAATGGTTTTCTATCATGTATATGCCAGTGAGAGAGAAAGCTGATTTGTATTTCAAAATAGAAGAGACTTTAAAAAGGTGTGCATATCATAGTTATTTAATTAAAATAAAAAGATGTAGGCAACGTTTCAAATGAATACCCCTCATTACTTAATAGCCATAGAGTACCAGGGTTAATTCCAAAGAGTGCCGTTTGTACTCAAAGCAACTTCTTCCTCTCACAACCACATATGAGCACACTTTATTTAAGTTCACTCTTGGCATATTATTTATACTAACTCTGGATGTAAGTAACTCAAATTGGTTTTGCTGAAGTGGTTGATTCTAAGTCCTTTCACCGTATCCTTCATATTTTTCCAGCGAATATGGCATTATATCTATTTCGACTGAACCAAAATGACATTACCTTCGCCCATCCAATCAGAACAAATTTTTATAATCCGTGAGTACCAATTTTTCCTGTCAACAATTTTGTCCCTCTTATAGCTCAGGAATATATTTGCATGACTATTATTTATGCTTTGCACCAAATCCACTGTTTTACAATGGCTTATAGCAAAACTATGCATTCATCTGTACTTTCTGAAGGTTTAGGTAGAAATCATTTAAGTCAGAAATGTAACTGATTAAACTGCAGGAGAAATGTGTTAGTGCTTGAAGTTCTGATTTCTTAAATACTCACTGGGGAACAACATGTACAGTAAAATATATTCTCTGATGAGATCTTGCCAGTAAAAATCTAAAATAATTATGTAGATATATAAATACCAGTAATCAAATTTCTTCAGAAAGATTGCTGGATAAAAGTGATTCAGCGACTTAGAACAGGAAGTTTTCTCTTTTTATCATCTATTTAAGAGTGCATTGAAGCTGTGTGTTTAAGGATGGCTTTGCACGTTGAGGAAACCCTGGTGGCATAGTGGTTAAGAGCTCTGGCGGCTAACCAAATGTCAGCTGTTCAAATCCAGCAGACACTTCTTGGAAACCCTCCGGGGGCAGTTCTACCCTGTCCTATTGGGTCGCTATAAGTCAGAATCGACTCAGAGGTAATGGGTTTGGGTTGAATGCTGATGTTCTGTTTTGTTTAATCTTTTAAAGCTATCTTGGGATTCATGAATATGTAAATAAGTGGAAAATACTGCTTTGTTGGAGGAAGGAAGTAGTGGCTCAATGGTAGAATGCTCCCCTGTCAATACCAGAGACCTGGGTTTGATTCCCAGTCAATGTACCTTACATGCAGTTACCGCCTATCCGTCAGTGGAGGCTTGCATTTTGCTATGGTGCTGAATAAATCTACTTTTTATAGTTACTTAAACTTACTTCTTACATTTCTTATGCTTACTTCTTGCTTTGTCATACAGAATTTTCAAAATATGTATACTCAATAATAAAATCAGTAATCTTTACGGCTTGGTCAAGGGTATTTTTAAGTGAAATTGGCTTTTTCAATACAGGTATATAGAGGGAAGACGTAATTATTTTGGACACGTCATCAGGAAAGACTAATAATTGGAGCAGGACATCATGCTTGGTAAAGCAGAGGGCCAGAGAAAATGCGGGAAACCATCGAAAAGATGGATTGACACAATAACCACTGTAATGGACTCAGGCATACCAACAATCATGAAGGTGATGCAGGACCAGGCAATGCTTCGTTCTGTTATACAGAAGGTCTCTGTGAGTCAGCAACTAGCAACAACAGCAAAGTGAGGTACGCATAACTACTGTAGAGTTTGACGGCACTGCTTTGATTTATGCTAAGGTACCAAAAGACGATTTTATACCCTCACTGTAAATGTCAACACAGTGAAAAAAGGTAAAAAAATAAAATTATATTTATGGAAATGGCCTTAGATTCACAGACTCCTTGAAAGCATATCAGAGGTCCCTAAAGGTAAGCACACCACACTTTGAAAACTGTTGCACTGAACTTGGACTTACCCTAGACCCATTCTAGCAAAGCCTTAATAGAAGCCCTGTCAGGACAGAGCAGTGACACAGTGTGAGGCTCTGCCTTGCACAGTTTAAGGGGCTTGGGAAACATCTTAGGATTTCCCCAGATCTACCCCAAACTGTTACAAATTTCAAATTGTGCAAACAGCAATTGAACTACTCACAAAACCAAAAATCATCTCTCTTAGAGGGTAAAATAAAATGTGGAGTATCTATAAAACATAGTCTAAAATGCCCAGGGTTTAGTATAATGTCATTAGATGCATAAGGAAATGAAAGATCTAATTCATAGTGAAAAAAAAACAAAAAGCAGCAATCACTAGAAATTATCCTATGACGGCTCAGATTTTAAATTTAGAAGACTAAGAATTTAAAACAGATTCATAGAAAAGTCCAATAAGATAAAATGATTTTAATGAATAAACAGATAGATAAGCCAGATAAATGTAAAATATAAAGAAGAACCAAATAGACATTCTACAACTAGAAAGCAAAATAACTAATATAAAAATAAATTTAAAAAATACCTATGCGGAGGTGGCAGAAAAAAAATTGTGAACTTGAAGATAGATGAATGCAAATTATTCAATCTGAAGAACAGAGGGATCATGTAATAAAAACAAGCAGATCCTTGGAGGTCTATGGGACATTATCCAACTCTCTAACACATTTGTAATTGGAATCGCAGAATAAGAATAGGGTGGTATCGGGGAAGGAATGAAGAAAAATGCCCTATAACTTCTCACACTAGAAGAAAAACACTGATTTACAGATCAGACAAGGTCATAGGACCTAAAGCAGGCTAAATACAAAATGAACAACATCTAAGTACACATAGTCAAACTCTGAAAACCAGAAGATAAAGAGAAAAATTTAAACAGGGCCAGAAGAAATAGACCTCACGTACTGGTGTAAAAAGATAACAGTGACTCTTTATCTTCAGAACGAACAGAGGCTACAAGAAAAAGGAACTCCATCTTTGAAGTGCTAAAAGCAAAACCTCTCCACTTAGAAACCTATATCCAATGAAAATATCTGAATTTGAGGGGAGAATTAAGGAACTTTTAGACAAATGAAGTTGGGATAATTTATTACCAGCTTAACTGCCCTACAAGAGAAGTTAAATGATGTTCCTCAGGCATAAGAGAAAGGAATAAAGAAAAAACAAACAAATGAACCCATTGTTGTCAAGTCGATTCTGACTCATAGCAACCCTATAGGACAGAGTAGAGCTGCCTCCCAGAGTTTCGGAAGCAGACTGCCCTATCGTTCTCCCTCAGAGCAACTGGTAGGTTTGAACCACCAAACTTGGGGTTAGCAGCTGAGCACTTAAGGATACTATCTTAGTCATTTAGTGCTGCCATAACAGAAATATTGCAAGTGGATGGCGTTAACAAAGAGAAATTATTTTCTCACAGTCTAGTAGGCTACAAGTCCAAATTCAGGGCACTGGCTCCAGAAAAGGCTTTCTCTCTCTGTTGGCTCTAGAGGAAGGCCCTTGTCCTCAGCCTCACCCTGGCCGAGGAGCTTCTCAGGTGCAGGAAACTCAGGTCCAAAGGATTCACTGCACTCCACTGCTGGTGGTGTTTTCTTGGTGGTATGAGGTCCCCCTGTCTGCTTGCTTCCCTTTCCTTTTACCTCTTGAGAGATAAAAGGTGGTGCAGGCCACATCCCTTTACCTTGGATCAGGGAGGTGACCTGAGTGAGGGTAGTGTTACAATCCCACCCTAATCCTCTCAACATAAAATTACAATCACAAAATGGAGGACAACCATACACTACTGGGAATCATGGCCTAAAGAAATTAATACACACATTTTTGGGGGGACACAATTCAATCCATGATAGATACTCAGTGCAACGCCTAATCTACAAGAACAAAAAACAGACCCATTGCATCAAGTCCATTCCGACTCAGAGCGACCCTATAGAACAGAGTAGAACTGACCGCTGCATAGGGTTTCCAAGGAGCAGCTGGTGGATTCAAACTGCTGACCTTTAGGTTAGCAGTTGTAGCTCTTAACCACTGCACCACCTTGGTAAGTAAGACAGTAGATGTAAAAGACTGGCAAAATGATAACTGAGCAAGGCACAAACGTGCAGTGTTTAAGTGCAGGGAAGGCGCATATGTTTCATTTTGCTAGAGATATTTTTGGGGTGTCTTAGTTCTGCTGCAGGTTCACTGTGAAAATCTGGACGAATCAACACTGAACTTGTTTCTTCAGTAAATAGTTTAAATAAAATGGTTAAAATTTCCATTTGAAATTTGTGAAAAAAGACAAATGACTATGCAATGCAAAAATGATAAAATTGTAAAATAGGGCTTATAACATACATAGCAATAAGATACATGAACAATCTCACCAAACAGAGAACAGGTAAATATTCCTGAATTTCATTTTGTTTTTTGCTTAATAAAAACCCTCACCCTGAAATTCCTTTTGATTTACAGGACAACTTCTTCTCTACATTTCCGTCATATCCAATTGGAACTCATGGGCCTCTCCACGCCATATAGCATGCTATTTTCCAATCAATTTGTAAATACTAATTATTAAGTTGGAGGCAAATATTTACTGAATCTTCGTTATTTGCACATGTATTCTGAGCAGCAAAGAATTAGCTTGTGTATTCTCTACAATATGCTGTGCTTTTATTATCCCAACTTTGGATGTGAAAATAGATTTGTTTTGTAGGAAATCAAGGAGTGTGTTCACCACTGGAGTGAGGTCAAGCAGACACATATTGATGTAGGTTCCTGGTGCACAATTTTAAGCACCTCATTTCCTTCCTCCTTAGTAAAGTTGTAAAGAAATAGAACACTTCCCAAAATTACAGTGAAATTATAATTCATTATTGATGAAAGAAAGAATCATGCGTGTCTCTTTTGGCTATGATTGGCTAGGAAAACTTGCCTTAATTATATACTTCTTGGCACAAGATTAATAAAAAGTCAGAAACCATTTTATTTAAAATTTTACTGAAGAAACAAGTTTAGTGTCGATTTGTTCAAATTTTCACAGTGAACGTGTGGCAGAACTAAGACACACCAAAGATATCTTGAGCAAAATAAAATGTATCTGCCTGTCCTACAGTTCATCACTGCACGTTCATGCCTTGCTCAATTATCATTTTGCCATTTAATTTATATCTTAATAGATCATATAGGTTTTTCACTTAGAAGGGCCTAAAACAAGTGAATTGAAAAGATCTTTGCCCACCAGGAGCCTTTCTGAAACAAGTTAAAAAGTGAATATTCATGAGTTCCCACACCTGAGGGTTGCTTCAAAAGACTGGAGCAATGCCAGTGTTCTATAGCTTTAACGAACTGATTCTTAGCCAAGTTAAATATTAAGAACTACTTTGATGTGTATCTTAATATATATTTAAATTAAAATGGTATGTAATTAACTGCATATTGAAATGCATTTTCTTAAAACAAATAAACAAGCCCAAATGACCTAAAGATAAATTTATGTTCAACTGCGTCCTCTGTCCGTTTAAGGAGCAAGAGGTCTCTAAGGGGCAAGAGGTCCCTTTAAGAAACAGAAGCAACACTTGGAGGACAGGTGGTGTTGTTAGCAGCAGCACCCAATGTCCAATAATTAAACCGTAGGTTTAAAGAGCTGAATCCATTTGTTGCTCTACTGTAAGTATAACCCAGGGCAGGTCATAGTTCCAAGCTGGGCAATTTCTCATTTGCACGTAAGCAAGCAGAGCTGGCCTGCTCATGCTAGGATCCTCCTTTTATCTGTTAGCAAGCTTATTTTTGCCTTTCTCTGTAGGAAAAAAATAAAAAGAAACCCTCTGTGAGCTTTAGGCATGGCCTTTGCTGGGACCCCAGCCTGGGGCTCACAGGCAGGGCACCTTGCATCTGAGGCTATCAGACACACTCTGATGCCCCTGTATGCTCTTCCTGAACATAGCTCCGGGGAAACTCACAGAGGTTTATTCATTTATTCATTTCTTTAAGAAAATGCAGTAAGATGATTTAAAAGAAAAAAAAGCACAACAAAGTAATCAAAACTTCCCAGAAGTGTTTCTCATATGTACTCACATGCAATCAAGATGAAGTTACGTTACTTTAAATAAAACATGATGACAATGGCACATTTAGAATCTCGGTCACAAAGTAAGTGCCTTGGTTTGTTAGTGTTTATTGGTAAAGTATGAACTAAGAGGTTAATAATAAAAATATGTGGCTATGAAGTCAAAGATGAGGCATTGATGGTTCAGTAGTAGAACTCTCACCTTCCACGTAAGGGACCTGTGTTCAGTTCCCAGCCAACGCACCTCAGGCACAGCCACCGTCCGTCTGTTAGTGGAAGTTGGCCTGTTGCTATGATGCTAAACGGAACCCTGGTGGTGCAGTGGTTAAAAGCTCAGGCTGCTAACCAAAAGGTCGACAGTTCAAATCCACCAGCAGCTCTTGGAAACCCTATGAGGCAGTTCTACTCTGTCCTACAGAGTCGCTATGAGTCATCATTGACTCGCAGGCAACAGGTATGATATTAAACAGATTTCAGGGAGCTTCCAACCTAAGACAGGTTAAGAAAAAAAGGCCTGTTAATGCCCAGGCCATAGAATCAGCCATTTTTCCAATATCCAGCCTTTTTTTTTTTCCTCACAACTTCAGCTTTAGTCATGCCAATAGATTTGTAATTGCCTGAAACAGCCATAGCGCTTCAAGTTTCTTTGTACTCAAACCCCTTCTTTCACGTTTCGGCTTTCGTAATTGCCTGAAACAGCCATAGCGCTTCAAGTTTCTTTGTACTCAAACCCCTTCTTTCACGTTTCGGCTTTCCTTGAAGATACCGATCAAAACACTGATGCCCATCACTAATTGCCACTACTATCACATTTTAAGGGTCTTGCCCCTGTACTCCCATTTATCAATGTGGTAAGATCTAGTGACTCTGTGCTATACCAGATTTATCTCTTCTGGACTTTATTGCTGTGTGGGCCTACAGGTGAGAAATCGTTTCTCATCTGCATGTCTTGTCCAGGCACCTATTAATATACCTGCTGTAAGATACCCACTTAATACAGGTTTTGCTTAGTAAAGTAGAAGGTCGGCAAAAGAAAAGAAAACCCACAAAGAGATAGATTGACACAACGTCTGCAACAATGGATTCCAGCATAGTGAAGACTGTGAGGATTGAGCGGGTAGGGCAGTGTTTCGTTGTCATACATACAGGGTCACTCTGAGTCCAAACTGACTCAACAGCACCTAACAACAACATAGACTTTTTTAAATGAATGAGTGCATAGGTGAAGAAGTCATCCTTTGGCCTCCTTCCATATTTTAATAACTTATCAAAATATTCTCTTCCTTAACAAGTATTACCAATTGCTATTTTCATGCTGGGCACTCTTTTAGGTGTTATACGGAGTAGTAAACAAAAAAATGAAGTCACCACCATTAAGAAAAATTACATTCTATTTTTTATAACAATTTTTTCCTGAATTTTGTTCACACTTTTTGATCATTAACGTTACCAGCTTTTAAGGTATTCTCCACAATAGTTACATCCCAAACAAAATCATAAATGTCATTAAGTCCTTGGTTTCACCTAGGATCACATTCTTATTCCAATTTACCTACATTATACGATTGCCTTAACACAGTATTCAAGGGCTTTCAACATAGGCCTCAACTTCTCCTCTTTAAATGTATCCCCAGTCATGTCCCACATATGCTTAGTTATAGGGCATTTTGGGTTCTTTTCTGATGTGTTATATTCTTTCATACAGTCATGTGTTTGCAAGTTGTGGCTCATGAGTTAATTTTTTTTTTATGAACTTTACTATTTAGATATAGTTGATACTTTACCGTCTCTATTTGCATTAGTACTATAAATTATAAAGTTATTATTTAATTTCTTTCTTCTTCTGTTTTAACAGATTTTGTATGCTATTAGAAAAATTTAATGCATCCAAATCAACTTCTATTTTGAGATTTTGCCATATTTATTATTTTGTCTTCTATTTTATTGCCTTTTAATGTCCTCTCAACCTTTAAGTGGTTTATAGATCTTCTTATTCAGGGCGTATTCAAAATTGGCATTATTAAAAAAAAATTACTTACAATTTCTTTTCTGATTTGAGATCATTTATTTCACTGAGAACCTCAACTGTTGTCACTATGCTTGTTTTCTTGAAAAAAGGTCTATAACATAAATATGACCCATGCCTTACAGTTTTGCTCATTCTTGTGGTATCTGAAATCATATAATTACCCTTTTTAGCACTCATTTCATCAACACATTGGTTCTACCTGATGATAATTACAGATACACATTAATCCATAAACTTGAAAATTTTCAGAACTTTTAAACACAAAGGAGTGTTCTAACAATTTGGCTTAATTTGAAAGTTATGATCTTCATATTTTCTAGTCACCTGTTTCATTTTCTACAACATAAATTTAATTGATTGTTTAATGGTTTATTAGAAATAACTTACTACTTTCAGACAACAAAAATGTAAATTAAATCTCATTGGATGGTTAAAAGAACTATTATGTGCACCCAATTAATGCCACTTTTTTAGCCTGGGACCAGCTGTCCACTGACAAAATGATAAAGTAGGAAATTTAAGTAATTGCGCAGATATTTTAGGGAAAATAAAATGCTTCAGCTACAATGCCAAACATTTTGTTTGAATTATCTTTTTTTTTTTCCTTTTTCATGGAGATAAGGGTATTTAAGTCCTCTAGAACACATTATGAATATTTCCAATAGCTAGCTAGATTTAGTGAAATGAATCCTTTTGTTTTTTCCTTTTTGAGCTATAGTAAATGTATTTCTATTAGTATGTTATACTAACTAGGCAAAAAGAACAATACTAAAGTGTGTTTGGAACTTAAGGCTCAATTAAGAAATAAATATTAAATTAGGATGTCAAGCTCTAGCACTCATACTGTTTCCTCCATAGCTTCCCACACTGCATAAATAACATTGCCCTATTTACCACAGAAAGCCTAAATTCTTTAAACCCTTGAAAGATTTTTGATATTCTGATATGCCCTGAGATGATCACCACCTTACATCTAAGTGGCAATTAGTTTTCAACAAAGATAGCTCAGTGCCTAAGAAACACTGATAAAAATGCAACAGAAGAGTGAGGTGGAATGACATGGGAACAATGTTTGCCCAAATTTTACTGGAAATTAGCACATTGCATAAAGTTATTCATAGGCACCATTGAGTCGGTTCTGACTCATAGTGACTGTACAGGACAGAGTAGAACTGCCCCATAAGGTTTCCAAGGAGTAGCTAGTGGATTTGACTTGCCAACCTTTTGGTTAGCAGCTGAACTCTTAACCACTATGCCACCAGGACTCCTTCTATAAAATAGCAAGTAACAATAACTTTCTAATTTTCCATTCATTATATAAAATGTATCAATTTACTGAGAAAAGTTAAAGAATTAAACATTATTTTGGTGTTAAATGCAAGGATTCCTGAATATTATGCATTTTATCATGCTTTAATAGATTTTTAAATATATAATAGATTATCATATATAATTAAAATAGACTGTTAATATATGATCCTTAAATCATAATATAATCATTAAAACATAATGTAAGCTTCCTTTATTTATAAAATTTAAGCATTGGAGAGCAGAAAAAATTTTGAAAAGTTCATAGAAATCTACTATCCAAAATTTACCATCATTTACATTTGATAAAATTCTTCACGTATCTATCTATTTAGAAAATAGGTTGATAGGTAGGTAGATAGGTAAATATTAGTAAACTGAACTATATATGAATAGATCGAACTGCTTATTTCATATATACACTATAGTTATGAATTCCTCCACAAATTAGCAAATTATCACCATTCTATTTTTGTAAAATCATAAAATAAAAAAATCATAGTACTTATTTTTATATCATTCATTACACACAATTTACATTCTACTCTATGAACAGTTATTTTAGCCATAATTTGTCAATTCATTATGATTATTTAAGGTTATACCTTTTCGTCTAAGTATCTTCGGTTTTGGAAAATATCGCTGTGTTGCCATTACAAGTTGTAAAGATATGTATAACCCTTGAATAACACACCAACACATACCTTTGTAAAAACATGTGCCGCTGCCTACCAAGTAATTTGAGATGCATTTGCGTTTTTCCCTTTCTTCTTCTTTTTTTTTTTGTAAACATGATTTTCTTCTTCTGCTTAGGAACATAACATAATTAGATAGCATTCTCTTTTCCATGTGTCTTAAACTCTTTTCAAAATTTTCAGCTGTGTGAATTTCTGGGTTGAGTTTCTCATAAATCCTTTGGCTCACTCTTCCAAATCATGTATTTTCTCTTCATCTCCATCTAGTCATGCATTAATCCACCCTTTTTGAAAAAAAATTCAATTATCATAAATATTTGTTACTGAAGTACTCATTATTACATAAACCAAAATTGTTCCTTTGTTCTTTAGAGATTCTTTTATTCCTTCTGCATATTTTCAAGCTTCACTTTTCTATGCTTAATACACTAAATATTGATATTATCTGATAATTGCAATAAATGAAATCTTTGCTCCTCTGCTTCTGTTCTTATTGTTTCTGTTGGTGCTCATTGTTTTTCTATGTATACTTGTGTGTTTTGTGATTATTAACTGTGAGCTACTTATTTTTCTTTGTTAATTCATTTGTTGGAATTAATTGAGTTAAGGTTGAAGTTGAGTTCTTCCAGAGTTGTTTTTATTTATTTATTTCTTTTTGCCAGTCATACAAAGGCTTTAAAGGCCCAAAACTATGTTACAGTAAATTTCTACTTTGTACATAAATCTAATATAAATTTGAGTCAGAAACCATGTGGCTGGTTTGTTATTATTTCAGGAAAGATTTATTTTCCTGCTCCATCTTGTGATAAGGTCAAGTTAGGAAAGTGTTCTTATTCTCCTCAGGATGGCAGTTTTATTACATATTTACACATTTTAATAGTATAGCCATTTGTAATCCAGCTTTATGCAGGGGTTCTTAGACTCTCCACCTCACCTTGGCCCTACAGTTTGTCTTTTACCTGTCAACCTGGGCAATGTTCAAGCGCGAAGCACAAATTCTGTAGGATTTAGCAGATACCTTTAGATCAACAGTAAGTTTTAATGTTCATTTACCTTCTACCTAGGTTCTGCCTGCAACTGTATTTGACCTCTGTAGAGTCCTTTTTGTGTTACCTCACCAATGAATTTAAATAAAATCATGTTTTTCACTTATTTTGTTGTTTCTAAAACCATGGTTATTTAAGGTACCTAGTCTGACATATTGAAACCCTGGTGGCATAGTGATTAAGTGCTACAGTTGCTAACCAAACAGTTGGCAGTTCAAATTCACCAGGTGCTCCTTGGAAACTCTATGGGGCAGTTCTACTCTGTCCAATAGGGTCACTATGAGTCAGAATCAACTTGACCACAATGGGTTTGGGTTTTGAGTCTGACATATTGCATATTTGGAAAATTTCATTCCTTCTCTCTCTCTTCCCCACCCCCCCAATCTCTCTCTCTTTCTCTCTCTGATCATTCTAAATCCTAAATACTCTATTATAATATCAATCCTTCCAAAAATTAACTCACATTTGATAGAACTACAAGTTTAGTATTGTGTCAGGATTTAATGAATAATAGCCAGTGATGAGACAGAAGAAAATTATTATATTTTGATTTATATAACTCCTTATAAAGTATTTAAAGAAATAATCATTGCATTATAGAGTAGAACTTTGAGACATTTTACACAGACCAATATGTCTAATTTACTAGTTTGTCCATAATTTTTCTCTCAAAGATACTGTTATTTTGGTCTGTATGATAAAAGAAAAAAAAAACTTCTTTTTTATAATCTTTATCCAAGTGATATAAATCCTTCAGAATATTTTTCAAATTTAATGAAGTCTCAGTTGGACTTTATAGAACCTTTTCTTTAAAATAGAGCAAGCCATTTTTCTTTAAAAAAGGTTTCTTTTTTAGTATTATGTTTTCAGTTATTTATTTTCCCAGGTCTGTAGTGAAAATTTTTTAGCTTCCTTTATGCTTGCTTACGTGATCCTCAAACTCCAAAACCACTTTAATAAAGATGTATTGTTTTTCCTTTCTAATTCTATTCAATCTTCCACAGCGCTTACGTAGAGACTGCTGCATAGACTAGGATGAAGAATTCCCTGGCTGAAAGGAAATAAGGGTACAAGGACTACAACTGAAGGAAAAACCCGTGAATAGGTATATGAATGATTGCTATTTATTGCCTTTCATTGGCTTTAAGTTAGCTTTGTATTAGCCCTGCTCCCTGACTACATTTTCTTTATGGTGTCTATCACAGAAAAGCAGTTATCATTACTGAAAATAAAATTTCTGTTAAGGATTCTGTAGAAACTAAATATTTCATAATAATCCTGAGTCTCAGGCTGGGAAATAAAAAATGTATTTATTTGATTATAAATTAAAATAATTATAATACAACACATAGAAAAAATAAAACAAACTCCTTGCACTTTCTTTTTGCAAGACCATAAAGTTCTCTGATGCATAGAGTGGACCCACCTACTCACTCTCCAAGAAATATATTAATTCTTATTAAAGAAATCTGCTTAAAATAATCACATTTGTGCTTTGAAACATGGTGACTTTTTTTTCTTAATAACTTAGTAAAGTAAGTGTTGTAGTTCTGTGACACTGGCTTCCTGCTGCTATCGAGTCAGTTCCAACTCATAGCAACGCTGTAGAACAGAGTAGAACTGCCCCATAGTGTTTCCAAGGAGCTGCTGGTAGATTCAAACTGCCAACCTTTTAGTTAACAGCCAAGCTCTTAATCACTGCACCACCAGGGGTCCGTAACACGAGCTCCACCCAGGGCTCCTGAAACCTCTTCTTCCATTTTTCTTTGGAACCCTTATCCTGATACTTACTTTTTTGGCCTTGTACACTTTTTTTTTTTTTTTTACACTTTTTGGCACAAATAATTGATTTTTTTTTTTTTTTTTTAAGAGCACATTAATTTCTTCTAGATGCCTCTTTTGGGATTCAGTTATTTTTATCTGAGAAAAGCTATTGTATTTCTTACCTCTGCATTCCTGAGCAGGTCAACAAAAGATACCCGTTGCAGCCAGATTGATTCCGACTCGTAGCAACCATATACGACAGAGTAGATCACGTGATTCCACTTACATGAAATATCTAGAATAGGCAAGTTCATTCAAAATCGACTTGACGGCAACTGGTTTGGTTTTTTGGTTTGGGGCCAGGGAGTAGGCAGGCAAGAAAATGCTATTGAGATCTGGAATGATATCAACCCATTTAGTAAAACCGGCACCTAAGATAATCAGGCAGTCAGATAAAGTTCTCACTAAGCCTTTGATGTTAGATAAAGAGATTTGAGAACAGAACGCTGTTTGTGTGTCTTTGTTATATGTGTCTTTTTGTGACAGGAAATTATAAGACCTAAGAAATGATTGCCAGGTTTGTAAATGGAGTTAAAAGATTCATTTGTTTCTCAAATAAATAGGGAAAAGATAACACCGAAAAGTGCTTGAGAAAAAATAATTAACACTTAGTTTTGTGATAAGATCTTGTTCAAATCTCTGAACTTATTAAACTAACATCCATTAAATTCTTTCCATGACTTGGGGAAAAAGCAGAGCTGGAGTGGGGGGCGGTGTGGAGGATGATGCCCTCCTGGAAAAGCCTAAGGAGCTAAAAGCAAATAATATTCAGCCCTTTGTTGTTGTTGCCAGGTGCCCTCTAGTGGATTCTAACTCATAGCAACCCCATGTGACAGAGTAGAACTGCCCCAGAGGGTTTTCTTGGCTCTGATATTTACAGAGGCAGACTGCCAGGTCTTCCTCCCTCAGAACAGCTGGGTGGGTTAGAATGGCCAACCTTTAGATTAGTAGCCAAGTGGTTAATTGTCATGCCACCAGGGCTCCTTGGAAGGCTCCACCCCCCACAATCTTTCTATTCTATTTGATCTCAGTTGGTTCCATGATCCATTTCTTGCACCCACAATTTTTGCAAGACATTTATCTCTTTCTAAATTATTTGAGTAAAGTTAAATTCTTTACCCCACAGATGCAGTTCTTTTGTTCATAACCGTAGAACAATTGTAATGGTGGGGAATAGAAAATTTGACCTGCACTCCTTTATAAAATGGAGATAAAAGATGATTTCTGAAAAAATTTCCACTACTGAGGATGTAGAACTCTAATAACCCAAAGAAAAATCAAACCCATTGCCTTGGACTAGATTCCAACTCTTAGCCACCCTACAGGACAGAGTAGAACTTCCAAGGAGCTGTTGGTGGATTTGAACTGCTGACCTTCTGGTCAGCAGCCAAACTCTTAACCACTGAGCCACCAGGGCTCCAAAACTCTAATAGCAAAATCAAATTTAGAAATATAAAACTAACAAAAAAGCTCAAACCCTATGCCATTGAGTTGATTCTGACTCATGGCCACCCCATGTGTTGCATATGTTTCAGAGTAGAACTGCGCTCCATGGGGTTTTCTTGGCTGTAATCTTCATGGAAGCATATCACCAGGCCTTTCTTTTGCAGCCCTGTTGGGTGGGTTTGAACCACCAATGATTAGATTAGTACTGAGTGCAAACTGTTCCAACCAGGGACAATGTAGAAATCTATGTTATGGTAAACGAAGCCTTCACATTTTTACCTGTGAGTCTGTTTTTGGTACTGTATTGGAGGAGCCACATAGCCATAGGAGGGATCTTAGGGTTGCTTCCCTTTTAAGACATGAATATCATCCCCGTAACAAAAACCATTACCTGGGCTGATTCTTCTCCATGGAATGCTCTATCTTTGCACAACTAGGTCCCAGCTCAAACGTCATCTCTTCAGAGATCACCTTCCCTGAGCATACAATACATCTTTACTACTGTAATCGGATTGATTTTATTCACAACCACGATTACTAATTGCCATCAATAGATTCCAACTCATGACAACCTCATGTGTGCCGAGTAGCACCGCTGCATGTGGTTTTCAAGGCTGTGGCCTTTCGGAAGAGATCTCCAGGCCTGTTTCCTGAGGCTCCTCCGGGTGGGTTTAAACCACCAACCTTCCTGTTAGTAGCCGAGCACTTAACCAATTGTGCCACTCAGGGACTCCGTACTTACACACTAGCCTCAATTCATAATAAACTTGAAATAAGTTTATAGATTAGGTGTTTCAGTCTTTATTTTCATACTCTTCCATTAAACTACCAGCTGTATGATGTTATGGGCATTGTCTTTTTCATTGCTGGATTCCAAAATCCTGCAACAGTCTGGTAAATACTAGGAGGTCCACGCATAATTGTGGGTGAATGCATATATGAATGAATGTTTGCTTTTTCCAACTGCATTTTATTACAATTCTCCTCATCATTTCTTCAAAGCAAGTGGGTAAGGCATTATTTGACCCAAATTTATACTTTTGATGATTGAGATTATTAGATTGGTCGTTTTAAAGTATTTATCGGTTATAATATAAAATATTAAACAACCACTAATACATATTAAGACATAAGGAAAAATAACCATGTAAGGGAAGGGATAAACGGTCCAGAGGACCAACAGCGTTAGTAATGAAATCAGAGATGTAAAATCAATTTTACAGATCACTGTTACATGTATAATTAATTTGCCCAGTTATCTACATTGAATTGCAAAAGATTACTTGTTTTGCATGTACAAGAGTAAATAATTGATGAGTTTAAGCTGTTTAAGTAGAGTATAATATCTACATGAACCAATAAGTAGCCTTGTCAATTAAAGATTAGAAGCTGGGTTTTCATAACCCTGTGTGTATATATGTATAATATTTATGTGAGAAGGAACAAACTGCTCCTGACTTGTAAGACACTGTTTATTTGTTTTAAAGAAACAGAATTTTCCAATGAAATGATTCATTTAGCAGTAATAATCAATACCTAACTGGATATATCACGATTATCTACCTGGAACCCTGAAAAAACAGTACATAAAATTACATCGAATTTGGTTCAAATGTAGTATTAATCAATTTTTGCAAGTGTATGACTATTATTTTTTCATCTCTTAATTAAACGACTAATATACTGTGTTTACCTTGGAGTGACAGATGAAAAGTAAAACAAACAAAAATTATTCCATTATATTAAGTTCCAGTTGAGGTAATATTTAGGACAGTTTTCAAATCCTGGCAGGTTTCCAGCAGCTAAATTTGGCCCTCAAGTGGTCTTCAATTGGTTATTTTAAAGTTTTTATTTATTAGTTGAATTTTAATGTCTTTCGGAAGGATGCAGTCTTTCTATTTTACACCAATGCTATTTTCACCATTCCGTTATATAAATACTTCTTCACTTTGCAAATATATACCTGCCCAGTCCCACAAGGTATTTGATTTTTTATTAAAGCTCTGATGCGTGCTATAGGGTCACTATGAGTCAGAATCGACTCGACAGCACTGGGTTTGGTTTTGGTTTGGTGCGCTATCCATATTACAATTAGATACTTAAACATATAACAAGCCTCAATGTATCAGACCAAGCTAAGCAAACTTTTTAGAATTTTTTCTTACTTAATCCAGTTATATCTGTAATGTATTATCAACCATTTCTGCCTATAAATTTGAAAATAAATTTTATTATAGAATATGCTAAACTAGCCAGTGACTTCATAAGTACCAAGTAAATACAATGATACAGGTAGAAATACTGGTGAAATGGCTTTTTCATTTT
This sequence comes from Elephas maximus indicus, assembly GCF_024166365.1. Taxonomy (NCBI): domain Eukaryota; kingdom Metazoa; phylum Chordata; class Mammalia; order Proboscidea; family Elephantidae; genus Elephas; species Elephas maximus. The sequence continues at coordinate 79,427,237 of NC_064829.1, forward strand.
GGTGTAAAACTACACAAAGGTGTGTAAATAAATATATGTAAAATTTAATCTTTAGTTTTCTGCAATCATTAATATTTATGCAATTTGCTTGGTTCTGTACTATATACTCGAAAACCCTGGTGGCATAGTGGTTAAGAGCTACAGCTGCTAACCAAATGGTCGGCAGTTCAGACCCACCAGCTACTCCTTGAAAACCCTGTGGGGCAGTTCTACCCTGTGCTATGGAGTCACTACAAGTAAAAATCAACTTGATAATAGTGGGTTTGGTCTGGGTATAGTATATACTCAGCTTCCTTATAATTTTCATGAAATATGTTATTCTCAAGCATCATAGGAAATACGTTACCAGAAAAGTGACACATATTATATAAATGTATGCTGGCATCAGTGAACAGTAGCTGTCTAGAAAAACATTGAATGAATAACTGTTAAATATTTTCATAGTTGTACATATTATATTTAAACAGATAATCTAAAGTAAGTAAGTAAGTGATAATTTATATAAATGATTACCGGCAAGTTGGATTTTTCTTAAGGGAGTTGCCAATACATCATTTCTTTGAATGATTTTAGATAATTCAAAGCAATTAATCCCTGGGAACGATGTTTTTAAAACATTTTTATAAGGTAATTATAATGAATTTGCAATTGATAGAAACATTCTGAATATGGTTGTTATTGTTGTCAAGTGGGTTCCGACTCCTATCCACAACAAAAGGAAACACTGCCCAGTCCTTCTCCATCCTCACAATCCTTGCTGTGTTTGAGCCCGTTGTTGCAGCCACTGTGTGGATTCATCTCATTGAACGTCTTCCTCTTTTTCACTGACTCTCTATCAAACATAATGTCCTTCTCCTGGAACTAGACCTTCCCAAAAATATGTCTAAAGTACATGAGACAAAGACTCACCATCCTCACTTCTAAGGAGCATTCTGGCTGTACTTCTTCTAAGACAGATTTGTTCTTTCTTCTGGTAGTCCATGGTATAGTCAATGTTCTTCGCTAACACCATAATTCAAAGGCGTCAATTCTTCTTCAGTCTTCCTCATTCATTGTCCAGCTTTCACAAGCATATGAGGCAATTAAAATAGATCAGGCCCACCTTAGTCCTCAAGGTGACATCTTTGTTTTTCATCACTTTATAGAGGTCTTTTGCAACAGAATTGCCTGATGTAATACGTCTTTTGATTTCTTGATTGCTTCTTCCATGGGCATTGATTGTGGATCCAAGTAAAATGCAATCCTTGACAACTTCAATCTTTTCTTTGTTTATCGTGATGTTGCTTATTGGTCCAGTTGTAAGGAATTTTTTATTTCTTTATGTTGAGGCGTAATCCAGACTGAAGGCTGTGGTCTTTGATCTTCATCAGTAAGTGTGGTAAGTCCTCTTGGCTTTCAGAAAGCAAGGTCGTGTCATCTGCATATCACAGGTTGTTAATAAGTCTTCCTCCAATGCTGATGCCACATTCTTCTTCATACAGTCCTAATTCTCGGATTACTTGCTCAGCACACAGATTGAATTAATATGGTGAAAGGATACAACACTGATGCACACTTTTCCTGATTTTAAACTAAGCAGCATCATTTTGGTCTGTTCGAAAGACTGCCTCTTCATCTACGTACAGGTTCCTCATGAGCAAATTAAGTATTCTGTAATTACCATTCTTCACAATATTTCCCATACTTTGTTATGATCCACACAAACAAATAGCTTGACATAGCCGATAAAACACAGGTAAACATCTTTCTGGCATTCCCTGCTTTCAGCCAGGATCCATCTTACATCAGCTATGATATCCCTGATACCACATCCTCTGCTGAATCTGGTTTGAATTTCTGGCAGTTCCCTGTCGATGTATCATTGCAACCATTTTTGAATGGTCTTCAGCAAAAATTTACTTGCTTATGATATTAATGACATTGTTTCACAATTTCTTCATTCTATTAAATCACCTTTCTTGGGAATGGGCACAAATGTGGATCTTTTCCAGTCAGTTGGCGAGGTAGGTGTCTGCCATATTTCTTGGTGTAGATTAGTGAGCATTTATAGCATTACATCAGTTTGTCGAAACATCTCAATTGGCATTCTGTTTTTTCCTGGAGTCTTGTTTTTTGCCATTCCTTCAGTGTGCACACTTCAGTAGCACATATAATAAAATGGAATGATACAGAGAAGATTAGCATGGCGCTTGTGCAAGGATGACAAGCAAATTAGTGAAGTGTTCCATATTTTTGGAGCCCTGGTGGCACAGTGGTTAGGACCTTGGCTGCTATCCCAAAGGCTGGCAGTTTGAATCCACAGCTGCTCCTTGGAAACCCTATGGTGCAGTTCTAATCTGTCCTATAGGGTCACTACTAATCGGAATCAACTTGATGGCAATGGGTTTTTTTGGTCAGTGCAGCTTGGATTTTTTCCTTCAGTACTGTCGGTTCTTGATCATAAGCTACCTGCTGAAATGGTTGAACAATGACCAATTCTTTTTGGTACAATGACTGTACTCTTTCCATCCTCTTTTGATGCTTCCCATGTTGTTCAATATTTTGCTTATAGAATCCATCAGTATTGGAACTTGAGGCTTGAATTTTTTCTTTAGTTCTTTCAGCTTCAGAAATTCCACGTGTCTTCTTCCTTTTGGTTTTCCAACTCCAGGTCTTCGCACATTTCATTATAATGCTTTACTTTGTCTCCTTGAGACATCCTTTGGACTCCTTTTTTTAGCTTTTACTTCATTATTTCTTCCATTTTCTTTAGCTACTCTATGTTCAAGAACAAGTTTCAGAGTGTGTTCTGACACCCATTTTGGTCTTTCTTCCCTGTTTTTTTTTTTTTTTTAATTAACTTTTATTAAGCTTCAAGTGAACGTTTACAAATCCAATCAGTGTGCCACATATAAGTTTACATACATCTTACTCCGTACTCCCACCTGCTCTTCCCCTATTGAGTCAGCCCTTTCAGTCTCTCCTTTCGTGACCATTTTGCCAGCTTCCCTCTCTCTCTATCCTCCCCATCCCCCCTCCAGACAAGAGTTGCCAACACAATCTCAAGTGACCACCTGATATAATTAGCTCACTCTTCATCAGCATCTCTCTCCCACCTGCTGACCAGTCCCTTTCATGTCTGATGAGTTGTCTTCGGGGATGGTTCCTGTCCTGTGCCGACAGAAGGTCTGGGGAGCATGGCTGCCAGGATTCCTCTAGTCTCAGTCAGACCATTAAGTTTGGTCTTTTTATGAGAATTTGGGGTCTGCATCCCACTGATCTCCAGCTCCCTCAGGAGTTCTCTGTTGTGCTCCCTGTCAGGGCAGTCATCGATTGTGGCCGGGCACCAACTAGTTCTTCTGGTCTCAGGATGATGTAGGTCTCTGGTTCATGTGACCCTTTCTGTCTCTTGGGCTCCTAGTTGTCGTGTGACCTTGGTGTTCTTCATTTTCCTTTGCTCCAGGTGGGTTGAGACCAATTGATGCATCTTAGATGGCCGCTTGTTAGCATTTAAGACCCCAGACGCCACATTTCAAAGTGGGATGCAGAATGTTTTCATAATAGAATTATTTTGCCAATTGACTTAGAAGTCCCCGCAAACCATGTTCCCCAGACCCCCGCCCCTGCTCCGCTGACCTTTGAAGCATTCATTTTATCCCGGAAACTTCTTTGCTTTTGGTCCAGTCCAATTGAGCTGACCTTCCATGTATTGAGTGTTGTCTTTCCCTTCACCTAAAGCAGTTCTTATCTACTGATTAATCAATAAAAAACCCTCTCCCTCCCTCCCTCCCTCCCCCCTTCGTAACCACAAAAGTATGTGTTCTTCTCAGTTTTTACTATTTCTCAAGATCTTATAATAGTGGTCTTATACAATATTTGTCCTTTTGCCTCTGACTCATTTCGCTCAGTATAATGCCTTCCAGGTTCCTCCATGTTATGAAATGTTTCACAGATTCGTCACTGTTCTTTAATGATGCGTAGTATTCCATTGTGTGAATATACCACAATTTTTTTACCCATTCATCCATTGACGGACACCTTGGTTGCTTTCAGCTTTTTGCTATTGTAAACAGAGCTGCAATAAACATGGGTGTGCATATATCCGTTTCTGTGAAGGCTCTTGTATCTCTAGGGTATATTCTGAGGAGTGGGATTTCTGGGTTGTATGGTAGTTCTATTTCTAACTGTTTAAGATAACGCCAGATAGATTTCCAAAGTGGTTGTACCATTTTACATTCCCACCAGCAGTGTATAAGAGTTCCAATCTCTCCTCAGCCTCTCCAACATTTATTATTTTGTGTTTTTTGGATTAATGCCAGCCTTGCTGGTGTGAGATGGAATCTCATCGTAGTTTTAATTTGCGTTTCTCTAATGGCTAATGATCGAGAGCATTTTCTCATGTATCTTTTGGCTGCCTGAGTATCTTCTTTAGTGAAATGTGTGTTCATATCATTTGCCCACTTCTTGATTGGACTGTTTGTCTTTTTGTGGTTGAATTTTGACAGAATCATGTAGATTTTAGAGATCAGGCGCTGGTCGGAGATGTCATAGCTGAAAATTCTTTCCCAGTCTGTAGGTGGTCTTTTTACTCTTTTGGTGAAGTCTTTAGATGAGCATAGGTGTTTGATTTTTAGGAGCTCCCAGTTATCGGGTTTCTCTTCATCATTTTTGGTAATGTGTTGTATTCTGTTTATGCCTTGTATTAGGGCTCCTAGGGTTGTCCCTATTTTTTCTTCCATGATCTTTATCGTTTTAGTCTTTATGTTTAGGTCTTTGATCCACTTGGAGTTAGTTTTTGTGCATGGTGTGAGGTATGGGTCCTGTTTCATTCTTTTGCAAATGGATATCCAGTTATGTCAGCACCATTTGTTAAAAAGACTATCTTTTCCCCAATTAATTGACACTGGTCCTTTGTCAAATATCAGCTGCTCATATGTGGATGGATTTATATCTGGGTTCTCAATTCTGTTCCATTGGTCTATGTGCCTGTTGTTGTACCAGTACCAGGCTGTTTTGACTACTGTGGCTGTATAATAGGTTCTGAAATCAGGTAGAGTGAGGCCTCCCACTTTCTTCTTCTTTTTCAGTAATGCTTTGAGTATCCGGGGCTTCTTTCCCTTCCATATGAAATTGGTGATTTGTTTCTCTATCCCCTTAAAATATGACATTGGAATTTGGATCGGAAGTGCGTTATATGTATAGATGGCTTTTGGTAGAATAGACATTTTTACTATGTTAAGTCTTCCTATCCATGAGCAAGGTATGTTTTTCCACTTAGGTATGTCCTTTTGAATTTCTTGTAGTAGAGCTTTGTAGTTTTCTTTGTATAGGTCTTTTACATCCTTGGTAAGATTTATTCCTAAGTATCTTATCTTCTTGGGGGCTACTGTGAATGGTATTGGTTTGGTTATTTCCTCTTCGGTGTTCTTTTTGTTGATGTAGAGGAATCCAAGGGATTTTTGTATGTTTATTTTATAACCTGAGACTCTGCCAAACTCTTCTATTAGTTTCAGTAGTTTTCTGGAGGATTCCTTAGGGTTTTCTGTGTATAAGATCATGTCATCTGCAAATAGTGATAACTTTACTTCCTCCTTGCCAATCCGGATACCCTTTATTTCTTTGTCTAGCCTAATTGCCCTGGCTAGGACTTCTAGCACGATGTTGAATAAGAGCGGTGATAAAGGGCATCCTTGTCTGGTTCCCGTTCTCAAGGGAAATGCTTTCAGGTTCTCTCCATTTAGAGTGATATTGGATGTTGGCTTTGCATAGATGCCCTTTATTATGTTGAGGAATTTTCCTTCAATTCCTATTTTGGTAAGAGTTTTTATCATAAATTGGTGTTGGACTTTGTCAAATGCCTTTTCTGCATCAATTGATAAGATCATGTGGTTTTTGTCTTTTATTTATGTGATGGATTACATTCATGGTTTTTCTGATATTAAACCAGCCTTGCATACCTGGTATAAATCCCACTTGATCAGGGTGAATTATTTTTTTGATGTGTTGTTGGATTCTGTTGGCTAGAATTTTGTTGAGGATTTTTGCATCTATGTTCATGAGGGATATAGGTCTATAATTTTCTTTTTTTGTAATGTCTTTACCTGGTTTTGGTATCAGGGAGATGGTGGCTTCATAGAATGAGTTAGGTAGTATTCCGTCATTTTCTTTGCTTTGAAATACCTTCAGTAGTAGTGGTGTTAACTCTTCTCTGAAAGTTTGGTAGAACTCTGCAGTGAAGCCGTCCGGGCCAGGGCTTTTTTTTGTTGGGAGTTTTTTGATTATCGTTTCAATCTCTTTTTTTGTTATGGGTCTATTTAGTTGTTCTACTTCTGAATGTGTTAGTTTAGGTAGGTAGTGTTTTTCCAAGAATTCGTCCTTTTTTTCTAGGTTTTCAAATTTGTTAGAGTACAATTTTTCGTAGTCATCCGAAATGATTCTTTTAATTTCATTTGGTTCTGTTGTGATGTGGTCCTTCTCGTTTCTTATTCGGGTGATTTGTTTCCTTTCCTGTATTTCTTTAGTCAGTCTAGCCAATGGTTTATCAATTTTGTTAATTTTTTCAGAGTACCAGCTTTTGGCTTTGTTAATTCTTTCAATTGTTTTTCTGTTCTCTAATTCATTTAGTTCAGCTCTAATTTTTATTATTTGTTTTCTTCTGGTGCCTGATGGATTCTTTTGTTGCTCAGTTTCTATTTGTTCAAGTTGTCGGGACAGTTCTCTGATTTTGGCTCTTTCTTCTTTTTGTATGTGTGCATTTATCGATATAAATTGGCCTCTGAGCACTGCTTTTGCTGTGTCCCAGAGGTTTTGATAGGAACTATTTTCATTCTCGTTGCATTCTATGAATTTCCTTATTCCCTCCTTGATGTCTTCTATAACCCAGTCTTTTTTCAGGAGGGTATTGTTCATTTTCCAAGTATTTGATTTCTTTTCCCTAGTTTTTCTGTTATTGATTTCTAGTTTTATTGCCTTGTGGTCTGAGTAGATGCTTTGTAATATTTCGATGTTTTGGACTCTGCAAAGGTTTGTTTTATGACCTAATATGTGGTCTATTCTAGAGAATGTTCCATGTGCACTAGAAAAAAAAGTATACTTTGCAGCAGTTGGGTGGAGAGTTCTGTATAAGTCAATGAGGTCAAGTTGGTTGATTGTTGTAAGTAGGTCTTCCGTGTCTCTATTGAGCTTCTTACTGGATGTCCTGTCCTTCTCCGAAAGTGGTGTGTTGAAGTCTCCTACTATATATGTGGAGGTGTCTATCTCACTTTTCAATTCTGTTAAAATTTGATTTATGTATCTTGCAGCCCTGTCATTGGGTGCATAAATATTTAATATGGTTATGTCTTCCTGATCAGTTGCCCCTTTTATCATTATATAGTGTCCTTCTTTATCCTTTGTGGTGGATTTAAGTCTAAAGTCTATTTGATCAGAAATTAATATTGCTACTCCTGTTCTTTTTTGCTTATTGTTTGCTTGATATATTTTTTTCCATCCTTTGAGTTTTAGTTTGTTTGTGTCTTTAAGTCTAAGGTGTGTCTCTTGTAGGCAGCATATAGATGGATCGTGTTTCTTTATCCAGTCCGTGACTCTCTGTCTCTTTATTGGTGCATTTAGTCCATTTACATTCAGTGTAATTATAGATAAATAAGTTTTTAGTGTTGTCATTTTGATGCCTTTTCATGTGTGTTGTTGGCAATTTCATTTTTCCACATACTTTTTTGTGCTGAGACATTTTTCTTAGTAAATTGTGAGATCCTCATTTTCATAGTGTTTGACTTTATGTTAGTTGAGTCGTTACATTTTTCTTGGCTTTTATCTTGAGTTATGGAATTGTTATACCTTTTTGTGGTTACCTTATTATTTACCCGTATTTTTCTAAGTAAAAACCTAACTTGTAACGTTCTATATCGCCTTGTATCACTCTCCATCTGGCAGTGCAATGCCTCTTGTATTTAGTCCCTCTTTTTGATTATTGTGATCTTTTACCTATTGACTTCCATGATTCCCTGTTATGTGTATTATTATTATTTTTTTTAATTAATGTTAATTTGTTTGTTTTTGTGATATCCCTATTTGAGTTGATATCAGGACATTCTGTTTTGTGACCTTGTATTGTGCTGGTATCTGATATTATTGGTTGTCTGACCAAACAATATCCTTTAGTATTTCTTGTAGCTTTGGTTTGGTTTTTGCAAATTCTCTAAACTTGTGTTTATCTGTAAATATCTTAATTTCACCTTTCTATTTCAGAGAGAGTTTTGCTGGATATATGATCCTTGGCTGGCAGTTTTTCTCCTTCAGTGCTCTGTATATGTCGTCCCATTCCCTTCTTGCCTGCATGGTTTCTGCTGAGTAGTCTGAACTTATTCTTATTGATTCTCCTTTGAAGACCTTTCTTTTCTCCCTGGCTGCTTTTAAAATTTTCTGTTTGTCTTTGGTTTTGGCAAGTTTGATGATAATATGTCTTGGTGTTTTTCTTTTTGGATCAATCTTAAATGGGGTTCGATGATCATCTTGGATAGATATCCTTTTGTCTTTCATGATGTCAGGGAAGTTTTGTGTCAGGAGTTCTTCAACTATTTTCTCTGTGTTTTCTGTCCCCCCTCCCTGTTCTGGGACTCCAATCATCCGGAAGTTATCCTTCTTGATAGAGTCCCACATGATTCTTAGGGTTTCTTCATTTTTTTTTAATTCTTTTATCTGATTTTTTGTCAGCTATGTTGGTGTTGATTCCGTGGTCCTCCAGAGGTCCCGGTCTGCGTTCTAATTGCTCGAGTCTGCTCCTCTGACTTCCTATTGCGTTGTCTAATTCTGTAATTTTATTGTTAATCTTTTGGATTTCTACATGCTGTCTCTCTATGGATTCTTGCAACTTATTAATTTTTGCACTATGTTCTTGAATAATCTTTTTGAGTTCTTCAACAGTTTTATTGGTGTGTTCCTTCGCTTTTTCTGCAGTTTGCCTTATTTCGTTTGTGATATCTTTAAGCATTCTGTAAATTAGTTTTTTATATTCTGTATCTGATAATTCCAGGATTGTATCTTCATTTGGGAAAGATTCTGATTCTTTTGTTTGGGGGGTTGTAGAAGCTGTCATGGTCTGCTTCTTTATGTGGTTTGATATGGACTGCTGTCTCCGAGCCATCACTGGGAAACTAGTTTTTCCAGAAAATCTGACTGGTACGCTGGCTGCAGGATCTGAAAACAATCGCTGCCTCCCCGTATTTGTTCATTCTCCGTCTCTAAATCTGTGTTTGTTGTTCAGGGTTCGTAGATTGTTATGTATGTGATCGATTCACTTGTTTTTCCAAGTCTTTGTTGCAATAGGGATCTGCGGTAGCGTCCACCTAGTCTGCCATCTTGGCCCCGCCTCTCTTCCCTGTTTTTTAATGACCTTTTGCTTTCTTCATATATGATGTCTTTGATGTCATGAATCTGGTTAGTAGAATCTTAAAAAGTAATATCTGAAGTTAAAAAAAATCTTAATAAAAATTTATTGTCCAACTGTAAATAGTATGAGTTTCAAAAAATAAGTTTTCCTAGCTGGAAAGTTGTTAACAAAAGCACAAATATGATGAAGCTCCCAGGAAAAGTAAATCAAATTTAGTAAGCATTTGTTAACTGTAAAATATTCAGAAAAATAGTAATGTTTTGCTATTCTGCTTTGTACTTGGCATATTACACCCATTTCTCTATGATAAGTAGTTCTTCAAAGTATTAATATGAAACCACAGAAGAACTTTTTTTTTTTTTTACCTCCAAATATTCCACCATCCTAAAGGAGCACCGATGGCACAATGGTTAAGCTCTCAGCTGCTAATCAAAAAGTTGTTAGTTCAAACCCACAAGATGCTCTGTGGGAGAAAGATGTGGCAGCCTGTTTCTGTAAAGATTACAGCCTTGGAAACTCTATGGGGTGGTTTCCCTTTATCCTATATGGTCACTATGAGTTGGAATAGACTCAGTGGCGACAGGTTTAGTTTAAAAACCCAGAACGTTTAGTTTAAAAGAAAAAAGTTTAGCTTAGTTTATTTTTGTTACTGCCATCCTACAAGTTGTCTTAACGAGAAAACAGCAAGTCATCTCTTTTTGGCCTTTCGACCCTGCATCTAATCAATCCTCAACTTCCGTTTATGTTTTCAGATAATATGATTTTGTATATAGAAAAACAAGGAATCCATTACAAAAAAAATATCTATTCAAACCAAAAAGCAAGTTCAGCAAATTTGAAATGTTGAAGGTAATTCAGGTTATACTCTAGAGAATTGACTGGGAGTAGAGTAGATGACTGAATGTGTGCAAAGTAAATAAGAGGCCTTTGTTTAATGGAGGTGAAAGGTAATGGAGGATTAAACAGAAGTTTTTGAAGGGAAGGTACAAGGAACATGATTAATTTGAGTCTTCTCTCCTTTTATGTTGTTCAGTCTATCTTAAGATTTGTCAATTTTGTTTATCTCTTTAGAGAAACTTCATGGCACAAGACCTGGGGTGCAGACAGCAGCCCACTGCCCTCAGAGTGATGCCTCTCCTCTTTGAGCAGGTGTTGGGGTCTGGTCTTCCTGGCTTGCCGCCCAGCATGGAAACTCTGTCCCATGAGCAAAGAGCCTCAGTATTCTCAACGTGCTGAAGGTTGGAGCTTCCACTCTTTGAGTGAGGGCTAAGGTGGGGGTAGGGAATAAAGGGGTAAATAGCCTTACGCCTTTGGCCATGTCTGACGTTCCTTGGAAACTCTATGGGGGCAGTTCTACTCTGTCCTATAGAGTCACTATGAGTCAGAATCGACTCAACAACGCTGGATCTGGGTTTACCCTGAATAAAAGGAAACATGGTGGTGCAGCTTTTACCATGCTGAGCTGGAGGAAGGGAGGACAGGGTAGTCTCAAATGCCACAGACAATTGCTGTTCTTACTGAGATTTGGGAGATTTTCATGAATTTATTTTTCACTATTTTCTGTATGCCTTAGGACAATTTCTACAGTGTTAAATTATTATTTTTTAAATAATTTCCCCCAGTTTAGGGAGAGAGTCCTCACTCCTTCATTATAGAAGTCAGTCTCAAATTTCCCTCTTTTAGTTAATTTTGGGTTCTCAGAAGCATCTTCTGATAGTGTACTACTATACTTAACATAAAACAAAAAACAAAACAAAAACCTAAGTACCTTTAAAGGAATTAAAATCTGAAGAATTACAAATCAAAGGCATGGATTTTGGTATTTTACCTGGGATGCCAAGCAGAGCTTGGACACAAAAAACTATGGATAACCTGTCATTCAAGTGATTTTTTTGTGTGATGTCAGGCAAAAAAATGTTATCATCAGCATATGCACAAACTTGAAAGACTCTTATATGTGTATTTAATAATAATTTTCTTTAGGTAAATTGAAACAATGAATAAATGTTGCCTGTTTTTGACAATTTCAACGTGCATCACTTTTTCCCCCACATCCCCAGGTGCGCTACAGAATTCCCTTTCTGCCAAGCCACACTGCCAAACACATAACATGCACACTAAAACCAGTGGCTGAATTTAACTGTCAAGGCACATTTTAGACATTTAATATTGGAAGCAAAACAACTGAAATTTGGCCATGGAGGGTGGGCAACTGGAGTGAATAATAATAAAAAAAAAAAAAGTAGAAATTCTTTTGCTGATGTTTTAGCCATAAGATTAACATTTTTTCCCATGAAGCCCATCAAAATTTCCTTTTGCTTAATAAAGAAACCAAAGTAATGGGGTATGAATTAATTGAGTACTTCATCGTTACACTAGTAACACATATATTTGTTAAGAGCTAACTAAATACCATTTAAAAGGTGTACGTATATGAGTTGACTTAATTCTCACAACAATCTTATGAGGCTAATAATACTCCTTTCCCTATTTTATAGAAGAGCAAATTAAGTTATTGGCCAAAGTCTCCAGCTAGCAAACATTAAACTCGAAATTTGAACAAAGCCAGTTTATCCTCACAGGCACCATACCTTAATGATATTCTATGCTACTAAAGACAAACATAGAAAAGTATGATTATTATTACTGGTAAAGACTAGCAATAACTTATACCATCACTCATTCCATTACAGTGGCTACTATTGGGTGGTATCATGATCTTCTTTTCATTAGAAGAAGGGGTGCGGCTGTTTTGAGCCATTTTTTGTTAAAAGCTTATGTAATTTTATTGCATTACTTAGATAATTCAGTGTGAATTAATTCTGGTGACCACTGAAATAAAAGGGTTACTACAATACTAATATGACAGTCTACCTTTGTAGTGAAAAGAAAAATTATATAATCATTATATTAAACTCTATATAAAACATTTACACATTTTCATACCTGTGTGTATGTGTGTGTAACATTTTTGGGAAAATATGTTATCTGCTTTATCGACAATTATATAGCTTTCAAAGTTTAGGTCAAGCATCATGGAAAATGATTTGCTAACATACAGGACCATGTAAAAATGAAAGCACATTGACCCAATTTGTGTATTATTATTTTTATAAAAGTTTTAATAAATTTTGCAGTCACGTTTGGGCCTTTTCCCTTTGAGTGATTATATTATCTGCTCTTGTGGTCATCTTAGGAGCCCCTATTTGCTAATTTGTTGCTGAGTTCCCCATAGCAACTATATTTATATGTTCCTATAAAAAAAATTTTTTTTTTTTTATCATAAATAGGAAACCCTGGTGGTGTAGTGGTTAAGTGCTACAGCTGCTAACCAAAAGGTCAGCATTTCGAATCCACCAGGCGCTCCTTGGAAACCCTATGGGGCAGTTCTACTCTGTCCTATAGGGTCGCTATGAGTCAGAATGGACTCAATGGCAATGGGTTTGGTTTTTTTTTTATCATAAATAATTTATAATGTTAGCTTAAAATGGTCAAAATACTTGCTTAAAAAAAAAAGTTGTCAAACCAGTTACAATTCCTGACAGCCTCTTGTGTGTCAGAGTAGAACAGTGCTCCACAGAGTTTTCAGTGGCTGTTTTTTCAGAAGTGTATCACCAGGCCTTATTCTAAGGTGCCTCAGGGTGGACTCAAAACTTCAGCCTTTCAGCTAGCAGCTGAACATGTTAGCCATTTGCAATTATATGTTGTTTACTAATAACCAGAGTACCTACTTACCTTGCAACAGGGTATTAAAAAAAAAAAAAAATTACTTTTGTAAAACAGGATGTAAATAAACCAAATACTGAATTATATTTAAAGATAAGTTGTTGTTGTTAGGTGCTGTCAGGTAGGTTCCAACTCTTAATGACCCAGCGTACAATAGAACAAAACACTGCCTGGTCCTGTACAATCCTCACAATCATTGCTATGTTCGAGCCCATTGTTGTAGCCACTGTGACAATCCATCTCATTGAGGGTCTTCCTCTATTTTGCTGACCCCGTACTTTACTAAGCATGATGTCGTTCTCCAGGGACTGGTCCCTTCTGGTAACATGTTCAAAGTACATAAGAACATAAGACAATGTCTAACATCTTTGCTTCTTAGTAGCACTCTGGCTGTACTTTTTCCAAAACAAATTTGTTTGTTCTTCTAGCAGTCCATGTTATATTCAATATTCTTTGCCAACATCATCGTTCAAATGTATCAATTCCTCTTTGGTCTTCCTCAATTATTGCTTTCACATGTACATGAGAAGATTGAAAATATCATGGCTTGAGTCAGCCACACGTTAGAACTTAAGGTGACATCTCTGCTTTTTATCACCTTAAAGGGGCCTTTTATAGCAGATTTGCCCAAAGTAATGTGTCATTTGATTTCTTAACTGCTGCTTCCGTGGGTGTTGACTGTGGGTCCAAATGAAATGAAATACTTAATAGCTTCAGTATTTTCTCCATTTAGCATGTTGTTTATTGACCCAATTGTGAGGATCATTGTTTTCTTTACATTGAGGTATAAGCCATACTGAAGGCTACGGTCTTTGCTCTTCATCAGTAAGTGCTTCAAGTCCTCTTGGCTTTCAGAAAGCAAGGCTGTGTCATCTGCATATCACAGGTTGTTAATAAGTCTTCCTACAATCCTGATGCCCCGTTCTTTTTCATATAGTTCAGCTTCTCAGGTTATTTGCTCAACGTACAGATTGAATAAGAATGGTGACAGGATAAAACCATGACACATACCTTTCCTGATTTTAAACCATACAGGTATCCCCTTGTTCTATTGGTAACAACTGTCTCTTGGTCTATGTACAAGTTCCGCAGGAACACTACTAAGAGCCCTGGATTTCCATTATTCATAATATTATCTATAATTTGTTATGATCCAAAGAGTTGAATGCCTTTGTGTAGTCAATAAAACACAGGCAAACATCTTTCTAGTATTCTCTGCTTTCAACCTAAATCCATCTGACATCAGCAATGATATCCCTCATTGCATGTCTTCTTCTGAATCCTGTTTGAATTTCTGGACATTCCTTGTCAATGTACTATTGCATCCATTTCAGAAAGATTTTAAGCAAAATTTTACTTGCAAGTGATGTTAATGATATTGTTTGATAATTTCCGCATTCTGTTGGATCACCTTTCTTTGGAATGAGCATGTATATGGATCTCTTCCAGCAGGTTGACCGCATAGCTGTTTTCCAAATTTATTGGCATAGATGAGCGACCACTTCCCACTTTGCATCCCTTTGTTGAAATATCTCCGTTGGTATTCTGTCAATTCCTGGAGCTTTGTTTTTCCCCCGTGCCTTTAGTGCAGCTTGGACTTTGTCCTTCATTACCATTGCTTCTTGATTATATGATACCTTCTGAAATGGCTGAATATTGACCAATTCTTTTCTGCACAGTGGCTCTGTGAATTCTTTCCATCTTCTTCTGATGCTTCCTGTGTCTTTCAACATTTTGCTCATAAAATCCTTCAATATTGCAACTCAAGGCTTGAATTTTTTCTTCAGTTCTTTCAGCTTGAGAATTGCCAAAAGTGTTCATCCCTTTTGGTTTTCTAATTCTAGGTCTTTGCACATTTCATTATAATGCTTTACCTTGTCTTCTCAAATTTCCCTTTGAAATCTTCTGTTCAGCTGTTTTACTTCATTTCTTCTGTTCTATTTAGGTGGCATATACTCAAGGCTGTACTTTAACTCTCGTAGACTTGTTCTAATTTTCTTCAGCTTCAGCTTGAACTTGCACATGCCCAATTGAAAGTATGTTCTGCAGTCGGCCCCTGGCCTTGTTCTGACTGATGATACTGAGCTTCTTTGTCATCTCTTTCCACAGATATAGTCGATTTGATTCCTGTTTATTTCAGCCAGCAAGGTCCACATGTATAGTCACTGTTTGCATTGTTAAAAAATGGTATTTTTAATGAATAAGTTATTGGTCTTGAGAATTTTTTTTTTTATTGACCTTTATATGAAGGTTTACAGAACAAACTAGTTTCTCATCAAACAGTACACACATTGTTGTATGCCGTTGATTAACAACCCCACAACACATCAACACTCTCCCTTCCCAACCCTGGATTTTCTGTTACCAGCTGTCCTGTTCCCTCCTACCTTCCAGTCCCTGCCCAGGGCTGGTGTGACCCTCTAGTCTTGTTTTGTTCCATGTGACTACTATTCAATCCCTGGCTGAAGGGTGAACCTCAGGAGTGGCCTCATTGCTGAACTGAAGGGGTGTCCGGGAGCCACACTCTCAGGGTTTCTCCAGTCTCTGTCAGGCCAGCAAGTCCGGTCTTTCTTTTTGAGTTGGAATTTTGTTCTACGTTTTTCTCCAGCTCTGTCTGGGACCCTCTAGTGTGATCCCTGTCAGAGCAGTCAGTGGTGGTAGCTGGGCACCATCTAGTTGTACTAGACTCAGTGTGGTGGAGGCCGTGGTAGATGTGGTCCATTAGTCCTTTGGACTAATCTTTCCCTTATGTCTTTAGTTTTCTTCATTCTTCCTTGCTCCTGAAGGGGTGAGACCATTGGAGTATCCTAGACGGCCACTCACAGTCTCTTAAGACCTCAGACACTATTCACCAAAGTAGAGTGTAGAACATATTCTTTATAAACTCTGTGTACCAATTGAGCTAGAGGTTTCCTGAGACCATGGTCCCCACAGCCCTCAGCCCAGCAATTTGGTCCCTCAAGTCCATGTGTCTGTACAGCTACAATGGGCTTGACTTGTGCAGGTTCTGCTGGCTTCCCCAGTGTTGTGTACAGTCTTATCCTTCACCAAAGTTAAAAACCCATTGCCGTCGAGTTGATTTTGAGTCATAGTGACCCTGCAGTTACAGCTTGTCTATTAAGTGTTCTTCCATCCCCCCACCTCCTCTCCCTTGTAAACATCAAGTATGATTTCTTTCTTTATGTAAACCTTTTCATGAGTTTTTACAGTAGTGGTTTTGTAGAATATTTGTCCTTTTGTGACTGACTTGTTTCACTCAGCATAATGTCCTCCAGATGCATCCATGTTATGAGATGCTTCACAGGTTCATCATTGTTCTTTAGCATTGTGTAATACTCCACTGTGTGTATGTACCACAGTTTCTTTATCCATTCATCTGTTGATAGGAATCTAGGTTATTTCCACCTTTTTGATATTGTGAACAATGCTGCAGTGAACATGGATGTACATATATCTATTCTTGTGACGATTTTTATTTCTCTAGCATATATTCCTAGAAGTGGAATTGCTGGATCAAATGGTATTACTATTTCTTGCTTTCTAAGGAAGCACCACATCATTTTCCAAAATGTTTGTATCATTTTGCATTCGCACCAGCAGTGCATAAGAGTTCCAATCTCCTCACATCCTCTCCAATATTTGTTATTTTCTGCTTATTGATTCATGCCAGTAATGCTGGGGTTAGATATATCACTGTGGCTTGATTTACATTTCTCTGATGGCTAGAGATTGTGAGCATTTCTTCATGTGTCTGTTGGCTGCTTGAATGCCTTCTTTGGTGAAGTGTCTGTTCATTTTCTATGCCCCTTTTTTAATTGGATTATTTGTCTTTTTGTTGTAGAGTGATTGGGTTTTCTTGTAGATTTTAGAGATTAGACCTTTCTCTGATTTGTAATAGCCAAAATTTTTTTCCCAATCTGTAGGTTCTCTTTTTACTCTTTTGGTGAAGTCTTTTGATGAGCATAAGCATTTAGTTTTTAGAAGATCCCAGTTATCTAGTTTATCCTTTGGAACTTGTGTGTTGTTAGTTGTGATTTGTATCCTGTTAATGCCGTGTATTAGGGCCTCTAGTGTTGTTCCTATTTTTTCTTCTATGAACGTCATGGTTTTTGACTTTATATTTAGGTTTTTGATCCACTTTGAGTTAGTTTTTGTATATGGTGTGAGGTATGGGTCCTGTTTCTTTTTTTTTTTTTCTTTTTGCAGGTGGACATCCAGTATTGAGAGGACCATTTGTTAAAAAAGACTGTCTTTTCCCCATTTGATGAAATTTGGGCCCTTGTCAAAGATCAGGTGACAGTAGTTGGATGGATTTACATCAGGGTTCTCAATTCTGTTCCATTGGTCAATGTATCTGTCATTGTACCAGTACTATGCTGTTTTGACTACTGTAGCTGTATAGTAGTTTCTGAGTTCAGGTAGCGCTATTCCTCCCACTTTATTCTTCTTCTTCAATAGTGCTTTACTTCTCTGGGGCTTCTTCTCTTCCCATATAAAGTTAATGATAAGTTTTTCCATCTCTTTAAAGAATGTCATTGGTATTTGGATCAGTCTTGGATTGTATTTGTTAATTACTTTGGTAGAATTGTCATTTTCACAATGTTGAGTCTACCTACCTACAAAAAATATATATATACCTACAAGCATGGTATATTTTTCCATTTTTGTAGATCTCTTTTGGTTTCTTGCAGTAGTGTTTTGTAGATTTCTTTGTATAGGTATTTTACATCCCTGGTTAGATTTATTCCCAAGTATTTTATTTATTTTAGGTACTATATTATTATAAATGTTATTGTTTTCCTAATTTCCATTTCATCGCTCTCTTTATTGGTGTATAGGAAGCCAACTGACTTTTGTATGTTTATCTTGTATCCTGCAACTCTGCAGAATCTTTCTACTAGTTCCAGTTTTTTCTCATGGAGTCTTTTTGGATTTTCTAGGTATAGTATCATATCATCTGCAAATAGGGACAGTTTAACTTCTTCATTACAAATTTGGGTGCCCTTTATTTCTGTTTCTTACCTTATCGCTCTAGCTTTCAACTTTCAACACAAAGTTAATAGGAGTGGTGATAAAGGGCATCCTTTTCTTGTTCTTGTTCTCAAAGGGAATGTTTTCAGCCTCTCTCCATTGAGAACAATGTTGGCCGTTGGTTTTTGCATAGATGCGCTTTATTATGTTGAGAAATTTCCCTCCTATACCTATTTTATTGAGAGTTTTTATCAGGAATGGGTGTTGGACTTTGTCGAATGCCTTTTCTGCATCAGTTGAGATGATCATGTGATTCTTTTCTTTCCTTTTATTTATGTTGTGGATTACGTTGATTGATTTTCTAATGTTGAACCATCCTTGCATACCTTGTGTGAATCCTACTTGGTCCTGGTGTATTATTTTTTTGATATGATGCTGAATTCTATTGGCTAGAATTTTGTTGAGAATTTTTGCATCTACATTCATGAGAGATATTGGTCTGTAGTTTTCTTTTCTCGTGGTGGCTTTGCCTGGTTTTGTTATCAGGGTTATGCTGGCTTCATAGGATGAATTCAGAAGTATCACTTCCTTTTCTATATTCTGAAATAGTTTGAGTAGTACTGGTGTAAGCTCTTCTCTGAATGCTTGGTAAAATTCTCCAGTAAAGCCATCTGGGCCTGGGCTTTTTTTTGTTGGGAGTTTTTTTTTTTTTTTAACCTTATTAACCTCTTCTCTTGTTATAGGTCTGTTCAGATTTTCAACATCACTTTGTGTTAGTTTGGGTAGGTCATGTGTCTCTAGAAATTTGTCCATTTCTTTTAGGTTTTCAAATTTGTTGGAGTGTGGTTTTTCGTAACACTCTGTTATGATCCTTTTTATTTCAGGGGAGTCTGTTGTAATGTCCCACATTTTGTTCCTTATTTGAGTTATTTGGATTCTCTCCTGTTTTTCTTTCGTCAGTTTGGTCAGTGGTTTGTTGATTTTGTTGATCCTTTCAAAGAACCAACTTTTGGTTTCGTCAATTCTTTCTATTGTTTTTCTACTCTGTATTTCATTTATTTCTGCTCTGACCTTTATTATTTCCTTTTTTCTGGTGGCTGTGGGCTTCTTTTGCTATTCTTTTCTATTTGTTCAAGTTGTGTTATTAATGTTTTGTTTTTTTTCCTTTCTTCATTTTTGATGTGTGCATCTAGTGCTATAAATTGACTTCTGAGGACTGCCTTTTCTGTGTCCCAAAGGTTTTGGTATGATGTATTTTCATTCTCGTTTGATTCTAGGAGTTTTTGATTCCATGTTCGATTTCTTCTATTACCCAGTGTTTTTCAAGCAGGGTGTTATTCAATTTCCATGTAGTTGATTTTTTTTTTTCCTTACTCTTCCTGTTGTTAATTTCTACTTTGATGGCATTGTGGTCAGAGAAGATACTTTGTATTATCTCAATGTTTTCGATTTTGTTGAGGGTCGCTCTGTGGCCTATTCTGAAGAATATCCCATGTGAGTTGGAAAAGAATGTGTACTTTGCAGCTGTTGGGTGGAGGGTTCTAGGTCTTGTGAAATTCTATCATGAGGTTCCCGGGATCATTTCTATCACCAAGTCCATAGTTTCCAACTACTGATCCTTCTTTGTTTCCAACTTTCAAATTCCAATCACCAGTAATTACCAATGCATCTTGATTGCATGTTTGATCAATTTCAGACTACAGAAGTTGGTAAAAATCTTCAGTTTCCTCATCTTTGGTGTTAGTGGTTGGTGCATAAATTTGAATTACAGTAGCATTAACTGGCTTTCCTTGTAGGCATATGGATATTATTCTACCAATGACAATGTCGTCCTTCAGGATAGATCTTGAAATGTTCTTTTTGACAACAAACGTGACACTGTTCCTTTTCAATTTGTCATTCCTGGCATGGTAGACCATATGATTGCCTGATTCAAAATCATCAGTACTGGTCCATTGCGGCTCACTAATACCTAGGATATCAATCTTTAAGTGTTATATTTGACAACTTCCAATTCCCCTTCATTCGTACTTCGTGCATTCCATGATCAGATTATTAAGGGATATTTGTAGCTATTTCTTCTAGTTTTGAGTCATGCCGCATCAGCAAATTTAGGTCCTGAAAGCTTTACTCTATTCACTTCATTAAGGTAGACTCTCCTTTGAAGAGATAGCTCTTCCCCAGTCATGTTTTGATTGTCTTCCTACCTGAAGGGCTCGTCTTCCGGCACTGTATCAGGCAATGTTCCACCGCTATCCATAATATTTAGGCTGACCAGTTTTTTCACAAGTAGATTACCAGGTCCTTTTTCCCAGTCTGTCTTAGTTTAGAAGCTCCACAGTAACCTGTCCACCAAGGGTGACCCTTCTGGTATTTGAAACATTGGTGGCATGGCTTCCAGCATCACAGCAACATGCAAGCCACCACAGTATGACAAACTAACAGCTGATTGGTGGATTTATAGATTTGGACCTTCTTAATTCATGTTATCATTTAGCTTTCCTGTTTTTTCCCTCTTATTTATTTATTTTACTTTAGATGAAATTTCACAGAACAAGCTAGCTTCTCATTAAACAATTAATACGCATACTGTTTTGTGACATTAGTTCCTAACCCTACACTCTCCCCTTCTTGACCTTGAGTTCCATATTACCAGTTTTCCCCTCCCCTGCTGCGATTTTGTCCTTATACTTGGGCTGATAAGCCCATTTAGTCTCATTTTGTTTTATGGGTCTGTCTAATCTTTGGCTGAAGAGTGAGCCTCAGGAGTGACTTCATAGTTGATCTAAAAGTGTTTCCAGGGCCCATACTCTCAGAGTTTCTCCAGTCTCTATCAGACCAGTAAGTTTGGTCTTTTTTGGGGGGGAGGGGTGGGAGTGGAAGTTAGAATTTTGTTCTATAATTTTCTCCAGCTTTGTCCAGGAACCTCTATTGTAATCCCTGTCAGAGCAGTTGGTGGTGGTAGTCAGGCACAATCTAGTTGTGCTGGACTCAGTCTGGTAGAGGCTGTTGTACTTGGGGCCCATTAGTCATTTGGACTAATCTTTCCTTGTGTCTTTGGTTTTCTTCATTCTCCCTTGCTCCAAATAGGCTGAGACCAGTGGAGTATCTTAGATGGCCACTCACAAGCTTTTAAGACCCCAGATGCCACTCACCTATGTAGAATGTAGAACATGTTCTTTATAAACTATGTTATGCCAGTTGAGCTAGATGTTTTTCCAGACAATGGTCCCCAAAGCCCTCAGTCCAGTATTTCAGTCCCTCAGGGAAGATGGATGTGTCTATATTTGCCTCTTATTTTAGTTATCCAAAGGCTAGTCCCATTTCGTTATTGATATTTTTGTATAAATTTCATTTCCAAGGCCTGCTTTATTTTTGCTTTTGCTTGTTTTACATTTTAGAAACACCAGTTGGTATTTGGACAGGAACAATTTATACTTGATGCTCAGAACTATTTGGACAATCTTCTGAATCAAGCTATGTGGGGAACTCTAATAGTGCAGCCTTTATCAGAAAAAAACTCTCCATAAAATAGATGGATCTAGTAGTATGAAACTAGATTCTCTTAGCAAGTTTTACAATATTATAAATGCCAAGTAACCTTGCCTCTTCAGTACTCTGTGGCCTTCTCGTGTAAGTGTTGTTGAATTGCACCAAACCATGCATTTCACCTTGTCTCTAGACAACGTCAAACAATATTCTAACTGATCACCTCTTCTGACTCATCTGTGATGTTCATGCCAGTAGTTTTATCAGAGTCCATTAGCAAGGCAAAGAAACACGTATAAATTCTGAAATTTACAGAATGTGTAGATTACACCCTTATTTTTCAGTTATACATGCCAATTTAGTAGGATGACAAACATTATCTTACCAGATGGGAATTCAATAAGGAAAATTCCAACTGAAGGCTTCCACTTGAAAATTACAGTGCATTTATTTTAAACCTTAGATTTTCCATAACTGAAGAAGAAAAGAAATACTGGTGTTTGAAAAAGAAAAATGATATTGTATAGTAGTAGTCAATCTGTCAGCAAATGAGATTAAAACAACTCCTATTGTATAGATCTGTCCAGAAAAAATATATATAAGAAAAAACTGCTCCAGTAAAATCCATAAAAACTGCAGTTAAACATTAAATCCAATCAGTATTGATTGGATGAAGACTCAGAATTCATATGTGTTCTAAAAATCTTTTTTTCTATTTGTAGATAGGTATTACGACTTTCAGGGAGTATAAAATCTATAAAGTCAGCATTGATTTCTTTTCTTGGTAAGACTCAGTCCCTTAAAATAGTCATTAAAATGTGGCTTTTCTGCTTCTTTATCTCTAATTGCTTTCTTTGACAATTCTTATGACAGAAGTTGGATCTTTTTTAGCTCTGTGCTAAGTTTCGTAAGTTGACATGGTAGTTAAATGCTTGGTTGCTAATCAAAAGGTTGGTGGTTCGAACCCATCAGTCACTCCATGGAAGAAAGTTGTGGCAGTCTGCTTCTATGAAGATTACAGCCTTGGAAACACTATGGAGAAGTTCTACTCTATCCTAGAGGATCGCTATAAGTCAGAACTGAATCCATGGCAATGGGTGAGTGGAGGCTAAGTCTTATCTTTTATTTATCTTCTGTATCCTAAGCACCTTAGCAAGAAAACACATTTTTTGGACTATGAAAATGTAATTCTTGGTATTCTTCATGACGCAATTGACAACAAATTTATAAATCTTAGAATTGGACTTTATGAAAATTTAGAAATACAGAAAGATTTAAGTTTAGTATAAATTCTATTTTAAGTGTCATATACACCCAATCCTCACTTATTGACATGTTCAAGTTCCAAAGACAAGGTCATTATGCAAAAATCAGTGTTATGCAAAAATGGAGGATGAATACATCAGATCACAAAATATTATGTGTGATATATATGCCCCTCTGGACCCAAGTGGTGGAAAAAGTAGGTGGGAACTGTATGTCCTATTGGTCATAAAATAGATATTATTGACAGGGGTACATTATTAATGTGCAAATAGTTGGATAGTAGATTTTTTTTTACTGTTGTCATAAATATGAAATATTGGATAGTGAGACAGTCAATAACTGAGGAGTAGGTGCATTATTATTTTATTCATAATAATTTGGAATTCGTTATACAAAGATTTACCTAAAGAACATCTACATTTTTATGTTGTTTGTTAGCATATTTTATAAGTTATAAAGGAAGGTAATAGATGTCCGATTTCATAGAATAAGAGAAAAACATTATTATAGTCAGAGTGTCTATACAGATTCAATGACATATATTTTTATCCAAACATGTTAATGTAATCTATACAACAAAAATGCTTTCAAGAGCAAGAAAGTAATTCAAGGTTGATTTTTTTTTTTTTCCCTTGGACTGATTCAATTGGCTCTTGTTTTTAGTAGAATTCATGATATCTGGGAGAGAATCACTTAATTGCTTAAACGCTAGTGCTTAGGGATGGAAATAAGTATTTTCAAAGGGCAAATTTCTGGTGGATTTACTGCATTTTTCATTTATGTTCTGCTTTGAGCAAAAAGTAACAGGATGTATTATCAACATATAACCAACCCAGTGCTGTCGATCAACATATAGCAGCTAAGAAAACATTTTTTTCTGCTTCACAATATTGAATCACTTACTTTTAATTTTGTTGAAATTATGGATTGATTTACGTCCTCCCAACATATGTATTAGAATCCTAACTCCTATACCTGTGGATGTAACCCTATTTGGAAATAGGGATCTCTTTCTTATGTTAATGAGGTCATATCAGTATAGGGTGTATCCTAAAACTAATCAGTTGTGAGTGATATGAAGACTAACATAGATGCAGAGACAAGCTAGCACAACTAAAAAAAAACTAGGGGAAAGAAAGACGCCACATGAAGATTGCCAAGGAAATAAGACACATCAAGTTTACAAAAGCTGAGAAAAGGATCTTCCCTCAGAGCTGACAGAGAAAGAAACTTCCCTAGCTTGTGGTTAGCATCCTGAAGGGGTAGTGGGAAACTAGTCCTGAATTTGAGACCAGCAAGTCAGGAGTTTGGGGTGTCATGTGAGCCCCTCAAACTTGCAGCTGGCATCTGCCTATTTGGCAGTCTGAAGAATGGCATCCTTCTAACCTGTGGCTCTAACCCATCTCTGGGTGTCTAAGGTCAGAGGCAGAGTGCCGCACGGTAGCTGGCAACAAGGATGGAGAAGTGGGAATGTGAGGACTGGGTCAATTTCCACATTTTAAGGACTGGATTCATGCTTATCCTTACTGCACACAGTGATAAAAACAAAACCTTAAAAGCAGCCAGAAGAAAATGATGTATCATCTATATAGGACCAAGAAGAGAATAATTGCAGAAATTTTACCATAAAATATGCAGGTCACACACTAAAGAAATTAAATTTGTACCACCTTCACAAAAAGAAATCTTCACACTTAGATTCACCAGTGAATTCTATTCAACATTTAAGAAAAAAGTAACACCAAACTCACACAAACACCATTAGAAAGAGGGGAAAATGTTTCTGAACGCATATTATGGAGCCAGCATTAAATGGCTATGAAATTCAAGTAGACACGAAAAGACTGTCATGAATATTTTGTTGTTGTTATTAGGTGCTGTCATGTTAGTTCCGACTCACAGCAACAGTACAGTACAGTAGGACGAAACACAGCCCAGTCCTCCTTCATTCTCATAATCGTTATTATGCTTGAGCCCATTGTTTCAGGCACCGTTTCAATCCATCTCTTTGAGGATCTTCCTCTTTTTTGATGACTCTCTACTTTACCAAGCGTGATGTCCTTCTCTAGGAACTGATCCCTCCTGATAACATGTCCAAAGTATGTGAGACAAAGTCTGGCCATTCTTGCTTCTAAGGAGCATTCTGGTTGTACTTCTTCCAAGACAGATTTGTTCGCTCTTTTGGCAGTCCATGGTATATTCAATATTTTTTGTCAACACCATAATTCAAAGGCAGCAATCTCTCTTTGGTCTTCCTTATTCATTGTCCAGATTTCACATGCATATGAGGTGATTGAAAATACCATGGCTTGGGTCAGGTGCACCTTAATCCTCAAAGAGACATCTTGCTTTTCAATACTTTAAGGAGGTCTTTTGCAGCAGATTTGCTCAATACAATATATCCTTTGATTTTTTGACTGTTGTTTCCATGGGTGTTGATTGTGGACCCAAGTAAAATGAAATCTTAGACTTCAATCTTTTCTCCATTTATCATGATGTTGCTTATTGTTTCAACTGTGAAGATTTTTGTTTTATGTTGAGGTGTAATCCATACTGAAGGCTGTGGGTCTTTGATCTCCATCAGTAAGTGCTTCAAGTCCATTTCACTCTCAGAATATGTGTCATATGCATGTCACAGCTTGTTGATGAGTCTTCCTCCAACCCTGATGCTGCAATTCTTCTTCATATAATTCAGCCTCTTAGATTACTTGCTCAGCATACAGTTTGAATAAATATGGTAAAAGGATACAACCCTGATACATACCTTTCTTGACTTTAAACCACAAAATATCCCCTTGTTCTATTTGAAAGACTGCTTTTTGATCTATGTACAGTTTCCTCATGAGCACAATGAAGTGTTCTGGAATTCCTTTCTTTGCAATGTTATCCATACTCTGTTATGATCCACACAGTTGAATGCCTTTGCATAGTCAGTAAAACTCAGGTAAACATCTTTCTAGTGTTCTCTGCTGTCAGCCAGGATCCATCTGACATCAGCTATGACACCCCTGGTTCCATGTTTTCTTCTGAATCTGGCCTGAATTTCTGGCAGTTCCCTTTTGATGTCCTGTTGCAACTGCTTTTAAATGAGCTTCAGCAAAAAATTTACTTCCAGGGGATATTAATGATATTGTTCGATAATTTCTGCATTCTGTTGTATCACTTTTCTTTGGAATAGGCATAAATATGGATCTCTTCCTGACATTTGGCCAGGTAGCTGTCTTTCAGATTTCTTGGCATAGAAAAATGAGCATTTCCAATGCTGCCTCCGTTTATTGAAAAATCTCAATTGGTATTCCGTCAATTCCGGGAGCCTTGTTTTTCACCAATGTCTGCAGTGCAGCTTGGACTTCTTCCTTCAGCTCCATTGGTTCTTGATCTCATGTTACCTCCTGAATTGATTGAATGTTGACCAATTATTTTTGGTACAGCAACTCTGTGTATTCCTTCTGTCTTGTTGTAATGCTTCTTTTGTTATTCAATTTTTTTTGCCCATTGAATCCTTTGCTATTACAATTCGAAGCTTGAATTTTTTCTTCAATTCTTTCAGGTAGAGAAAAGTCTAGCATGTTCCTCCCTTTTGGTTTTCTAACTCCAGGTCTTTGCACATGTCATTATAATACTTTACTTTGTCTTCTCTACCTGCCCTTTGAAATCTGTTCAGCTCTTTCGCTTCATCATTTCTTCCATTCGCTTTAGCTACTTGATGTTCAGAAGTAAGTTTCAGAGTCTCTTTTGACATCCATTTTAGTCCTTTTTTCTTTTTCTTGCCTTTTTAATGACCTCCTGCTTTCTTCATGTATGATGTCCTTGATGTCATTCCACAAGTCGTCTGGTCTTCGGTCATTGGTGTCCAAATACATCAGATCTATTCTTAAGACGGTCTCTAAATTCAGGTGGCATATACTCAAGGTCATACTTTGACTCTCATGAAATTGTTCTAATTTTCTCCAGCTTCAATTTGAACTTGTATATAAGCAATTGATGGTCTGTTCCACACTTGGCCCCTGGCCTTGCTCTAACTGATGTTATTGAGTTTTTTTATTGTCTCTTTCCACAGATGTAGTTGATTTGATTCCTGTGTATTCCATCATGAACATAGATCCAGTATTTCATATCAAAATAGAGGTGAACATAATCCAGCAATAAATAAAAGTGTACATCACAACTAACAGTAAGGGTGTTTAAACCAAGAAATGTAAGTTTGTTTTAGCATTAAAAAAATAAACAGTATATTTTATCTTAATAGCAGACAAGGGGGACATATCATGTGGTCATTCCAGTAGATGCAGGAAAAGCAACAGACAAAATTTACCATCAATTTATGATTAAAAAAAAAAACTCAGGAAATTAAGAACAGAAGAGAACATCTTTAACCACAGAGTGGACATATACGAGAAATGTACAACAGCGAAAATCATACTTAATTGTGAAACAAAATTCAAGAATTAGATAAGGATAATCACTTACCTAGCTCTTGAAATTCAGTTTGCAATTATATTTAATATGGTACTGGAGGTCCTTGCTAGTGCAAGAAGATAAGAAAAAGAAATGTCTGACAGATATTTTAAAGGAAGAGGTGATATTTCCTTTATGTGCAGATGATATAATCAATGTGATAGGACTAAAATAAAAAAAAAAAAATAGTGTTGAGGCAGATTTCAGGATAGAGGTCAATATTCAAAAATTGGTTGCAGTTCTTTCCCAACTGGGAATAAGTATTTGGAAAATGAAATTTTAACATGTCATTTACAATCACATCAAAAACATGAAGTACTTAGGAATAAATACAATGAATATAATAGGTACAGTAAAACATTACTAATAAAAACTGTTAGTGCTGTCAAGTTGATTTTGACTCATAACCACCCATGTGACAGAGTAGAACTGCCCCATAAGGTTTTCTTGGCTGGAATCTTTACGGGAGTGCATGACCAGGTCTTTCTCCTGCAGAACGGCTGAGGTCCTTAATAGAAATTAGAGAAAACTAAAATAAACCAGGATATGTACCATGTTCATGAAATGGAAAACTCAATATTGTTAATAGGCCAATTTTCCCCAAATGCTTAGGCATGTATGCATTCTATACTATTCCTTTACATTTCTTTCAATTTCTTTGTATTTGACACTCTGGTTTATACCAATTTAATTTTGGTATCATAATACTTCCTTACATTTAAAAATTACCCCTTCCTCTTTCTTTTCTCTCTTCCTTCTCCCACTGGTTCTTCTTCCTCTGCTAATATTTTTACTTCTCAGTTCATCTTAAAAATACCTGTTACTTAATCTGAGAAAATATAACAAATCTAGATTAATTAGGGAGAAATCTCACATCTTTAAGTTAATGAGTCTTCCTATTTAAGAACAAACATATGTCTTACATTTGTTTACGCATACTTTTGGGTTCCCTTGTAAATTTATAAAACTGAATGCATAAAAAAGGACTGATAGTCTTCATGAACCACTACCTCATCTACCCTGAGAGCAGAAGAGCCAGATGGTGCTCAGCTACCACAACTGATCTGACCAGGAATCACATTGTGATTCTTTATAGAAATCATGAAACATATTCATATTGTAAATGAATGGGAGCAAAATGTGGAACAGAACTCAAAGTCTTAAGAAGTCCAGACTTACCGGACCATTTGAGACTGGAGGACTCCCCAAGACTATCACCCTGAGATCTTCTTTAAACCTTGAACCAAAACTATTCCATGAGGTCATCTTTTAGCTAAATTACAGATTGGCTCATAAAATAAACAATATCATCAGTGAGTACTGTGCTCCTTTAAAAAATTGTCTTTATGAGACCAAACAGTCAATATTTACTCAATAACCAAGGCAAGTGGGCAGGGAAACTAGATTACTGGAAAGAGAATGGAGATAATGAGAAAGTCAACACACTGTGAAAAATGTAATCAACGTCACTGAACAAATTGTGTAGAAATGAGAACCTATTTCGCTGAGTAAACTTTCACTGAAAACACAATAAAATATTTTAATTAAAAAAAAGCTGTAAGTATAAGGCATTTTGTGTTTCTTGTTAAGTTTATTCTGAGGATTTTCAATTTTATATCAGTATTACAAATGTGGTCCTTAATTATATTTTCCAGCAGTTATTTTAACTTGCTACAACTCATGGTATATAAATATTAATTATGTGTTAGGTCACTATCCTGGAGTTTATATTGTCATGATTTTCAGTCTGCCTCTTGTGTTTTCCTGATAAACAATCATTTAATTAGGAAATAATGGCCATTTGTTCTAATCCTTTACTTTTTAAAATTTTTTTCTCATTCCTCTCTATTTGTAGTACTTTAAAAAATAAGTTATTGGAAATAAGGGACATCTTAGACTTTTATTAGAAAGCGTTTAGGGTATCTATCAAGTATAATATTAGATATTGAATGTAAATGAGTTTAAACATTGATACATTGATTCCTGTGTTTTTAAGAATTATTGCCTAATTTTTGCTGAATTTTATATAATATTTTCTAAGTATATATAGCTTTTCACTATGTGATTTTTATTGTTAGAGTTTTTCTACACGAAAAGCTGTTTTATTTTCTTTGGTTAAATGACACTTTGCTATGATTAACATGTTTATGTTTTTGAGTTGCATGCTATTAATGTTTTATTTAGGGATTCTACATCGACAACTTAGAGCACTCTGTTTTGTGTAATGTCTGAACTATAAGACTTTGGTGTCAGCGTCATAAAATGACTGAAATCATTCATTTCTTTTTTGTTTGTTTGCTTTTTTTTTGCTCTGGGGCATTTTAAGTAACTATGAAATTATCTGCTTCTTAAAGTTTTTAAGAATTTTTTTTTTTTTTTTTTAATGATAACTCTGTAACTTGTCTATTTGGGTTTTAACTTCTGTGATCTGATTCGGTAATTTTGTGTTTTCCTTGTATGTTATCCATTTCACAGATGCTTCAAGTTTATTTACATAGACTTAAATAATTCTTTTCTCTCATCATTCTTTTACATTCCTCAATGTCTTTGGTAATTTTTGGTAATATTTTCTTAGACTGCACTGTCACTTGCTCTGGTTCCCCTCATTATTCGTCTTCATTGTAGTAACTGTTTTTTTTTTTTTTACCAGATTTATTTTATTTTATAAATAAAACAGTTTTGAGGTGTGTTTTTTCCAGTATATTTGAAATCATCAGCTACTCCTATGTGTATCCGTCAGTTTGTTCCTTTTTTTCTTAGTTTGTCTTTCTAACACTTTAAATTAGACCCTTAAGGTTCTTCTACCTTTTCTGTTTATAAACATAAATGTTTCAGAGTATGCATTTTCCCAAATCCCTGCTTTCATTCCATACTATCAAGTCCAGGATTAGTGTTTTTATTGGTGATATAATCAGTCATTTTGCTTTATTTTTCTACTTAGTCTGACACCTTTGTAATTCCCAGGAGTAGGTATATTTGTTTTGTTTTCTTATTCTGTTGTTGAATTCCAGGTTCGTTGCATCCTATCACAAAATGTTATTGGAAGTATGTCTACTCTTTGACATTTATTATTAGTCATTATGGCCTAATTCATGATCGAATTTTGTATGGATCATCTCTAAAAATCTTTTAAAAAAAATTTACTCTCTGTTTTCAGGATATAGAATGTGGCATAGATCACTTTGGTCTTTATTAATCATTTTTATTTAGTCTTATATGGCATAACCATGGAGTCCTGGTGGCACAGTGATTAAGGCCTTTGCTGCTAACCAAAAGGTCGACAATTCGAATCCAACGACCTCTCCTTGGAAACCCTATGGGGCAGTTCTACTCTGTCCTATTGGGCCACTATGAGTTGGAATCAACTCGACGGCAGCCAGTAATAGCATGACCGATTTTTGTCATCTTGAAGTCTCAAGGTCTGAGAAAAGAAAATAAGATCCTAAAGCATTTTTATATATTTTTCTTTGCAATTTCGCTTTTTAAATATCGATGATATGTTACTTAGGGCATAGAGACATACAAACCTAGATTTTCTTTGTGGATTATGCCTTTTTTGTTTGTTTGTTTTTAATCAGGAAATCAATCCCAAGTCACATTCAGTTATTTTGCACAATGGTCCTGTGAATTGGTTGAATATACATTGAAATAAATTCCATTTAAGATATTTAAATAAATGATATTTTAATTTTTATAGAATATAAACACTTATTTAAGGAATCATCCTGAATTACATACAAAAAACAAATTTATGAGTGTGGCTATTTATTAATGATTATAACAAATACGTTATTGATCATAATTATGAAAATTATCTTAATTTTTACACGAGGGAGGTCCTTTTAAAATAATAGTAGAAAAATATTTTCCCTTTCAATAAATGAGTGAAGTGGCATATCTGAAAACATTAGAAGTAAACATTTCAAATGCTGAAATTGAAGGGCTAATAAATACTTTATGGTGTATTTAAAAATCTAAGTATTATAATTGGCTTTCCTTAGCTTATGGATGATACAGGCCTTCATTATGAAAACTGCGTTACTTGAAAAATACAGCACTAAGAGTTACTATCAGTTAACCAAGGTTGTGTGCTTAGGGAACCACAACCACCTATTCTAGCATTTTTGTTTAATCTGAAGATAATAAACCATAATTTGTCCTGGATTTTTCTTTTTCTTTAGTTCTGCAGGATAACCAGCAGAACTTTATTTTTTAAGTAAAGTGTCTTTAACAAAAATGGTTAAAAAATAATTGTCTAAAAAGTTGCTTATTTCCAGCTATGGTCTTACCAGAAATAAAGTACATTGCATACAGCTATCATTCAGAGAAAATTTGAATGGCTTCATTGTCCTATATCTGCAACTTATCAAACCTGTCTTGTAAATCAGTATATATTTCATCAACACCAGCAAAGCTTGCATAAACAAGAGCCTTATGAGTCTTAAATGATAATTACCAAAATCTAATGAATTGCATAAATCATTTATAATGAAGGGAAGTAAACAAGTACTCAGAGATGAGCACATTAATAACTTAGGTTTTCCAAAAGCAATCAGTAATTTAATTTATATGCTATGTCCACAGACAGTAACAACTTGAATTTTATTTGTGAAGTAATTAGCAGCTAATCTCAAGGGATATAACTTATCTACTAGCAATACTTTACACTGAAAAATGAAGATTAATTTTATCTATGATGGCAATTATTCTGATAATACCCCATGATTTGAAAGTCACTATAAAGAGGAAAAATGAAGATTGATTTAAGTTCATTCTGACAAACCTAGAATTTCTTCCAAAATATGAATGACCATGATTTGAAATTCCAAGTAATTTGTGATGTGGCATAATTTACAATGATCCACTCACTCAAGTGCAAATCGGATTTCTTTTTTGTGCATTTATGAAGGACTAAAGGGTGTTTATATCTTCTATCTTTAAAATTATAATTTGGATCATGAAAAGTACATTAGTCATTATTGAAGGTCACTTTCATTGGCTAAAAGGATATTTTTTCTGGTACCAAAAAATCCAAATATAATTAGTAAAACTGTTTTGTTTTTTCAAGTAACATGCATATCACTTAGGTTTTACAGTTTATATAAGCATTATGTTTCTCTTGAGTTCGTCTAAATAGCATCTTATTGTCCAAAATTAAGATTTGGAAACAGTATTTTTTCCAATCCTTTAAGCCCCCACTTAATACTACCATTGAAAGACAAATAATATATCATAGTAGGACTGGTTTACATTTGAGATTCACACCTAATTGTCATCTGTTGGTCTATTCAAATGCTATGTACCACATTGTGTGCTAGGACTGGGGTGCAAAATATAATCTTTTCCACAGAGAATCCAGCTGATAGTGAGGAAGAACTATGTTGGTAAATAATCACAATGTAATGTAAATGTTACTGTTGTATGAGTTCTTAGTATTGAGGGATGAGAGGTGAACCAGCTAGACAGAAAGAACTAGAACAGAATAAACAATTTTTAACAGTTGAACTTCCATAAAGAAATGACATGTTAATGTACTGTACTACACAGGTGCTTCTTACCTTGTAAGCATTTCTGAGCACACAATCACTAACTGGAGTTGTATTAAGTAGAAAGGGACTGAAACAGATATTTTTTTTTCATTTTTTCTTTGTTTCCCCTTAAAATAATTTACCAATTGGAAAGGATAGCTGTCTTTATTGGTGAGTATTAGGTATGCAGCAGTTTTATTTTTATTTATGTTATTTAATTTTCCCAATGGAGGAACTCATAGGTCATGTCCCTCTGAACACTTTTCCTCCAGATGTGTCAAAATCAATGGATATCGCTCCAAAATTATAACAGCTGTATTCCAGCAAATATATGGGATAAGCCTGTAAGGAGGATACACAAGAGATGGGATGCTGGAATAGATCAAAAAGTGAGATTACCTCACTCAGAGAGAGAAGAACCTAAGGGCTTAATACATTTGAAAAAATAATTTGTCTTTTTTTTAAGCAAAAATATTGATTTCAAAAGGCTCATAAGAAGTTTCACTGGGCTCAATTTGGAAGGACATGTAAGAAAACAAATGAAAGCAAGGATGATATCTTTATCCCTAAGTGAGGTAGAGAAGAAAAGGTAAGCATTTAGGGAGCAGTTCAAGGTTTTCAAAATTCAGCAGTGTCTACATCGAAGAGCGAAATGGAAATGGAACAGAGGAAGCAGCATTGGAGATTGGCTGCTGCAGGAATGCCGATGGTTGTGAAGGATATCTCTTACAATTGAAGGCTTAGAAAATTCAAATGGAGAGGAACAGAAAGTTTTAGCAGGGAAGATGGAGGCTTCCAGGGAACACATTTTGGGAGTTTCAGAAGCAGCTGTCAATCAGCAATGTCTGAATGTGATTCTCCAACTGAGACAAGGGACAGATAGCTCTACTGTGGGGAAAATTACCCACAGATTCCTGGATAAGAGTTGACAACAAGTCATCATGAAGAAATGTTAGATAAATTTGGGGTTGCCTGTGAGGTTGGAGAGATACAGAGCTAATATAAACCACTCGGGGCAAATGATGAATCAAGGACAAAAGCCAAAGTTGCTGATTTTAAAGAAAGAGTAGAGACTGTGTTCCAACAATAAGCCTCCATTCAACTTAGCATCATGGTGCAAGCAACAAAGGGATTAAAAAAAAGTTGCCATGGAGTTGATTCTGACTCATGAGGACCCTATATGTGTCAGAGTAGAACTGTGTTTCACAGAGTTTTCAATAGCTGATTTTTTTGGAACTATATCTCCAGACCTTTCTCCTGAGGCACCACTGGGTAAATACAGATCTCCAACTTTTTCGTTAGCACCCTAACCCATTTGCCATTTGTCCCACCTAGGGACTTGAAAAGGGATAAACCAACCAACCAAACAACAACAACAACAAAAAAACCAAACTTGTTACTGTACTGTCGGTTTCAACTCATGGACACTCCATGAGTGCGGAGGAGAACTGCAGTACAGATGGTTTTCCAGGCTCTGACGTTTCAGAAGCACATTGGCAGGACTTTCTTCTGAGGCACCTCTGGGTGGGTTGAAATCTCTAAACTTTCAGTTAGCAGTCAAGTGCTTAACCATTTCTGCTACCCAGTTATTCCCTGGTACCAGGAGACTGCGGTGATTCTTTAACAGGCACCTATTTTTTTTTTAAATGTGCAGGAGTTTTTGAAAGAGTGAGTGGGTAGAGGCTGAAAGAGTTTTAAGGTGCCTAATAGAAAAGCCTAGACTGCCTTGCAGAGGTTGTTGGTGGAATTATGAACATCAAAGACAATTCTGGTGAAGGTTCAGATGGAAGTGAGGAGAGCTATAACACTGAAGATGGAGCAGACGGCAAGAAACAGCAGAAGAGAAATGGCAGCAGCAGAACCAGGAGACCAGCTGGAGAAGGCATGGTAGCTGACTCACACAGCAACAGAGCTGAGTGCCTGCAGGCAGGAGGCTTCCTGTTGGAGTGGGGTGCCTCGTGGAACTTATCGGTAGTGCTACAAAGGTTTGCAATACTTGTCCAAGCAGGCCAAAGGATGGGCCAGCCCAAGAGGCCTGAGAAGCCAAAAGGTCAAGGAACCAAGAAACAGAAGCTTTAGAGAGAGACGAGAAGTACAGGAACCGAAGCTGCCTCTGTCTCAAAAGGTGACGCCATGACCTCTGGAATCTCAAAGAGTGGAATACCATGGCCTGCTGGGTGTCAAAGGGTGGGGCCACAGCCTCCTAGGTTTCAAAGAGTCAGATCTTCACCAACTCAGTTCCAGAGTGTGGGGTTACCTTTCATGACTGCCACTGGAATGGGGCTGGGTCCCCTGCCCAAACCTGAGAGGATCGAGCTGCCATACCTAATGGGCAGAAGAAAGAAGTCTGTCAGGGCTGAGGGTACAGGGTTGCCACTCAGACAGACTAGGAGAATAAAGGGCTGCCCAAATCTGAGGGAACAGGCTTCCTGTCCCAGTGGGCCTGGAAGGCAGAGCTGAAGCCCAGGACCAACGGGCCTCCAGCAAGAATCCAGCAAGTGTGGCCAAGACCCAGAATCTGGAGAGTAGAGCCATTGCCTAAATGGTCTCAGAGAACAGATAATTCTTTTCAAGCCTTGAGAGATAATGTAATGCGTTCTGCTGGTTGCTTGGTGCCTAATATCGCTTTTCCTCTCCAATTTCTCCCATTTGTAATGGAAATGTCTGTCTACCTTGTGCCTGTTCCACCAATGTACTTTGGGAACAGATAACTTGTATTTTAGACTTCAAAAATGAAAAGGGAATTTTCTCCCAGGAGATTTTGGACTTGGAGTTGATAAGACTTTTGCTATGGTATGATGGGGTGAATATGTTTTACAGGGGGCGAAGACATGGATTTTGGGGGTCCAAAGGGTGGAAAGTTATGGAATGAATTGTGTCCCCCCAAAATGCATATCAACTTGGCGAGGCCGTGATTCTCATTATTGTGTGGTTACCCTCCATTTTGTGATCTGATAATCCTGTGTGTTGTAAATCCTAACCTCTACGATTTCAGTGAGGCAGAATTAGAGACAGTTATGTTAATGAGGCAGGATGAAATCTACAGGGTTAGGTAGTATATTTTGAGTCAATCTCTTATGAGACATAAAAGAGAAAAAAGCAAGCAGAGAGGAGGGGACTTCATGCCACCAAGAAAGGAGTGCCAGGAGCGGCAAGCATCCTTTGGACCTGAGGTCCCTGCACTGAGAAACTCCTAGACACAGGGGGATATTGACAACAAGGGCCTTCTTCCAGAGCTGACAGAGAGAGATAGGCTTCCCCTGGAGCTGGCACCCTGAATTCAGACTTCTATCCTTCTAAACTGTGAGAGAATAAATTCCTGTTTGTTAAAGCCATCCACTTGTGGTATTTCTCTTATAGCAGCACTAGATAACTTAGGCACTCCCCTAAGAGGTACAAAAAACCAAACTCTGGTCATCGAATCAATTTCAACTCATAGTGACACTATAGAGTAGAGTAGAACTTCCCCATAGGGTTTTCAAGGAGCAGCTGGTAGATTCAAACCACCGACATTTTGGTTAGCAGCCAAGCTTTTAACAACTGTGCCACCAGGGCTCCAAAAAGCTTTTTTTTTTTTTTAACTCACAGTGACCCCATGTGTGTCAGAGTAGAACTGTGCTCCACAGGTTTTTTTTTTTTTTTTTTTATTGTGCTTTAAGTGAAAGTTTACAGATCAAGTCAGTCTCTCATACAAAAATTTATATACACTTTGCTATATACCCCTAATTGCTCTCCTCCTGAGACCGCACACTCCTTCACTCCACTCTCTTTTAGTGTCAATTCAGCAAGCTTCTGACTCCTTCTGCCCTCTCTTCTCCCCTCTAGACAGGAGATGCCTACATAGTCTCTTGTGTTTACTTGATCCAAGAAGCTCATTCTTCACCAGTATCCTTTTCTATCCCAATGTCCAGTTCAATCCCTGCCAGGAGAGTTGGCTTTGGGAATGGCTCCTGTCTTGGACTAACAGATGGTCTGGAAACCATGACCACCGGGGTGGTTCTAGTCTCAGTCAGACCATTAAGTCTGGTCTTTTTATAAGAATTTGGGGTCTGCATCTCACTGGTCTCCTACTC
This sequence comes from Elephas maximus indicus, assembly GCF_024166365.1. Lineage (NCBI taxonomy): Eukaryota > Metazoa > Chordata > Mammalia > Proboscidea > Elephantidae > Elephas > Elephas maximus. The sequence goes on from NC_064829.1 coordinate 79,464,115, forward strand.
CCTCAGGGGTTCTCTGTTGTGTTCCCTGTCAGGGTAGATATTGGTTGTAGCCAGGTGCCATCTAGTTCTTCTGGTCTCAGGCTGATGTAGTCTCCGATTTAAGTGACCCTTTCTGTCTCTTAGGCTCATGATTACCTTGTCTCTTTGGTGTTCTTCATTCTCCTTTGCTCCAGGTGGGTTTAGACCAATTGATGCATCTTAGATGGTCATTTGCTAGCATTTAAGACCCCAGATGCCGCTCTCCAAAGTGGGATGCAGAATGTTTTCTTAATAGAATTTATTTTGCCAATTGACTTAGATGTCCCCAGAAACCATGGTCCCCAAACCCCTGCCCCTGCTATGCTGGTCTTCAAAGCATTCAGTTTATTTAGGAAACTTCTTTGCTTTTGGTTTAGTCTAGTTGTGCTGACTCTCTCCTGTACTGTATGTTGTCTTTCCCTTCACCTAACATAGTTCTTATCTGCATCTAATTAGTGAGAACCCTCTCCCTCCCTACCTCCCTCTCGTAACCATCAAAGAATATTTTCTTCTCAGCTTAAACTATTTCTCAAGTTCTCATAATAGTGGTCTTATATAATATTTGCCCTTTTACAACTGACTAATTTCACTCAGCATAATGCCTTCCAGATTCCTCCGTGTTATGAAATGTTTCACGGATTCATCACTGTTCTTTATTGATGTGTAGTATTCCATTGTGTGAATATACCATAATTTATTTATCCATTCATCCGTTGATGGGCACCTTGGTTGCTTCTACCTTTTTGCTATTGTAAACAGTGCTGCAATGATCATGGATGTGCATACATCTTTTCATGTAAAGGCTCTTATTTCTCTATGATATATTCCAAGGAGTGGGATTGCTGGATCTTATGGTAGTTCTATTTCTAGCTTTTTAAGGAAGAGCCAAATTGATTCCGATAGTGGTTGTACCATTTGACATTCCCACCAAAAGTGTATAAGTGTTCCAGTCTCTCCACAATCTCTCCAACATTTATTATTTTGTGTTTTTTGGATTAATGCCTGCCTTGTTGGAGTGAGATGGAATCTCATTGTAATTTTGATTTACATTTCCAAAAAGAGCTTTTTAACACGCACACTGGTCACCAAGGAAAAGAAGATGAATCATGAAAGAGTAGTCACTAAGAAAAATTAAGAAGTTTTCAAGAAGACTGGACTATTTAAGGTGCTATTCTTTGAGAGTGGATGTAGTTTTCATTGATAGACACTTGCCTAAGATATGGTAACTGATTTTATAAAAACCTCTTAATTGGAGTTTTTGTCCAGTGGAGTCTTAAGGGACCAGTTAGGAGACCCTGAACATTAATAGGTGCAGGATGGAAAATATAAAACAACCATTTTTCACTTACCTTCTTCTTACCTGTATCAATCAAATTAATTCAGTTCTGTCCTACTTCTGTTCTGACACAGCTTCACATACAGCACCTCTTCCTGTGGCCCTAACCATCTGCGGTGAGGTCAGAGCTCACAAGGTAAAGGGCACAGGCCTCCAGACTGCCAAGTCAGCCTTAGACCTCAGACACCAGCCGCAAGCTGGGATTCCCTAAGGCTCCCTTCACTTTTGACCTGTTGGCTACAAATTTGGGGGTTCCCTCTATCCACTCAGAAAGCCAACCATCAGCTCAGTAGGTCCAGTGACCTTTCTTTTTGAGCCACTTGGGTTTGATAATATGATAGAATGAATTAAGTAGGAAGTAGGTTTGAAGTACCTAAGGAAATAAACACCATATTTTATTTCCCCTGAGAGATCTAAAATTGTGGAGAATGATCCTTAAAAAAGATTATATTTATGTCTGAAGACTCAGTTAAAGCACATGATTAAAGTCAATATGTGTATGTATATATACATGTATATATATACATACACACACAAACTGACACCACTCATCTGTCAGTTTTTCACACTGTGGCGTATTACATGTTGCTGTGATGCTGAAAGCTATGACATCAATATTTCAAATACCAGCAGGGTCACCTAGGGTAGACAGGATTCCAGACTAAGT